>NW_027468664.1:33128249-33168249 GCF_046254945.1 Alosa pseudoharengus
CAATGATTGGATGGTGTTCAGTAAAGTAAAGAGTGTTTGCACATGTGAAGAGAAAGAGTAAAGCACTGGTGATTTAGTGTGGCATTTTGATGGGTTGTGTTTGAAGAACGAAATCAAGTTACTTCCTGTTAGATTTTTGTGTGTTAGGTAGAAAATTGTGTGTGGTGTTTTGCAAAATGTGTTTTAGTCAATTGAAAACTGAGTCAAACACTGAGAATTAGTGTATGGTTTTGCAGATTTGGTGTCGGGTTATGATGTTTGGAGGACATGTTTAGAAAATTGTGTGACAAGCAAAGATTTAGTGTGTAAGCAGTTGAAAAAAACTGTAAACATCACTCTCAAGTACAGACAGCACACCTGTTCAAACATCACTCTCAGGTACGGCCAGCACGCCCATGTTCATCATCACTCTCAGGTACGGACAGCACACCTGTTGAAACATCACTCTCAGGTACGGCCAACACACCTGTTTAAACATCACCTGTTTACAGTTTTTTACAATTGTTTACACACGTTTTCAAAACTCTGTGTCTATTTTTCAAAAATATTCAAGACAAACAAAAATAGAGTAAAAAGACAAATTTTACATAAAGTCAACTTTTTGTAGAACATTACTGTAAGCTAAAGTCCGATTACTGTATTTTCTCTCTTTTCAAAGTATCTGCATTGGTTCTGAATATTTCAACCGGAAATCCTCTAGGAGCAGATTGAAAGGGTCTATACCTATATAGAGAGTATATCTATTCATAGACCTATACTAAGGCAATGATTGGATGGTGTTCAGTAAAGTAAAGAGTGTTTGCACATGTGAAGAGAAAGAGTGAAGCACTGGCGATTTAGTGTGGCATTTTGATAGGTTGTGTTCGAAGAACGAAATCAAGTTACTTCCTGTTAGATTTTTGTGTGTTAGGTAGAAAATTGTGTGTGGTGTTTTGCAATATGTGTTTTAGTCAATTGAAAACTGAGTCAAACACTGAGAATTAGTGTATGGTTTTGCAGATTTGGTGTCGGGTTATGATGTTTGGAGGACATGTTTAGAAAATTGTGTGACAAACAAAGATTTAGTGTGTAAGCAGTTGAAAAAAACTGTAAACATCACACTCAGGTACGGCCAACACACCTGCTCAAACATTACACTCAGGTACAGCCAACATACCTGTTTAAATCGCTGTACTCAGGTACGGCCAACACACCTGTGTTCATCATCACTCCCAGGTATGGCAAACACACCTGTATTCACCGTGACACTCAGGTATGTCACAGTGACACCTGTGTTCACCATCACACTCAGATACAGACAACACACCTACGTTCACCGTCGCACTCAGGTAATGGCAGCAGAGTCCATAGGTAGGTTTTAGGTGATAGGTAGGTTTTCATAGCACCCACCAACTGTATGCTATTGTCCGTCTTGAGAAATTTGTTCAATCATATTTTTGACAACATAGAAAGTCAACACAATGACTGTGTGTGTGTGTGTGTGTGTGTGTGTGTGTGTGTGTGTGTGTGTGTAGGAGTGTGGAACCAGAACTGAAGTCGCTTTCTGTGGGAGTATTTATGCTGATGCTACGAGTCCTCGGTAAGTGCAATATAGCGCGTGTGTGTGCTTGTGTGCACGTGTGCGTGCATGTGTGTGTGTGCATGTGTGTGTGCGCATGTGTGTGTGCATGTGAGTAAAAAGTTAAAAAGAGAAAATATATTTTGAGATTACTTTTGAGCTCAAAAAATCATTCAAATGTCCTGAGTGATAATTCACAATATGTCTGTATGTCTGTATGGTTTTATTATTATACAAGGTCTTCTGGACCCTAATTTAATGGTGTCCTGGTGGGTTTCTTGTTTGTTTGTGTGTGTGTGTGTGTGTGTGTGTGTGTGTGTGTGTGTGTGTGTGTGTGTGTGTGTGTGTGTGTGTGTGTGTGCATATTGTGTGTGTGTGTGTATATATATGTGTGTGTGTGTGTGTGTGTGTGTGTGTGTGTGTGTGTGTGTGTGTGTGTGTGTGTGTGTGTGTGTGTGTACGGTGGTGTGTTCCTGGCGGGTTTCTTGTGTGTTTGTGTGTGTGTGTGTGTGTGTGTGTGTGTGTGTGTGTGTGTGTGTGTGTGTGTATGTGTGTGTGTGTAAAGGGGGTATCCCGGCGCCCATGTACTTCGGAGCGTTGATTGACTCTACCTGTCTGAAGTGGGGGATCCGCAGGTGTGGAGGACGAGGGGCATGTAGGTTCTATGACATCAACACCTTCAGGTGAGTGCACACACACACACACACACACACACACACACACACACACACATACATGCAGACAGGTTGTGACACACACACTCTGTCCCTCCACCAGGTCCCTGTTCCTGGGCATGATCACCGGTCTGCGTCTCCTCGGGTACGTCCTCTTCTGGGTGGCCATCGTCCAGATCAAAAGGACCTTAGTGAAAGCACGCCACGCCCAGGACATTGAGCTGCAGAAGGCCCAAGGGAGCCGGGACCAAGCTGAGGGTCAGGCAGCCAATGAGACAGAGAGGAGCAGCATCAGTGAGAGGCGACCAACCAATGGGAGTGAGAAGATGAGCGTGATTGAGAGGCGACCAACCAATGGGAGTGAGGAGATGAGCATCGATGACAGGCACACAGCCAGTTGGAATGACAAGATGGATATGGATGAAAGTAATGCAGCCAATGGGTGTAAGAAGATGAACAACAGTGATAAAAACCTAAGTCAAATCTCAGACTGATGACGGAGTCGTTAATAATTGAATAAGTATCTCAGGAAGTGTGTTGGAATCCCTTTCAGTGGCAGTTGGCTCAACCCCTGTTGTTTTTAAATATGCTATATAAATAAATGACTTGACTTGACTTTCAGTGACTGAAATCTCACAAAGTTATATTAATGACAGCTTTGACGAAAAACATTCAGTTCATTTCAGTTCTTTATGTCAATGGAAATCAAATGTTATACTGGGTAATCCAATCTGCTAGTCTCTTCACTATGTCTCAGCCTTAATGTATGTCATAATGTAATTGTCAAGTCATGTGTATGGATCACAATTCCCAGGAGAAAGACAGAGCAGTGTTGTCTTTTCCTGGACCATATATACCACTAGATGGCAGCACTTAGCCTGGAAATGAAGCCACCTTCTACAATGTAGGCAATTGTAGGAGCTTTGTCACTTCTCATCAAAACAGCATTTTTAGAGCCCTTGCAGTATGAGTGTACTGGTTATATATGATATACATATTCTATAAAACAAATAAAATGATAAATATCCCTTTTGCATTATATCACCTTTTTCTCTATATTTTTATGGATCAATTATTTTCCACGTCAAGAAAATTAAGTGACTGGTCCATGTTCCATTTCTTTTGAATACTTAACACTTAGACTATGTTCAGATGCTCAAATTAAATTTAAATATATGGTCAGGGTTAAGGTCAGGGGATATTTTTTATTCAGGTGATGTCCAGTAATTCTTTAACGACAAGTTTACATACTGAACTTGAATCTGAACTGATATATAAAGAACTATATAAAGTCTATGTAGGAGGACTAGCCAAGTAAATTATTACCGAACATTTCTGTAGCTATTTTCTGGATTAAAGAAAGCTGTGTAGCATTTATGCAATGATGTATTTTGGTGCAGTGGTGTAATGATTAAAGATTGTAAAGTTGATTTGGTGGGAAAGTGGAATTTGATGTAAGATTCAAGTTGAAATAGAGTATGCAATTTTAATTTTCCTGTGTGAGTGAAATAAGTTACACCAAAATGTAAATATAAAAAAGAAAAAAATTTAAAAAAATTTAAAAGATGAATGCAGAATGTGTGGTCACTGAGGTTTAACATTTCATTTCAAAATCACAGAAAATGCATAAAGTCTTGCGACCTGCTGCTCTTTCTCCTGCGGGAGACCTGCGGAGTATTCCGCACGTCTTGCATGCATCTGAGCACCATCTGAGACCATGCATCTGAGCACCATCTGAGACCATGCATCTGAGCACCATCTGAGACCATGCATCTGAGCACCATCTGAGACCTGCAGAGTCTTCCACACGTCTTGTATGCATCTGAGCACCATCTGAGACCTGCAGAGTCTTCCACATGTCTTGCATGCATCTGAGCACCATCTGAGAGAAGCAAGCCCCATCCAGTGTGATGCACACATGCCATGACATGTTTTAACAAACAAACGTGTCTCTCTGAGGTGTGTGATGAATGGAGGAATCCAGTGCGTCACAGCGTCGTGCAGTGAGGAGCAGAGACAAAACCTGACCGTTCTGCTTCATGGTGCCACCGCTTCTAGATGCTTCTGTGGCGATACGTGCAAATGTACGCTGCGGAGAGAAGGAAAGAGGATGTCTATCTCCGTAGTTGGCATTAGATGAGAGCAGCGAGACGCAGATGTGGTCACGGTCCATTTCCTCTTTCAAGACTGCTGCTATTGTTCTCTCTCATACTGTACGTGAAACAGGCATGAAATATGTATGCATTAAAAAAAAAACAATAATTCACAGCAAAATGATTTTCTGCTTGTGTGTGTTTTTAAAGATAGAGAACCGCAGTGGTTTGAATCTGTCCTCTCCCTGAGCAGGTTTTTAGATAAACACTGCTGAATAACACTCAATAAAACTACACTAACACTGTGTCTCCTCTCCAAATGTCCTCTTCTTACAGTAATCCCAACAGGAATGTGGAGTTGTCCAACTGCATCCTGAAAGGCACAAGCATGTGTGATGTGTGTCTGTGTTTCGTCACAGTATGCTGATGTTAATGATGCTAATGATGCTAATGATGATGAGGATGATGAGGAGGAGGAGGAGGATGTGGATGAGGATGAAAATGCTGCAGTGGTTGCCTATGTGTCAAACAGAATCAATGTTGTTGGCAAATCTATAGAGGTGACTTGGAGGTTATGAAAAACACGCTTTTCAACAACAACAAAAAATAAAAAAATGGACATGTATATTTCCGATTCAACGTGTTTGCCATTCTAAATATAGGATATGGGCCATTCTATAGGATATGTACAAGTTCATATTTCCTGTGATTCATATTTGACTGATTCATTCGGTTGTTGTTTCTGAAATTATGTTACTCCCCACTATCCTCTCCAACCTCCCTTCAAAACTGTATGAATGAGTGTGCATGGCATATAAAAGTAAACATATAAAACTGTATGAATGAGTGTGCATGGCATTACATTACATTTAGCAGACACCTTTTGACCAGAGAGACTTACATATGTCAAGTACTGTATATGACAAGGGATCACAGTGTCCCAGGAGCAACTTGGGGTTAACGGTGGAAGCCAGGAATTAGCCACTACGCTACCACTGCCCCAACATATAAAAGTAAATGTATAAAATTGTATGAATGAGTATTGCATGCACCCACGGGTTATACCACAGAGTACCGTATGTGACCACATGCGTTATAACACCACAGAGTACCGTATGTGACCACATGCGTTATAACACCACAGAGTACAGTATGTGACCACATGCGTTATAACACCACAGAGTACTGTATGTGACATATTGTGGCACATTACTGTGTGTGCATGTGTGTTTTGCTGTGCTCACTAGGACACATTGTGGCACATTTACTGTGTGATTCTACTGCATTCTACATTTAGTGCGTGTGTGGTTTGCTGTGTCTCTTTGGGATGTATTGTGGCACATTACTATGTGTGTGGGTTTACTGTATACACTTGTCTGTATGTATGCATATCACACATTACTGCGTGTAACTCTCTGTGTGGGCTTGACATCTTCTGTATGTGTATCATGTGTGTGTGCGTGTGTGTGTGTGTGTGTGTGTGTGTGTGTGTGTGTGTGTGTTTACTATGTGTGTGTGTGTGTGTATTATGTGTGTGTGTGTGTGTGTGTGTGTGTGTGTGTGTGTGTGTGTGTGTGTGTGTGTGTGTGTGTTTGTGTATGTGTGTATGACTTTGTAAGACATCTTCTGTATGTGTATTGTGTGTGTGTGTGTGTGTGCGTGTGTGCGTGTGTGTGTGTGTGTGTGTGTGTGTGTGTGTGTGAGACTTTGTAAGACATCTTCTGAAGTGCAGAGTCCTGCATCACCGAGGTTGGCTGCAGGAACTGTAATCTTCTGACAGAAGTTTGATGGTGGGGGGGTGGGCAGCGGAAGGTTGATGTGGGATGAGGGTGGCAGGACAGGGTGTCGGACGATGAGTCCACCCCGACGGAGGGGTATTAGGGCAGGGGCACCGAAACCACGGCAACGGCGCGGTGGCTGCCACCAGTGCGGATGACGCCTGACAGTGACGCTAACGCGTTTGACCCGAGTCGGGTTCTTCAGCGTCGCCGTCCTCATCTGATGGAGAGTGGCGGCGGCTATATTTGGAGAGGATGATGTCACAGGCGACTCAAACAGGAGCCTATAACAGGCACGCGCAACAAGCTAAAAGAGCAGAGAGCTTTAAAAAAAACACCACCAGGACAACACCAGGACCCTCTGGAGCCCAGCACCCAGCCACTGCGTCTCCTGAAGGTAGAAAAAAAGATGTTTGAATGTGTAGATGCATCTTCTGTGGGTTCATGGGAGTTTAGTGGGAAAGAAAAACTAAGTAAATGGAGCAATGTTTTGGGGATTTGAAGTTCATCCTCTAGTTTGGTTTGATTCAGATTACAGCACAAAATAATACAGTACAACCATAAGAATCTATCTATCCTTGTTTGGATACTGGTTGCATGCATGCATTTCATGCACTACTTGATGTGATCATTAAAACGTGTATATTTCTGTTTTATGTCATTCTCTTGCGCAGCTGCTGTTATAATGAAACACCGGAGACTTCCCGCCCTTCTGCTTGCCCTGCTGCTCGTGCTGCGGTTCGCAGACGCTGCGCCAAGCAGGTAACTCCGAGAACTCGCGCGGAGCGCTCTTGCATGTCACAATTAGCTTGAGTGGGACAAGGAGTTGACACTTATTTGTCAAGCGCTGACCAGGTGAACACAGAGTGGTGTTCATTTCAAAAAGAGATGCCCTACAAATGCAGACAGCCATTATCCATTCTACTTTGCGGGCGTCCAAAGCGCTCTCACTCGCTTTAGATAACCACGGCTCCTTCTGCCGTGGTGATGACAAGATCTCTCTCCGTGAGGCGGAAAGCTTGGAGTGGCACTGATGTCGCGCGGTGTGGGAGAAGGGTTGGACCAAAGTCCAAGAGCGCACTTGCGCGCCAAAGTGCCACTTTGCGCTTTCGCAGTTCGCTCTCAGCCTCGACAGGGAAAAAAAAAATTCTGAGACTGACACTCTGTGACACGAGGAGAAGATTCTTGGACACTCTTGGTCAACTTTTTTGATTCGTTTCTTGCAGGTATTCCATTTCGTCCAGCGAGCAAGGGGATGGAGCAACAGAGAGGGAAAGCTGGATGTTGCCGGGATTCTCAACACATCCTTTCCTCAGTTTGCTCGGCTCGCGACCCCAGAGAGCTGTCCCTTCGAGGTAAGATTACATTTATGACCTGAAGAGAGGGAAAGGGGGCAGTTTGTTAATTAAATTAAATTAAATTAATAATTTAGCCTAATCAAATTAAGTTTTCTTGTTTTTAAATTAATGTCGACGTAATCGGTTAATTTCCTATTTTACAATGTAACTTATCAATCGTGTTGAACAGTCATTTACATGTATTAATTTGGCAGACATTTTTACCCAAAGCGACTTACTGCAATAGAATAACATGCTACAAAGCTACTTACAATATAATAACATTTCAAATTCATTGAGCTACTAGAATAGAATAGAATAACATTTAACAATCCTAACACATTAATGTAAGAGAAACTTTTTAGAGTAGCCTATATTATGCACTGTGTGGGAATCTTCATTACATAGTATAGAAACACTGTATACACTGTGTACACTCTCTCTCTCTCTCTCTCTCTCTCTCTCTCTCTCTCTCTCTCTCTCTGTGTCTGGTGTCTATGTGTGTGTGTGTGTGCGTGCGTGCGTGTATGTGCGAGTGAGTGAGTGAGTGAGTGAGTGAGTGCGAGAGAGAGAGAGAGAGTTCAGAGATGTAAAAGTCTAAAAGTTGTTGTCCCCTGCAGCCACCACTTGGAGAAGCGCAAATGCAACACAGCCACCTGCGTGACGCAGAGACTGGCCGACTTCCTCATCCGCTCCAGCAACACCATCGGCACCGTGTACGCCCCGACCAACGTCGGCTCCAACACCTACGGCAAGCGGGAGCTCCAGCCAACCAACTACCTCCCGCTCTAGCTGGTCATGAAGACTAGTAAACAAATCCAATACTTCAGCAAATGTAACATAACACATTCTAAAATCCGATCGAATTATTTATTAATTCATGAAATTTTATTTTGTATTTTGGAAAAACCGTGAAAAACCAGTGCCTTTTGGACATGACTGCACAGTGGTTTTAGCATAAGAGCACCTGACTGAGCTCAACTGTGGCTCTGTTCTGCACGTAGGCTACGTCCTTCGTCAATGCAATGGCATGTGAATAAATTATGATGTGTGAGGACAAAGAAGATTGCTCACATTTTGGCTTGGTTTGCTTTTGTAATAAAAAAAAAGACAGAAAAATGAATGTGTTTGAATTGCCTTACAATGTGCCCTTCCAGAGTGTCCATGAGGACATGTATTGTATGGTCCCTGTGTTTATTGTGGACTGGTGTCAGGGCACTTTCCATTGTAGATCACTTTCAGGAGCTGTAACAGTGGTGAAAGCTTTGAGTAGGTTCTTTTGACCAGAACCTAAGACTGCTGTGGTTCCTGCTTTGGAGTCGTAAAATGACGTGTGTGTGACAGCAAACCCATTTTTTTTACTTTCAGCACAGCAGAGGTCACACAGACACAGAGGATGCCGAAGCCACACAGATAAACTTGAACTCATTTTAATTTTCACGGCATATTCGTCTATCAAGTACATATAAATGAAACCAGCATAATCCAATGCTCAAATTGGAACAGCTATTCCTTGGCAGCCTTGGGTTTCGATTGCTTTAATTCACTCCATTTGAAGGTAATTGCGCAAAATCTTGCACAACAACAACAACAAACAATGATGTTTAAAAGCAGTTTGGATATTTTTAGCCTCCAAGGTGGATAAGGCAGTAAGAGTGTCTAGATTACCGTAACTTAGGGGTGTTCATGATGCGGCCCAGGGACCAGAGCTCGGCTGTCTAGAGGTTTCATTTGTATAAGGTAGAGAGGGAACATTAAAATAACAATCACAGCCAGTTGTCATCAACTATTGCAACATCTCTGAAATGATCAGCTAATTCAACCTAGCACTGCAAACCATCCTTAGGAAGGAAGATTCCGAAAAAGTTTTACTTGTGCTCAGAACCAAACAGTGTCAGAGTACCGATCCAGTGTATGAGTATGTATGAGTGTTCCCTTAATTTTTTTGAGCAGTATATTTATCAGGAGTGCCTCATTTTTCAGTTTTTTCAAAGAATGAGCAGTATTTGAAAACATGATAAACCTATATGTCTTGTTTGCTCATAAGTGGGTGTATTAAAGGCATATGACATCAAACAACAATCTGATACCCATGCAGAGAAATGATAATGACCATGACAATGACGGTCTCCACAAGGTCTCATTCCAACAAATGCGGCCCACTGCCTATGTGTCTGACACCAACTGAACGCATAAGAAAAATACTAACAACACACCAGTGTGTGTTTGTGTGTCAGTGTGATGAGAGTATTTGCTGCAGCTGCCAGCAACTCACATTTTTATAGCGCTTTCTCAAGGCTTCTCTCAAACGCTTTACAGTGAAGCCGTTAGCCCCTCTGATGGAAACCTGGCGCCTATGGTTTCCTTGAGCACTGATTCATTTCTATGGTGACTATGGTTTCCTTGAGCACTGATTCATTGGTGACTATGGTTTCCTTGAGCACTGATTCATTGGTGACTATGGTTTTCTTGAGCACTGATTAATTTCTATGGCAACTATGGTTTCCTTGAGCACTGATTCATTTCTATGGCAACTATGGTTTCCTTGAGCACTGCTTTATTTCTATGGCAACTATGGTTTCCTTGAGCACTGATTCCACCACATGCCCTTTGACAACTCCTTTTCCCCTGGACAATTCCCACGCTGGACTATTTGAACTTTCTGACATTAAATTAGGATTAATGCATTATCATACCGGATATGTAATCATCCCATCTTTTGTAACTTTCACCTCAGGTGGCTTTAAACACCATGTCCTATTCTCTACACCTGACTATGCATTTGTCCTTATTTGACCCTAGGCAGATGGGTCATGGCGCCTATGGTTTCCTTGAGCACTGATTCGTTTCTATCCTCCTGACTACCAGCAGTTCAATTTTGTCCTCTCTAGAGGACCTTTATAAACCAGAATATCTCCCACACCATACATTCTATTGAGCTAATTCCTTTTGTTCTCTAAAGAGGACATTTAGGGCTTTTAAATGGTATCACATGTATGGGGGTGGGGTTTTGGGAACTTCCTCTTCCTCTTCAAAGAAAATGGTGGCCATCACCAAAAGGACATTTTATGGAAAGAAGAAAAGTAAGTGCTTAATCAAGTTAGTTGAGCATTTAACATTTAAAATGTTGTTGTTGTTTTTTCTATGAAAAACACTTAAAATAATTTTCTGAAGTAATGTAACAATGTTTTACCATCATAGGAGAGTGTTAAACAATTGTCCTCTGCAGTGGACATTTGTAGTTACTACCTCCATTTTTTTCTCTTTTTTACTTATTTTTGATTCAGTTTTATGTGTACAGTGTTATGAAGTCCACTGTAATGGACACTTTTTATTTCTTAAATAAAAACATTTTTTTCAAAAAAAAAGTTTTCAGTATGCTCATTGTCTTCCAAACTATTGGGGAAGTTAAGAAAAAAAGAATTTGGAGATATTTTTTTTCTTGGTAGTCAGGAGGCTATGGCAGATGACTGACACATTGCTGTCAGAGTACACACATTGGAGCGCTACAACCAAGTCTTTTCAGAGCTCTCGATTGACCTCAGACCTAACTAACATTATAGACACGTTTACGTTTATTATGTTTATGGTACTGGGCAGACACTTTTGTCCAAAGCGAATCCGCAAATGCTAGAGAGAATTTCAAAGCAGCTGGTTTCAGTGTGAGCCGAGAGCAAGCACTAAAACTACACACGAGGTCCGCACTGCCAATGATTATGTTGTTGGGCATATGGCTTCATATCCATTAGTCTGAACATGCCAAACACACACACACGAGAGGCCAGCCCCATTAGGTTCTCATATAGCACTTTTTTCCCTTTCCCTCCCCTATATTATCTGCTGAAGAGGCAGTCCCACGGAGGAGACACGTCACCTCACAGCATGAGTGTGTGTGTGTGTGTGTGTGTGTGTGTGTGTGTGCATGTGTGCGTGTGGTGTGTGTGCGTGTTGTGTGTGTGTGTGTGTGTGTGTGTGTTCAGTGAAAACATCCCAGCAAATGAACATCATCTCACTCAGGGGTGCCATTTCAGCCTGGGAAACTGTTTACCCGCCTCACAGTCAAGTGTCTCATTTAGATGGATAGGGATGAATGTTGGAAACATACAGAGCGACCTATTTACATTAGACAGCGTGAATCACGCATTAGTTAATGTATTGGGCTGAGGTCTTTATACTGCAGATGACGTACACAGGGTATTATCCATAAACAGGTCAACTTCAAAACAGAAGAAGTCCCAACAAATGTGTTTATTATTATTATCATTGTTATTATTATTATTTTTATTATTGTATTTCTCCTGGTTGTCTTGTTGAAAACACATTGACAACAGTGGCTAAGGAACTGGGCACGCATGCAGTAACCAGGCAAGTTGTGGCTTCAAATGAATATGTGTAAGTCAGCTGTGTGCGTATGTCCTGAGCTGAGCTGCTATTTCAGTATAATATACTGACCCAGAGTAGAGGACATTATGAGCTCTACAGACCTTTGTCAAAATGTCTGACAGACATCTGCACTCACACACACACACACACACACATACAGAGAGAGTTATGTCAAACTGGACTAATATTAGTGATTCTGATACTGGGCATCAAGAGGACAGGAAAGGGACATAGACTGTTTAACCTAATGTAATGCCTATGTTTAGTGCTAAGTAAGAAATCTAGACTACTTTTAATCAAATCATGGATGGACATAGCCTAGCAAATCATGGATGGATGTCGCCCAATATCATTGACTGTTTAGATAGATAGATAGATAGATAGATAGATAGATAGATAGATAGATAGATAGATAGATAGATATAGATACTTTTGATCCCTAGGGGAAATTCAATTTGTCTGTCCTAGTTTGTTTGGATATTGCTGTATGAAAGAGTGCATGATAATAACTTTGTCTGTAATGTGTGGTGTGATAACCTATCTGTAGTGGATGAGATATGTGCGCGCCACTCGACATGGTTCGCTGTGAGCCATTTCCGCTCCCTTCATCTATTGCTACTATAATGAACAATGTAATTAAGTTGACAGCGGAAAAAGGTGTTCCTCTCGATGTCATATCGCTTATTTTTTATTATTCCGCCGTATCCAAATAAATCACAGTCTGTGATTAATTTATAAGTGCGCGTAACCGACATGGATAGCTCGGCGTTGTGGTGGGTCCTTCAGACGCTGGCGTGATGATCTAGCGCAGTAGTGCGCCTCATTACGCGAGAGTCAAAGGTGACTGTCTCTTTCTGGGGCAATTAGTTATCATGTGTTTGTGCAGGCATAGTGTATGGCGGACTAGCGCTGCAGCCTCTTAGGGAATCGCAAGTATGCTTCTAGTACCATGTATTTGAAAGCAAAGGTTTATTATTGAGGTCACTGATGGTATTTTCTTGTGTTGTATACCCTAGCCTACAGTTAACTAGAACTGGAAATAATTTGAAATAGCCAACATCAAAATCATTAAAGCTATTAAAAATGTAGGCTAGGCCTATATAGGCCTACATTCCCTGAGAGAATGTTATTTTATGAAAATCTACCCGGTCAGTGCTATGAAATAAAATGTTTATTTTATGCTCACATTTGCACTAAAGTATCGCGCTTGTTGGCAGTAAAAAGTGGCCCAAAATGCACATTTTCATGAAGGAAAAGCTCCCGCCGCTCCTAAATGAAAAGTGTAGCCTACACGGTTGCATCCAATACAGGGTGCTGAAATTGAAACTGTCACCGAGGTGATCATGTCATTGCAGAGGCATGACTGATTGTCGGTCACTCCTTGCTTCTAAGGGAAACGCTGGAGCACCTCTTTTATGACTGCTATTCTTGGCACCGTTTCTTTTATTTTTTCTGATGTTTTATTTTATTTCTGTTTAGGTACATAACCCCAGGGCTATTTATAAAGTCACATGGCACTGAAAAGAAGAAAAAGAAAAAAAAACTGATTGAACTGTCTTTCAAAGGCCAAGTGGCCCAATAGATAAGAAAATTGACAGTTGACCTCTAAAGGTGCAAATCGACAGATTTGATAGCCTATGTAAAATCAATCAGATAATAATTACATTTATGATAAGCTTTCTGAATCTGTCTGACTGTCATAAGGCAGTTTTTTAATATGTAAATAACCACGCAGGCCCCTATAACTAGCCTATGTGAAATGAAAACAGTGCCGTTTTTTTACATGACATACGGCTACGCTATCTTTCAAAAATGCTTTTGACTTTTGGAGTAGCTTGACACTTACAAGCCACCGTAAGTGTAATTGATGCGTGTATAGCGTGTATACGGAAGTCCAACGTGATGCTGTCTTGTTACCACGTTTGAAACGATTATACACCTATTTTGTCCGGTTTTGTTGTGTCACTTCTTCAAGAAACCTCTTGACATGAGGCTACGGTGTCACTTGGCAGTCATACTAGAGTGAAGTAGCGGCTTATAGCTAGAAAAGGATAACCACCGATTCACCGAATTCTGTAACTTCTACGATAGCTGCGCTGTCACCCCAGCAAAAAACGATTTGTGAAGACGAAGTGATGGCATGTGGCGTAAACTCTGAAAAACGCGTCCGATTTGTGGTTGTGGGTGGTGGAATTGCCGGAGTTACTTGCGCGGAACAGGTAAAAGAGTGCATTTGAATCAGACTGTCACAGACTTGCATTAACTTGCTCTCTCTGTCTGCAGTGATGTGAAGTGCTCATGCTTGGCAGCGTTATTCATACTAACGTTAGCCTTTTCAACATCTAATCCAGCAGTAGGCTATCCAATAATTTATAAAGCTATGGACAGCCTAAAAAGTTAACCTTTAATGTTATTCATATTCCAGCTTGCGTCACAGTTTACGTCGGACAGTGTGGTACTTCTGACAGCTGCGCCATTGGTCAAGACGGTGACGAATTTCAAACAGGTTGGCAAGCCCGTTTACGGACCCTTATTAGAAATTCTCTGCTTTACCCTACATTTGTAAAATAAACGACATGCTAAAACTGTTTGTCTCAGAGAATATACCACGACAGTTGTATGTGAGCTTGGTTTAAATAACAGACCATGTCCCCTTCATGTTTAGGTGTCTAAGATCTTGGAGGATTTTGATGTTGAAGAACAGCCATCCACCGTGCTAGAGGAGAAGTATCCTAGTCTGAAGGTCATTCAGTCTGCAGTGAAATCCTTACAAGCCAAAGAACATGTATGTTTCCGCGCAACAACAACAATAGGTGTCTGCACAATGTAGGATACACGTGCCAATGTAGGCTACACGTGCCATTTTACTGTAATGTTTAATGCTGTGTGACAACAATGGCACAATTTGTTGGTGGTTGTTGCAGATGAATTGTTAAAGGGAATGCCTGAGTAGCTCTCTCTCTCTCCCTCCATTTCTCTTTCTCCCTCTCCCTCTTCTCTCTCTCTCTCTCTCTCTCTCTCTCACTCTCTCTCAGACACTACACACGGAAGATGGTTGCATCCTCCACTACCAGAAGCTGTGTGTGTGCAGTGGAGCTAAACCCAAACTCCTCGCCCAGAATAACCCTCACGTGCTGGGCATACGAGACACGGACAACGCCCAGGTAATCCCCAGGTGTTCCACAACGGCATTCCGCATGCATCACCCGGACAATAGCCATATACAGCATACACCTGCCTGCATTCAGAATATTGAGCACTTTCATGACATTTTGTTTTGCTGCAGCCCATTTTAATCAATTCCCCCCATCAGTCTGTAGGCTATAGATTTCTCATACCGAGAAAGTGAAAACAAGATTCGAGGGTTTTGCTAATTAATTCTCTGCTCTGCATGCTGTTAACTAATCCCATTTTGTATATTTTCATTTTCATCCTCAGATTACTAGATAAAGCAGTTACGTCATTTTTATCTTAATGGATAATGCCTATTACATGTTTTGTAAACGTTTTATATACGTTATATAATAGTACACACTCACCCTCAGAATAGTACACAGTTTTATCTTAATGGATAATGCTTCATTACATCTTTTAAACGTTTTATATGGTGAGTCTTGAACTGAAGCTTGGCTTGAGTTTAAGTCAAATCACAATGGCAATATCTGTTCAGAAAAATCTGATATTTTCCCCAAATCGCTCAGCCCTAATTTAAATAATCCCAGGGACCCTGACTAGGGATGTAACGATTACCGGTATAATGATAAACCGTGATAAAAATGTTGACGATAACAATTACCGTTTTCTTTTGAAATATCATAATTATCACGGTTGATTATCACGGTGTTGAAACCGTGTGTTTAATCCTTCCCAGCTTCATCCGAGCCTGCTTTTGACATACAGTAGGCCTGGTACAATGAAGCAAAATTGGTACCCTACTGATTCTGTTGTCTAATTGATGGTTTTAACTGCGAATTGGATTAGGCTACACCTGATTTTAAAAGGCGGAACATTTTCACCGCAAAACTTGCACTGTATCATTTGCACTCTGTGTCTTTTTATGTTCGCGTGCACATTAAATCCATTCACTCGCGTTATCAGAAGAACACAGTAGCCTAAAGTTTTATTTCGAACACTTACTTTGGTCTCACTCAGGGTAGGAATTTCACGGCGGCCAAGTTTTTGCCCCTTGCGTTGGCCGTGATGTCCCTTTGAAAATCAGAGGTTTACAGGCCACGGTGCCCTTGGTGCCCTTCTTTCAATATTCTGCTTTGCATCCTACTAATAGCAAATTTTATTTAGCCTATGGCCTGTCAAAATAATCTTAGCATTCACATCGCAAATTAATTTCTTTTACGCAGTGGAGAAAGTGACAGCGCAAGAAAGAAAGTGCGTCTAAATTCACCTATTCTTCTCAGTTCAACTACTCGCGAAGTAGCCTACTCATCACACAGACATCACAAGTATCACATGAAAGAGCTTTTTCTCAGCTTTTAAACGATGTTAGCCGCGAATTGCTGTGGTGAACGGTTCGCGAGAAACGTAAATAATATAATTAAATGTAATCATAAATTCTACTGAATGTTTTAGTCCATCTCCCTACCCATTCCTCTCGGTGCAATACTTCACGAACCTTTCGTTTAACACACGACAAACCATATATCAGAATAAACAGCAGACCTTACCGAACATAAAGGTGTAAAGCAGTCCCCTGTACAGTTAGCCGTTCTAGAGTAATCCACTTTTGAATTGGCAGTAGGCCTACATTTCGACATGCATGGATGTCTCCAAATTTGGGCTTTAAGTTTTACAATGTGTTTAAATTGTTCCACATGATTTCATAACGGGCCAAATACAAAATAAATGTTACAAATATCGCCTATATATCGGTAAATCAGAGGACAGCTGACTAAGAGTTTGTGAAAGTAGATCACAAAATGCTAAGCATGCATCTAGGCTATTTGAGTTTCTTAAAGCTGAACTGTGCTTAAATTGTTCAATACATGATTTCATAACAGGCCAAATATAAAATAAATGTTAAATATAGCCTAGATATCTGTAAATATTAGATGTTCAGATGATTTGCAGTTCTATATAATATGTCATGTTTCATGTTTTTGTAATGTTTCATACAGTGATGCAGGTCTACTGCAGTGAATATAGGCTATACAACTTTGATATTTTTTATAGCCTATGTGGCCTTTGTGCCCTCCACCAAATATGCCCAACTGAAGGCCAAGTGGCCTTGCCCCCAGAATGGTGAAATTCCAAGCCTGGTCTCACTCATTGGATCCAAATAACAGTAATAGCAACCTCCAAGTCATGGTAGGGTAAGTTAAGCGATAAGCACATAGCCAATTAAACATGAAAAACTGAACGGGACACTTTTTGAAACTATTTCAGCTTGTGTAGGCCTATCAGTGCTTTCTGAACATATTGAACACACTTTTAAAAATACCGTGATAATACCGAAAACCGTGATAATTTTGGTCACTATAACCGTGAGGTTAAATTTTCATACCGTTACATCCCTAACCCTGACACAGTCAGTCCGATCAAATAGTATACACACTCTCAGAATAGTGCACACTCTCCCTCAGAATAGTACACACACTCTCTCAGAATAGTACACGCTCTCCCTTAGAATGAGAAGACCCCAAGGTATTCAACTTTGTTTTATAATGTGTGTCTGTAATACTGTTGCTCTCTTTAGGAGTTCCAGAAACGCTTGTCAACAGCGAGACGGATTGTGGTGGTGGGGAACGGAGGCATAGCTCTCGAGCTGGTGTAAGTGTGTTTGACGTGTCAATGTCTGTGAGTGGTGTGAAAGTGTGTGTGGAAGTGTTGAGCGTGTGTGTGCTGGTGTGTATTTGTGTTGGTGTAGTAGGGTCCTCCATGCTGTACTTGCTATCAAATGCTGCCCTCTTGTGGTAATTTAATGTTTAATGTGTGCATGCATATGTGAAGTATAATTTTGTCCTCTCAGTACATCATATTGTGTGTGCGTGTGTGTGTGTCCTCTGTGAGCAGCTATGAGGTGGAGGGCTGCGAGGTGATCTGGGCGGTGAAGGACGAGGCCATTGGGAACACCTTTTTTGACGCAGGGGCCGCCCAGTTTCTCATCCCAGCACTGGCCCAAGATAAACCAGAGAGGTCCACTCCCTGCAAGAGAGCGCGGTACACTACTGAAGCAGCGACAGGTAGACACACACACACACACACACACACACACACACACACACACAAGCATTTAAACCACTGATGTGGATGCTCTGTGTTCAGCACATACACACACATGTACTACAAAAACACACACACACACACACACACGTGCTACACATACACAGTCATACCCCGCACACACACACACACGTGCTACACATACACAGACACACCCCACACACACACTCACACTCTGATATGGAAGCATTTTGCATGTATGCACTATGCAGTGATAATTCCTAATTTTTCATCTGCACTGTAGCTTAAATGATTCTATTGCTGTACGTCATCTTAGATAAAAGTGTCTGTAAATTTAAAGCACACACGCACACACACATAAACACGCACGCACACACACGCACCCACTGATATGGATGCGGTGTGTTCAGGTGGGGCATCAGCTGGCGTGAGTGGGGCGTCTGGAGAGACGGGCAGCGCTCTGGGGCCAGACTGGCACGAGGGCATCAGCCTCAGAGGAGCACAGAAGGTGTGTGAGTGTGTGTGTGTGTGAGTGTGTGTGTGAGTGTGTGTGTGAGTGTGTGTGTGTGTGTGTGTGTGTGTGTGTGTGTGTGTGTGTGTGTGAGTGTGTGTGAGTGTGTGTGTGAGAGTGTGTGAGAGAGAGAGTGTGAGAGAGAGTGTGAGTGTGTGTCTGTGAGAGAGAGAATAATAATATAATAATTCACATTTTTGTACATCAGTGCGTGCGCACACACACACACACACAAACACACACACACACACACTACTAATGTGTAATACCCTGTTTTGTCCTGTAGGGGTCCCATAATGTGACTATGGAGTACCAGTGTGAGATCAGGAGGATCTGCACCCAGCAGGAGATTCTGCAGTCACCTCCTGATGGCCCCCAGAGCTCTGATGCAGGTGACCCTGACACACACACACACACACACAAACACACACACACACATACTACTGATGCTACTCTGTTACTCCGTGAGTAAGTGCCTTGGTTCACGTTTCTCCCTTGTGAGGCCCATGCCAATTAGAATGTGCTAGCATGCTACTTCATAACCATTAGAATGTGCTAGCATGCTACTTCATAACCATTAGAATGTGCTAGTATGCTACTTCATAACCATTGGAATGTGCTAGCATGCTACTTCATAACCATTAGAATGTGCTAGTATGCTACTCCATAACCATTGGAATGTGCAAGCATGCTACTTCATAACCATTAGAATGTGCTAGCATGCTACTCCTTAACCATTGGAATGTGCTAGCATGCTACTTCATAGCCATTATGGTTATGGTTATGGTTATGGTTATGGTTATGGGATTTTGCAGACGTCTTTGTCCAAAGCGACACACAAATACAAAAACAACATAATAATTAAAAATTTAACAGGGAACAGATTAGAATGTTGGTCAAACTATAATAAGGAGAATAGCAATAATAAACAACAATGTCGATTCAATCAATAGCCTAATAAAATAAGTAATGAAAATGAGGGAAAAAGCAGTAATAAACAATAATGTCCATTCAATCAATAATATATAAAAAAAAAACAATGAATGTGCTAGCATGCAACTTCATAACCATTAAAATGTGCTAGCATGCTACTTGATAACCATTGGAGTGTGCTAGCATGCTACTTCATAACCACAAACACAGACCCATGATCCGGTGTTATTCTGTGTCCCAGCCCCCTGGCCTGATGTGGGAACATGGCCTGTGTACGTGCAGCTCACCAATGGCCAAACCTACGGCTGTGACTTCATCGTCAGCGCGACAGGAGTTGTTCCCAACACGGAACCCTTTCTCCATGGAAACAGTGTAAGGATAAACTGCAACTTCATGACACTGGACTTACTATTGGCCGCTGCTATAGACTGTAATGTTTTTAAAAATAGAATTATAAAACAAAGTGATGCTAATCATTTGCTGTAGTGTTGCAGCACTGTAATGTTTCCATCCTTGCCAGGTGATATCCATATTACGTAGGTCTGCAATAGTTATTTTGAGGTGGGGGTGACGGAGGTCTGTTATGTTGTATGTTTGGTTGGAGTTGGAGGTGATGGAGGTCTGTTTTGTTGTGTGTTTATTTTGAGGTGGGGGTGATGGAGGTCTGTTTTGTTGTGTGTTTATTTTGAGGTGGGGGTGATTGAGGTCTGTTTTGTTTTGTGTTTAGTTGAAGTTGAGGGTGATGGAGGTCTGTTTTGTTGTGTGTTTAGTTCAAGGTGGGGGCTGACGGAGGTCTGCTGGTGGATGATCACATGCGCACCTCTGAGGCGGACGTGTTTGCTGCGGGTGACGTGTGCAGTGCAGGATGGGAGCCCAGCCATCTATGGCAACAGGTGAGGGACAAACCTGACTGATGGACGATGCCACATACAGATATGTGTCAAAAAGCATTCACGAAGCTTTGATCTTACCACTAAGTGTACTCCTAAATTACTCTAAAAGTTTTTAGTAAAGAGTTATCTCTATTCACAACGATGCTGAGATCAACTCTTAGTAAGGAAAAATGACAACTACTAAGATTAGTTAGGTTAAGTTATGGTTGACGTCATTTCTCATGCACAAGCTAGTAGTGACGTCAGCGATGGTCTGAGGAGTGAGGGGTCTGCCCTGCATGAGCACTGTGAAGAATAAATAAAGATGACAGGGTGCATGAGCACTGTGAAGGACTAGAGATAAATAAATAAATAAAGATGACGGGCTGTGTGAAGGACTAGAGATAAATAAATAAATAAAGATGACAGGGTGCATGAGCACTGTGAAGGACACTGTGAAGGATAAATAAAGATGACAGGGTGCATGAGCACTGTGAAGGACTAGAAATAAATAAATAAATAAAGATGACCGGGTGCATGATCACTTAAGGACTAGAGGGAGATAAATAAATAAAGATGACAGGGTGCATGATCACTTAAGGACTAGAGGGAGATAAATAAATAAAGATGACCGGGTGCATGATCACTGTGAAGGACCAGAGAGAGAGATAAATAAATAAAGATGACAGGGTGTATGATCACTGTGAAGGACTAGAGAGAGATAATTACATAAATAAAGATGACCGGCTACAAATGGAATTGTGATGGAATATGCTACAGAATGACAGTATCTTTGCACTGTTAAGTATGGATCTGTATGACCATAGTTGGTCGAGACGTAACTGCAGTTAGGAGCTACATTTAGACTTAAGATTCTTTGTGAATATGGGCCCAGGTTTTCAAATGATGTTTTGAAAATATTGCATTGTTTTTATTGGGTATTGTTTTTTATTATGTGTGTGTGCGTATGTGCGTGCGTGCGTGTTCTGGTCAGATGCGTCTGTGGACCCAGGCTCGGCAGATGGGCTGGTATGTGGGCCGGTGCATAGCTGCGGAGGTTCTGGACGAGCCCATCGAGCTGGACTTCTGCTTCGAACTCTTCTCCCACATCACCAAGTTCTTCAACTACAAGGTAAGAGGAAGAGCAGCGGCCTCCATCAGCATCAATATAGGCTGCTGGCCGACTATGATGAGACATTGCTAGCCTTTTAATGTGCAACTGAGACAGGGAAGTCGTTAGAAGGCTGAAGCCTCTATATAATCGCTATAAATGGAAACGCTAAACCCAGGGGAGGGGAAATTGGTGTGTGCGGTGGGGTACTCCGGTACACTTTCTAAACATTAATTAGGGGGGTATGTCACCATAGTGAATATTAAAAATTACAAATAAATAATTCAGACATTTATTAATGACTGAACAAATAATGCAGGTATTAGGCCCACTGTTGCTTTACTGGGTTATCAGTTACATACTGTGCAGTAGGCCTGTGGATGCCCTGATTAGAATGAGCTCCATTAGAATGAGCTCCATGTTAAGCCCGCCTAACGACTCAATGCATGATTTGATTGGCCTGATAGAAGTTTAATTTTTCAGCTAAAGCCAACGGAGAGTTGCTAGACTAGCCCTGGAAGCAAATGTAATTGGCTGCCGCTAGGGTGCGTCTAGATTTCTAGGCTGGGCCTTAGTGCTTTTGTTTCCTGATTAGTGTGTGTGTGTTTGGCGCCCCCAGGTGGTTCTGCTGGGTAAGTTCAACGCTCAGGGCTTGGGTCAGAACCACGAGCTGCTGCTGCGCTGCACTAAAGGACACGAGTACATCAAGGTGGTGCTTAGCAACGGCAGGATGATGGGCGCTGTGCTCATCGGGGAGACAAACCTGGAGGAGACCTTCGAGAACCTCATCCTGAACCAGATGGACCTGTCCGCCTACGGAGAAGATCTGCTCGACCCAAACATAGACATCGAGGACTACTTTGATTGAAAGCAGTGTGTTTGGGGTCCATAGAGTTGCAGTTTTGAAAACCCTTGCTTAAGACATATGTACAGTAAATATTTAAATGCAAAAATAAATGTATTTATGTAGTTGTTTCTGTTTTGGTCTGTTAAATACATTCCTAATACACCTTTTAGGTGCCCCAATGCCCATACTCCAGACTAGCAGTTGGTTAGACAAAGATTTATTTTGATGGTAGGTTTGGTTAGTTTCTCAATATCGAATACACGTTTATTTGCACTAATGCAAAACTGACATATAAAGTTTTGGACATGATTTGGAATTGAATGATCTGGTTGGCAAAAAGGTAAATAATGGTCCAGCAGGAAAGTATCATATTTACACATTTAGAAAAAATATAAAGTGCCATCACAATATTTGCAGACCCTGCTGCAGTTTTGAGTCTGGATGTCATGGATGCCATACAGACTAATCCAATCATAGCCCTTCTCAATTTTTTCCAATCTAATCTTTATTTCATTTTGTGATTAAAATCGTATACCTATGTATGTCTGATATTAGGTTGAAATCTCTTCAGGTAGGCTACCAATAGAACGAATGTTTTACAAAAATATTGTATGATACAATGCAACAAATAATTGGATGTAAATTGTTATTATCCTATTAATGTATTCAATCTATATCGCAAAGGTTTCGCCTCGGCTGCTCAAAACTGGTTTGGGGGTTGGTGTTGTCGAATCTGCTGATTGGAAAAGCCACGTTAATGTTGCCATTTGGCAGAGCGACACGTCATTTCGGACTCCCAGCACGGAAGCGTGTGGTCCGCCAGTATTGCTGCTGTCGTACTCGCCCAGTTTAACAACATTTAACGTAGAAGTAGCGAGGACCTCATCAAAATGGGTAAGCAAAACAGTTTTATACAAATTGCGAGTCAAACTAGCAACGTTAACATGGTTTAACTTGCTGGTTCCTCCAGAGAGTTTGGATAGTTTGTCAGTCAGTAAAACCAACCCCATAGCTTTGTAGCTAACAGCTAGCTGGCTATTTAACTTACATGCCTGAATGTTTAGGTACTAAATGGTGATTGATAGATTCAGACTGGCAAATATTGTATAAACATGTGGGCATACTGATACACCAAAAGCATCATTGTTAGAGAACTGACTTCAAGATAATGGACAGATCTTTTCCATCGCTAGCTAGAAAGAGTTATGCTAACATCAGCGCTAGCTCAACCATTTCGGTCCATTTGAGCTCAATTTTTTCTAAATACAACAAGGATGTTGATCGTTCCTTATTCCCTTCCTTTGTTTGGAGGACTCAATGTTGTCTGTCAGTTAACGTTAGTTGTCATTCTCTGTGTGGGCACTGATGCATGTTTACAGCTAGTGTGTGCATTTCTAGGCGAAAGTGTAATAACGTTACATGTCACAGATTTGTCAGATTGGTTTTGCGTCAAAGTGAATAGCAGCAACATCAAAGCACGAAAACCGGACTAATGAATGAGTAATATAACGAGCTCTTTTCTGCGGCAGGTGGCTTTTTCTCAAGTCTTTTCTCCGGCCTTTTCGGCACCCGGGAGATGCGGATCCTGATTCTCGGACTGGATGGGGCCGGCAAAACGACCATTCTCTACCGCTTACAAGTTGGGGAGGTCGTCACAACCATCCCAAGTCAGTACCATTCGAGTTGAACTTTGAAGTCTTTGTGTCAATCTCATTTACAAGTTATGTTACTGTTTTAAAGTTGTACTTGGTCGCTAATTGCGTATCCCTACCTACACAGCCATTGGTTTCAATGTGGAGACCGTGACATACAAGAATCTGAAGTTCCAGGTTTGGGATCTTGGTGGCCAGACCAGTATCAGGTGAGGATGTCGGATTATACTAAACAAATACAAATCCTGCTCATCAGGTACCATTTATATAATGCAAAGCTATTCATTGAAAGCTCTGACCATCTTGTGGTGTATTTTTAAGTGTTAGTATAGGATAAGTAGGTATTAAAAAATAATTTACATGTAATATACTTACGTGTGTGTGTGTAACCATGTTACAAGTTCCATGGAAACGTCCTGTAGTGAGAGATGCACATTCAGTTTAACTGACCCATTGTTAAGTAGACAGTGTATTGTCTAAGGCTTATTATAGGCTGTGATGAGTGGGTTCCATTGGAGTCCTCTGGAGTTATAATCATTATGTCATTTGAGACTGGCGGGGTGCAGAACTAATTGCACTGGTCTGTGTGGTTGCTCTGCTCTGATTGGTCCGTCTGGTTGCTTCGCTTGCTCCTCAGGCCGTACTGGCGGTGCTACTACTCGAACACGGACGCGGTCATCTATGTGGTGGACAGCAGCGACCGAGACCGCATGGGCATCTCCAAGTCGGAGCTGGTGGCCATGCTGGAGGTAAGACAGACTCGTACGCAGTTCCAAAGGGAAAGGAACGCACAAGCAGTTTCAAAGGAAAAAGGAACGCACATCCAAGGTAGATCGTAACAGGTGCCAGGTCTAAAGTGTCTGCAGTTAAAAGAAGGATAGAGACCTGGACACTGTTGTAGAAGCTCCCAGGCAACGTTTTATTATCGCAACGTTTCGACCCATGAGGGTCTTCAGACTGGACAGACTCATAAAACCTACTGACCCTTCTGCTATGAAACCTACATTCATGGCCAAAGGTTTTGGCAGGGACACATGTTTTGTACTGAACTTTGCAGCTTCAATTTTCGTAGTGGCGATTCACAGTTTCTAGATTACTGTGCAGAGTGATCCGATGCATATTACCAGTAATTCATTGTAAATAGCTTCATTAGCATACAAAGTAAACTTATTTACTATAGGAGGTCTTTTCTAATATTTAGCACAGAGAGTTGTATTTGTAAATTATAATCAGAAATGTGTTATATTTGAGATATTTGAACCACCCCAATATCTTGTTTGCAATTTTAAAACCCGCATGAATCCTTGTTGATCATAACGTGCTGATTCCCTAGTGCAACACACAACCGGGTCTGTGTAGACACTAATTACATTAACAATAGCGGCAGGTTCAAACACACCTGGCTCCACCGGAATCAAAGGAGCACAGAGAGCCTTTCCTGCACGTAGCCTATAGGCTCTGTCTACTAGCTTACTTGAAGTCAGCAAACCAGTTTCCTGTTTGTTGGCTGTCAACAAGCACCTGAAGATGAGTGCTTTAGTTGTACCACAACGTAAGAAATACAATGTGCGCTTAATGTCCGTGGGCGGCTCTAAGGAGCACTGCTGTGCTTCTGCTCGGCTTCAATTAGTTATAAAAGCAATTTTAGCTTCCACCTCATTCCTATGAACGCCAGCCTACGTGCAGTGGCTGCACAATATAAGGAGAGAAGGATTTTCGGTGAGCACACGTTTTGGTACAGTTGGTACAGCATTCCTCTTCAGGTGCTTGTTAAGCGATGTCAACGAACAGGAAACTGGTTTGCCAACTTCAAGTAAGCTAGTGCACAGAGCTCTTTATAATTAGAATAAGTCTAGAGGCAGGAAGAGAATCCCCTATGGTAATGAAAGCCCTACATTACTGTCGGCCATTGAGAGGAAAATAACTGGTTGGGCGTAGAGGGGCACCATTGTGCTACTAATAATAATCTGCTTTGAGATGTTGCAGCAGCAGCAGAGACAGACAGAGCAAACTTCTACCACCATTCCCAAGATGTTATCCCAACCAATGAAATAAATTTGCGCCTACAACGAGGTGAAGCGCGTTCCCGAACAACTTCTTTTCCTCTGAGGGAATGTCCAATCTTCATCAACGACATACCGCTGTACCTTACGTTGTCTCCGTCTGTAACGTGGCATCTAATTGGCTAATTCCAGCAGGTGCCAGAAACGGAACACCCATGACACTTTCACCCATGGTCATTGAGCAGGTGGTCTTATTAAGAATTTCTAGAGAACCAGTGACCGGGACAGTCCCCTCGGGTCACAATGTTGGCTGCCCTAGGGATCGAACTTACAACCTTCTGGTGTGCCATTTGGAAGCCCCAACCCCAATCCCTTAGAATACCACCACCAAATCAGTTAATGTTGGATAGGAGCCTAGGACAGGGTTGTTGGAATAAACTGACTCTGATTGCTGTGTGTGTCTGTGGTTTAGGAGGAGGAGCTGAAGAAGGCCATCCTGGTTGTCTTCGCCAACAAGCAGGACATGGAGCAGGCCATGACGCCCACCGAGGTGGCCAACTCGCTCGGCCTCCCCTGCCTCAAGGACAGGAAGTGGCAGATCTTCAAGACGTCCGCCACCAAAGGCACTGGCCTGGACGAAGCCATGGAATGGTGAGGCTCCTCGTAAACATCTACAGCTCCAAGGGGTTCCAAACGTCATCGTTCATTACCCGTTTTAATGTCTCGTCTGAGGGATGGCATCTCTGACAACACTCCGGGTCACCCCCCCCCCCCCCCCCCATGGGGGGCAAATTAGACAGTGCAGTGTGCCCATCACTGCACTGGGGCATTGGGGTTGTTATGACCAGAGTAAAGACTGTCCCCTACTGGTCACCCAACACCACTTCCAGCAGCCACTTAAGTGTTCCGAGGAGGTCTCCCATCCGAGTACTAACCAAGCCCCCACCTGCTTAGCTTCAGTCTCTCTGCAGAGACTGGGTACCCACTGCACTGGCTGCTGGCTAGAGTTAAAATAAGATTTAGTCACTGATATAAACGTCCTTTTATGTTGGAATTAAAAAGAATTTGTATTTTTATAGTGTATAAGTCCTGGCCCAATGAGTTCTATCACTAGTAAGAGCTCATTAGTTGAGGAAGGTTGTGTTGTATTTTTATCTTTTATAATGTTAATGATTGTCGTAACTAGGAAATGGATATGACGTGTGTGTGTAATTGATGTCTGTTGACACTGTTTTATGTGTGCTGGGGTGCTGTGTTGACTCAGTCTGCTCTTTCTTTGTCGTTTCTCCGCAGGCTGGTTGAGGCTCTGAAGAGTCGGCAGTAGGCACACAGACCCACCCGTCCCCACCTGTAAATACTCCTGACCTTTGCTCTCCAGCAGAAAGACTCCTGATTGGCTGTCCTCTAGACCAGTGACTGACTGTGCTCTTGCCTCATTGTTTGAAGGCCACTCCCTCTAATCTTGGCTGCCCCCCCCCCCCCCCCTCACCCTCACACACAGGAGTGGCCTTTGTGTGTGTGTGTGGCATCAGGAGCCAAACTACGATTAAAAATGGCAGCCTCCCCCCCATCCCCCCCCCCCCCCCCCATTTACACACACCACACAGGAGTGGCCTTGGAGTGTGTGTGTGTTTGTTTGTTTGTTTGGGGCATCAGGATCCAAGCATCCAGTAAATCTGGCAGTCTGACCCAACCCACCCCCCTAAATCCACGGCACTGGGACCAGCCTCTGACGAGTTAAACGTTTGATCATAACACTGTAGGACAGATCGGGAGGCCGTGCGGCGCGAAGCGAACCGAGGCAGGCTGTCCTCTCCTATCCCCCTCGTCCAGCCGCCATGCTGTGCCCGCCGCTCGCCCGGCCGCCCGAGAGTGAGACTCGGGGGCTAGCGATGGATGGACTTGCGGTGACTCTGACCCTGCTGATGTAGATGTATTACTCTCTCTCTCGCGCTGATTTGCCTCTCTCTCTCGGCTTCGTTTCTTCTCTTGTGCCGATTCTTTTTCATCTGATCAATAAACAGTCCCAAACCCCTCTCCGTTCTGATTCCACTACATCTTTTGTAACTAAACTGATGAAATTGGTTTATTTTTTTTTTTCTGTTTGTTATACAATCTTTGTTTTTGCCTGTTTCTGTTTTGTTTTTTTGGACTCCTATAGAAATGGATGTGGCTGCTTTGGTAGCTAACTTTTGGTATTTTAGAACTTGCATATTTAAGAGTAATTGTCATTTGTATGCGATGGATTTGTAATGGCATATTTATATGAGAGAATGCTCCGTTGTTGCATCAGTATGATTGGGGTTGTGTCCTCTCCATAATAAAGCAATGGTGTTGACTTGGCTTGTTCGGCTTCATCTCCCTCTATCTCACGATAAGATTATTACGCGACCTTCAGTGAGTTATGGATAAACACACATACAGAAACGATAACCTGCAAAGTATTGTGTGTATTAGTTAAAAAATAAAACTGGCTGTGCATTCAATGGCACACACCCTACAACAATCCTCACGTTCACACACACACACATCCTAATCATGACAGCGCAGCAAAGATCATCCACTTATTCAAGGCATCTTAATAGGATTCTCAATCTGTTTTTAAAAAATGAAACAAGCATTCATTTTTCTCTTCGCCATGGAAACCATATCAGTCTATTTGCTATTGAGTGTTGGCGAGCAAACATTTGACATGTGTCAAAAGGCGTTGTAGTCTTCTCACACCGGAAGTAATTTTTGGGAAAGGGACCAAGACAGGTTGGCGACTATCAAACAGCTACTAGCATTTTACATACAGATTATGACAATGTTAACCAAAGATTAACCCTAGGTTCAGTTCGTCTCACCTTTACACAAACACACAACCTCAAACAGGAAAATCTGCCCGATGTCGCCGCCTACACAGCACATTGTTGCTAGCTGATCCCCTGAGGCCTTACGACAACAATACAAAAGCTGGCGATGGCCTCCTCACTGAAGATCTCAGCTCAGTGGTGCTGTTCCAGTGTGTGTAGGGATTGCTGGCCACACAACTAATCTGGACTCGGGGAGCGACCGCCACGTAAAGCCGATCCATCATCGCTGCCGTTAAGAGTCTGTGATGTGATGTGGTGCTCCAGGCAGCAGGTGGCGCGGTGGAGGTCACTGTAAAATGGCCAGGTCCCTTGCAGACTTCCCCCTCAGCTTGAGCTTCTTGGCCTTGGAGGGCTTTCTGGAGAAGTCCATCTTCCTCTTCTTAGCCTCCATCTTGGTGTGTTTCTTGATCTTCCTCCGGGCAGCGATGTCTGGGTTCGCCACGGCCTGAGGGGGGAAATGGGACCAGTTACCGTGGAGATAAGAAAGACAACAGACACACACACACTAAACACGCTGGCCAAGAGAGGTACCATACACACCTAATGTTATTTTTGAAATGAATACACACACACACAGCTACAGTAATATAAGCTTCTTTTTTGCCACTTATGACCAATCCAATCCGAATAAGGCTCATGAGAACGTCTCCTCTGTGAGGGCACTAGTCTCAGGTGAGGCTCATGAGAACGTCTCCTCTGTGAGGCTCAGGTGAGGCCCCCCCCCCCCCCACACACACACACACACACACACAAGCCCCCCCCCCACACACACACACAAGCCCAGATACCAAAATCCCCCCCTGATTCCCCCCGATAAATAACAAACACACAGTATCATGCTGTAGCAACACTTCATAAACTGAACCCAAACATTTCGATTTGGACCTATAGGTTATTATATAATCAGTATCGTAATTTCTGTCAACTATGACGATCTCCATGCATGTTCAGTAGCCTATATTTTTCATTTAGTCAAGCAGTGACATGTGGTTTAATCAGTGTTGGGCAAGTTACTTCAAAATCGTAATATATTATGTATTACTTATTACTGTTATTTCAAAGTAATTCATTACATTATAATATTACTGTCTCTGAATTGTAAGGCATTACACTACTATTGTATTACTTTTAAGTTACTTTTACCAAAATATCTGGAAATATGGATTTGGAATTCTAAATGCAGTTTATTATGCTCAATGCAGCTCATTGCACTTCTAATTAGGCTTAAGGCTAACAACAGTAGAATGCAATAGGTGCAGTGATGGCTCATGATACAATACAAGGAACAATCATAGCCAGACAAAAGGTCAAAGTCTGGTCAATTGTGATAGAAATGCTGTAACTTTAGGCTTAGGCCTACTCATTAAAATCAACAGAGAGCCCACTACCTGTATATCGTCACAGGTGACAAGCTAATCATCGCAAAGTGTTGTGTTAATGCTGGAAACAGGCAGGGATGGGCAAAAATACATCAGAATGTATTTCTAAATAAAATACCTAATACCGTAATTTTTAATGTATCAACATAAACTACAAAATACAGTAGGCCTAACCATATTACGTATGTATCAAAATAAAATACTGTATTTTTGTATTTAGAAAATACTCAAAATACTTTTTTCAAGGAAGTATGGAAGCACTGCAAAAAAAGCTTTTTTTTTTATCCCAAACATTTAGCCTATTAAAACTATATAGTAAAAAACAATACAATTTGGCCCCTGTCGTATACCATATGCAAGTTCATGTAGTGTGATCAAAATTAAGAATAATTCAAGAATTTACATTTACATTTAGTCATCTAGCTGATGCTTATCCAAATGACTGACAGAGCTTTCAATTAACCACATTATAATCAATAGGCCAAAATCATAATTGTGTATCTGTGCCAAAATTCGTAATTCAAGTCCAGTGCAGAACTGAATAAGAAAATCATATGGCTATGTAAGTTCCAGTATGTGAGAGACTTGACGTGCCTTAATATCTCCAACCTATGCAGCTAATAAGGAAATAGAATTGTTATTTAATTAAACAAGGTGAACTTCTCCCCACTGTGGAATGCAGAAAAGGATGCTACAAGGAAGGGAATTCAAACACAATCAACACCTTACCATCTATTGATGTCATTGTGGTTGAGATATCTGACATTTTTCTGTTAAAGATTGGCATGGAGACATTGGGACATGGTTGCCTTTGTCAGTGTCCTTATGTGAACTTGCACAGGTCAACTTGCTCATCTTCTTGCGTACCACTTCACACCAGTGCTTCAGACCAGAGCTGATGCTTCAGCAATAGCCGTCACTGAAAAGCTGTAAGTGTTGTTGAACACAGCTGTTCTCACATTAGCTGATTGCGATAAACATAAACCATTGTTGCCTAATTACCAATTATTCATTACACCTGTGTGTAGTATCTACTTTTTTTGTGTTTTTCACATTTAGTATTTTGCAGTATTTTTAAAATACAAAAATACACACCAATAAAGTATTTTGATACAAAATACAGAGCCATTTCCTTCAACCCAATAAAATACAAATGACAAAATACTATTTTGCATTTGAAACACATATTACATGTTTCAGAAATACTACCCATCCCTGGGAACAGGCAGATTACATCTTTATAGTTGGCCATATGATGACATTCTTAGGTTAATACTGTATTTAACCAGTTAGGGCACCAAAATGGCCAGTAGCTGCACTGTGTAGCCTATCTTGACATGTTTTGGGTTACAATATACAGGTAGTGGGCTCTCTGTTGATTTTAATGAGTAGAATTACAGCATTTCTATCAAAATTGACCAGACTTTGACCTTTTGTCTTCTTTAAACAAAATTCTGGCTATGATTGTTCCTTGTATTGCATCATGAGCCATCACTGCACCTATTGCATTCTACTGTAGCCTTAAGCCTAGCTCAGTCATTATGTTGTACCACATCACCCTCCATTAGAAGTGCAATGAGCTGCATTAAGCATAATAAACTGCATTTAGAATTCCAAATCCATATTTCTAGATATTTTGGTAAAAGTAACTTAAAAGTAATACAATAGTAGTGTAATGCCTTACAATTCAGAAACAGTAATATTATAATGTAATGAATTACTTTGAAATGACAGTAATAAGTAGTACATAATATATTACTATTTTGAAGTAACTTGCCCAACACTGATTAAACCACATGTCACTGCTTGACTAAATAAAAAATATAGGCTACTGAACATGCATGGAGATCGTCATAGTTGACAGAAATTACGATTTGTGCCAATATATTGTAGAAACACAACCACAGCCTTTAGGCCTATTTGGTGCAAATCTTCTACATTGGTTATAGTCAGCGATTCACATTAACTGTAGGCTATCACCACAAGTGTATACTAAATGTTTTTGCCCAAGTTTGTGTGCCGTCATCACATTTTGCAAAATTAGGCTACCTTCGTTACTAACCTACCAGTTGATACTTTTTACGTGCATCGACTCGCGATTGATTGTGCATCTAATGTAACACTCGGTGGAGAGACTTCCACTTTCCAAGTTCCACTTTCACTGTCGTTGTGAGCTACTATATGGGAAATACTTTGAAGTTCCTTTTGAGTCCAAACATGAATAGGTTTTCTTTAACCTGTGCTACACTTTTCCACCAAGTTGTGCGAAAATTGTAGGTACCCGGAGTTTTTTTTATGTTGACAGACAAACCGCACTACAGTAGCCTACATGGTGCAGTAAATGGAAGCTCTTCGTAGCGCGTGCAACTTACGTCTATAAAAACAATATATCTATGGAATAAAATTAGACACCTCTGATTGCTGTTCACGGTTAAACTGCGATGATGTGAACACCAGCCAGCAGAGGGCACTTATATAGCCTAGGCTACCATGCATGGACTAGTAGGCTATATTTCCCCACAAACAAATCCACTTGAGGGGTGTGGCAGGGGGGCGCGATCGTAACACACACTGAACCTGTCATGAAGAGGCCAAAATGATTGACATGTCACCCCCAATCCAAATGGATGCAACTGCATTTATAGGCTAAGCCTAGGTCTACATGACGGCCCGCAAATAAAAAAAAATCCCGGAAGTCACCGGCCCACATGTGGACCGGCCCACCGGGCATTTGCCCGGTTGTACAGATTACCAGTCCGAGCCTGGTCCTTAGGATGTGTTCATGAATCAACATACCAAGTTTGGTGTCGATACGAAAAAGTCTTCCTAATTATAGCGCCCCTAGTGGTCAAAGTACACCAAATGTATTGTGCGTCCTTAGGATCGGGTCCCAAGTCCATAAACCAAGTTTGGTTTCGATATGGAAAGGCGTTGCTGAGATATGAGCTAATTTCCTGTATCTCTAGCGCCCTCCTAGTGGACGAAGGTCACCAAATGTATTGTGTGTCCTCAGGTTGGGGTCCTAAGTCCATATACCAAGTTTGGTTTTTATATGTGAAAGCATTGCTGAGATATGAATCTACTTCCTGTGATTATAGCGACCCCCTAGTGGTCAAAAGACTCCAAATGTATTGTGCATCTTCAGGATGGGGTCTCAAGTCCATATACCAAGTTCGGTTTCAATATGTGTAAGCATTGCTGAGATATGAGCCTACTTCCTGTGATTATAGCGCCACACTGTGGTCAAAATGTACCAAATTTCTTGAGCCTCCAGTTCGACCCAAAGACTGTGCCCGATGAGTGCCCATAAATCGTTGGTATATGGCCGCCGAGTGGAGGGACTTGCCTAAAAGGACTTTGGTTGAACTCGGCTTGGTCCAAGGATTCCAACAGTGCTTAATTTTTCAAAATCAGGCCAATGGGTCAGAAGTTACGTCCGTGAACGCATGTGCAACTTTGGCCTGTTGGTGGCACTAGAGCGTTCGAGGAGCCGACTTGAATCTTGGTGAAATTAATCATGGGACTCTGCCTAATTAGTGTGCCAAATTTCACAACTTTTCACCAGACGGTTCTATGGGCTGCCATACTCCCATTGGTTAGTGAACTTAGATTCCTGATTGGCTAGCCAAACCTGAGCATCGCCATTGGCTATTCAACAGGAAGTGCCAGAACAGTCTCAAAAGTATTCGTATACTTGCAGAAAAGCGGCAGAGATTTGTAATGGCAGAAGAGTTTCGTAATTGAAAGACAACAACTGTGGAAGGTTTAGTACCTGTGGAATATATTTGTAAGTGAAGGACATATGAGTAATACTTAAAATTGTTTGTTATTTTTTGTTAAATCACAAATCATTTTTACAGTTACAAATCCTGATACACACACACACAATACATATGACACGCTTCTTATCCCTAAGGTGGTGCAAAATTCTGTGCACCTGCAGAAAATATTTGTAACTGTAGGACAACTTTTTGTACGTAGAATATTGATTTGTAATTGTAAAATATATTTGTAATGGTAAAATATTTTTAACTGTAATATGATTTGTAGCTGTAAAACCGATCCGTACCCGTAGAATAGATTTGTAAGTGAAGGGCATATTTGTGATATTGACAATTACTTGTACAGATCATTTTTACAGTTACAAATAATTTCTACAGTTTCAACACACGTACAAAACTTTTTTTCTCTCTTCCATAGTTACTTAAAAATATTTTTATTGAACAACCTGTGTCTTTGATGTATTTAAAGCAAATACTCCTCTAGCCTATTCCATAAGCCTGTACAAAAACACACCGGGTTCTTTAAAATTCCACAGCACACCTAATCTTACTGCTTCCACCTATTCTAAACCACTCCGACATGTTCATACAACAATCAATTAGGGTCATTCACGTCAATTCAACCAGGGCCCACGCACTTAGGTCTCAAAAAATTCTGAAAAAATTACCAGGTGTACCTATGTTACCCAGGAGACACACTGTAAAATTACTCTTATGTAAGATCAATACTTTCCAAGATACAGCCAGTTTCACAGGGGGAGGGGGGTGTCGATTCTGTTCGGGCTCTTTTTTTTGTCAAAGTTCACAAGCCCACAGCGCAAGAACTAAACCATTGTAGGAGGCTCAAATTTTGCATGCTGGTACATAAAGGAATAGTATGTAGCAAAATAGTCACATTTGGTCAGGATAATCCTGCATGGTCATAGCTGTCCCTCAAAGTTGATACAAATTTTATTGGAGTTTTTGGCTGGGCTCTGTTTAAGCCTTCAGAAGACATATTTGTACTCAACATAGGCTCTTGATTTATTTTCCTTACTGAGATAAGTAGAAACACTCTCACAAAAAACAATGAACAGAAAATAAATTCCTTCAGGGTCTGAACAGCAGACCTTACAAGTCTAAAAAATAATTTTGGTTCTCATTTTCAGAGCACCCACCTTGTGGGAATATACAAAGATTTTTTAATCTTTATTCTTTATTTTTAATCTTTATTCTCCATGATCTTTTCTTTTTAAAAACATAAATTTGACTTGTCTTATGCAAATCTTTCTCTGAACATGGGCAAAATGCACCATTGACATCAATATGTTTTGTATAGAGCTACCACAGGTTACTCTATACAACCACAAGTGGCAGTGTGGTGACTATATAAAAAATATTGATGTCAATGGGGCATTTTGCTCATGTTCAGGGTGGAAAATAAAAAAGAAAGATTTGCATAAGACAAGTGAAGTGTTTTCAAAAAGAAGGGATCATGGAGAATAAAGAAAAACATATTTAAAAAATCTTTGTATATTCCCACAAGGTGTTTGGGTGCTCTGAAAATGATAACCAAAAAGATTTTTCCGACTTGTGAGGTCTGCTGTTCAGACCCTGAAGGGATTTATTTTCTGTTCATTGCTTTTTGTGAGAGTGTTTCTACTTATCTCAGTAAGGAAAATAAATCAAGAGCCTATGTTGAGTACAAATATGTCTTCTGAAGGCTTAAACAGAGCCCAGCCAAAAACTCCAATAAAATTTGTATCAACTTTGAGGGACAGCTATGACCATGCAGGATTATCCAGACCAAACGTGACGATTTTGCTACATACTATTCCTATTTATGTACCAGCATGCAAAATTTGAGCCTCCTACATGGTTTAGTTCTTGCGCTGTGGGCTTGTGAACTTTGACAAAAAAAAAGAGGCCGAACAAAATCGACACCCCCCTCCCCCTGTAAAACTGGCTGTATCTTGGAAAGCATTGATCTTACATAAGAGTAATTTTACAGTGTGTCTCCTGGGTAACATAGATACACCTGGTAATTTTTTCAGAATTTTTTGAGACCTAACTGCGTGGGCCCTGGTTGAACTGACGTGGAATGACCCAGTATCTAGCTAACTCATATGCCTTGGGATATTACAGGTGCGCTCCCCTGCACAGCTCTGCTGCATATGTTATAGGGGTGTTATAAATGTTTATAATTTCTGCTTTACTGCTATGACGGTATTATCGATTTATGGAGAAAATAATCGACAGATTAATTGACTATGAAAATAATCGTTAGTTGCAACCCTATGATGTAACAGACGTGATGTAGCCTAGAGGTGTTATAACCATTCTCACCTGCGTGGCTCTTGTGAGTAGTAATAAACGTGTTATAACCATTCTCACCTACGTGGCTCTTGTGAGTAGTAATAAACGTGTCATAACCATTCTCACCTACGTGGCTCTTGTGAGTAGTAATAAACGTGTCATAACCATTCTCACCTACGTGGCTCTTGTGAGTAGTAATAAACGTGTCATAACTATTCTCACCTGCGTCGCTCTTGTGAGTAGAAGGGATGGGCAAAGCGAGGCTTTATGAAACACTGAAACTTTCGAAGCAATTGTGCCGAATTGTTCCGAAGCTTCGAAACAATTCCGACACTTCAGAGCTGTTTAGGGTGAAACAAATCTGTCAAATGCTTCGTATCGGATATGTAGTCTTTAAAGTTTGTGGCTCGCTGTGTTAACTGTGTTCATAGTCTTGGTCAAAAGCTAAGCATTGATGCCCTTGGTCAATTACTGGATGGGAGACCACATGAAGTGACAATAAAGAGAATCTTATTGCTACCGCTAGAGTTCTCTAAATCACTTTCTTCTTATGAAAACTCTCGATGTCGCGATGTGTTTGCTTTTTAAAAATTCTGAGAGTTTCGTTGAAACTGTGCGGTTAATGATGAAGTAACACCATCATGGTTATTGCTTAAGAAAAGTCTACATAGTTAATTGAACGCACGGGCACACCTGCCGCCGACACCGGTGAAATGGGTGAAATGCACCATAGGTTCACTTAGCTTTGGTCACATGACATGGGGATTTTGAACGATGTTTCGAAGCAGTGGTCACATGCAGTGTTGGGGGTAATGCGTTACAAAAGTAATGTAATTACTGTAATATATTGCTGTTTGCGGTAACGCGGTAATGTAAGGCATTACAAAAAAAATTTGGGTAATATTTTACTCGGTACAAACTTCAGTAACGCGCGTTACAATGCATTTTAACCAAAAATTAAGCAGTGTTTTGTTTTGATACATATTCGCAAACACCACTGCGAGAACAACAGAGGAGAAAAAATCCGCGCAAAATAGTAGAACGTTATCTCCTGATACTGGTTGAAGATGGCTGCAGTGGACTCTATTTGCGGGATGGACATAAGCCTATGCTCAGAGACAAGGATATGAAGAACATAATAGTTAGTGCACTTTGTGCGAAACCGAAAGATCTCACTATGCCTCGCGAGTCATTTAATGAAACATCTAAAGTGGTGCCACGCTAATCTTTTTGATTCTTGATTAAACACAAACTTTTAGTGCATGTCAGCTTTGAGCTGTGAACTTGAATTCACAATTGAACTTAAAGAGAATAAAGGGATAGAAATGCAGAAAAAAGATTGTGTAGCCTGGCAGTGCCACCGCTCCCACCACGCGCATCACGCACTTTGCGTAGGGCACCAAAGGACAGAGGGGGCACCCACATGTACCAATGTATAGCTTTACTGCAAACTGCGTTTCACTCTTCATCAATAGCGTTTACAATGTCAAAATGCACTAACACCATGGTACATGCAAGTTTGATACTTTTTGGGTTCTCTCAATCTCCACCACGTAGTGCTAGAATGGAATTGGTGGGTCTTCAATAATTAGTTTTCCAAGCATTTACATGAAGCACATGATATGCCGAGTTGACAAAAAAATAATCCATTCAGATATAGCTAGGTGGATACCAGGCTCATAATTCACTTTTATTTGCAAAACGAAATGTGAAGCAACATGTTATTGCATACTTTCCAAAGCAATGAAGGCTGCTTAAAACAACTTAACATTGTGCATATTATTGTTAATATTGTGCTATCAATGTAACTCAACAAACAAGGCTTGTAAACAAGAGCTGGCAAAAAGGCATTATGAGAACGTAAAGATCGATCAATACTCTTAAAGTGACAGTGCACCATTTATAAGAAAACAGCATGAATGTTTAAAAACACACAGTAATGGTCTGTAAATAATAGGCCTTTTATTTTACTTTAGGTTTTTGAGTTATCATTTAAATGTCACTCACTCAAAACTACTCACTTAGGGCACCAAAATGGTCAGTAGGCCACCATCTTGACATGTCTTTATTAAAGGAACCGTATGTAAGAAATGTATTTAAATTAATCATAAATGGCCCTGATATGTCACTAGACATTAAGAAATCATGTTATTTCAAATACTTATATCACTGACAACAGTAGTCTGGCCAAGATATTGTCATTTAAAAAGTGGAGTTGCAGCCCTCAACTGATATTGATGTTGTCATGTTGTGTTTTGGCCTGATGCGCCACCCTCCACCTATCTACTAATCACAAAGTCAGTAGTGTTTCGGCATCCGTGTTGCCAGCTCTGCCAGTCAGAGGGGAGGGGAAGGGGATACATCGCTCTACAGTAGTTTGAAAGTGATTGCAGTACCAGTTTTGGCCACAATCTTACATACAGTTTCTTTAAGCTTTGATTTTCAATATAGTAGGCTCTCTATTGATTTTAATGAGCTACAGTTAGAGTTACAGTATTTATATCACAATTTACCAGACTTTGACCTTTTGTTTTTAACAAAATTCTGACTATGATTGAGCGTAATAAACTGCATTTCGAATGGCAAATCCATATTTCCAGATATTTTGGTGAAAGTAACTTAAAAGTAATGCAATAGTAGTGTAATGCCTTACAATTCAGAGACAGTAATATTATAATGTAACAAATTACTTTGAAATGACAGTAATAAGTAATGCATAATACATTTCGATTTTGAAGTAACTTGCCCAACACTGGTCACATGACATGGCTGTTTTGAACCACGTTTCGAAACACTTGTGCTTCGAAGCAGACACAGATTCGAGACATCAGTTTCGAAAGTCACACCCCTATTGAGTAGTAATAAACGTGATATAATCAGTCTGACCTACATAGCCCTGAACCTCTTATGTGTAGTAACAGAGATGTTATAACCAGTCTTACCTGCATGTCCCTGTGTGTTGTGTGTATTAGGGCTTTGACTTTTGCCCAAAAAACATATTCGAAGTTTGTTTGTTTATTAATATTGAATATATTAGAATATGTATTAATAATATTTTGACCATTAAAGCAACACCAAAGAGTTTTTTGTACCTTAAAATAATGTTTCCAAAATTGTTTCCGTGGTTCATCAACTCGTAACAGGGTGAACGGCACTTTCTGCATTCGCTTCGCGGCCCTCTATCGGCTATTACCGCACTATGTAAGTTTGCCAGATCGGGTAGCGGGTTTGTAGTTTGATGGAATGAGACATAAGAAACTACAAATTTGACTTGCATGATGTCGCAATACATCGTTCTTTCATAAAATCATGCAACATATTCTACCTTGTTTATGGACATTGTTATTTGCAAAGCCGTTGCTGGATAAACAAATAGTGTGCGTGCGACAGAGGAAAAGTTCTTTGGTGTTGCTTTAAATGTCTTCAGTAAGATCGATATTGGTATCAAACTTAAGTTCTATATGTTCTGTCCACCAGAGGGCAGTGTATCAGTCAATGTCAATAGACTACGGCACAAAAGGCTGACTATTATAATAACGGTAGCGATATGTATCGCAACAGACATGTAATCGATATCAATAAAAAACACGCTCGATAGACCATTCGATAATTAAAAGCAACACACACCTCCCGCCTTAGGTTTTCCATAAATAAATAGGCTAAATATATCTTGCATTGTAGTATGTGCAACTCTACCAGAGTAGGCGATAGAAGTAAGCCTACCTCAACACAGACTCTC
>NW_027468664.1:33173249-33180749 GCF_046254945.1 Alosa pseudoharengus
AACACACCATACCATACACAGGTCAGAGGTTAAGCTGGCACAAACACACACAGGTGAGTGTATTCCTGTGTTAGTGAACTGTGTTGGTGAACTGTATATGTGTGTGTGTGTGTGTGTGTGTGTGTGTGTGTGTGTGTGTGTGTGTGTGTGTGTGTGTGTCTGTGTGTGTGTGTGTGTGTGTGTGTGTTGCTTACCCCAGATGCTGGTGAGTGTATCCCTGGGCTTGGTGAGCTGTAGGAATCCGCAGTCTTTGATGAGTTTGGTGATTAGGGTGAGGTGGCAGAACAGCAGCCTGTCAGCAGCCTTCTCATCCTGCTCCTCTTCAATCTATTTAGAGAGAGAGAGAGGGGGAGAGGGAGAATGAGAGAGAGGAGAATGAGAGCGCTTTAATGGGTACCTCCAAAGATTTCCATGTGGTCTAAATAAGAGGAAGTAGGGTGCATGTGGTCTAAATAAGAGGAAGTAGGGTGCATGTGGTCTAAATAAGGGGAAGTAGGGTGTATATAAGAGGAAGTAGGGTGTATGTGCAGTGCTAAATAAGATGAAGTAGGGTGTATGTGCAGTGCTAAATAAGAGGAAGTAGGGTGTATGTGGTCTAAATAAGAGGAAGTAGGGTGTGTGTGGTCTAAATAAGAGGAAGTAGGGTGTGTGTGGTCTAAATAAGAGGAAGTAGGGTGCATGTGGTCTAAATAAGGGGAAGTAGGGTGTATATAAGAGGAAGTAGGGTGTATGTGCAGTGCTAAATAAGATGAAGTAGGGTGTATGTGCAGTGCTAAATAAGAGGAAGTAGGGTGTGTGTGGTCTAAATAAGAGGAAGTAGGGTGTGTGTGGTCTAAATAAGAGGAAGTAGGGTGTGTGTGGTCTAAATAAGAGGAAGTAGGGTGTATGTGCAGTGCTAAATAAGAGGAAGTAGGGTGTGTGTGGTCTAAATAAGAGGAAGTAGGGTGTGTGTGGTCTAAATAAGAGGAAGTAGGGTGTGTGTGGTCTAAATAAGAGGAAGTAGGGTGCATGTGGTCTAAATAAGGGGAAGTAGGGTGTATATAAGAGGAAGTAGGGTGTATGTGCAGTGCTAAATAAGATGAAGTAGGGTGTATGTGCAGTGCTAAATAAGAGGAAGTAGGGTGTGTGTGGTCTAAATAAGAGGAAGTAGGGTGTGTGTGGTCTAAATAAGAGGAAGTAGGGTGTGTGTGGTCTAAATAAGAGGAAGTAGGGTGTGTGTGGTCTAAATAAGAGGAAGTAGGGTGTATGTGCAGTGCTTCAACTCACGTCTTCATAGTTGTCTGTGTGGATGTCTTTCTCAATAAGGGGCAGTAGGACTTCCATCCTTTTGGTGAAACGCTCTCCCTCAACCTCAACAAACAGACCGCACACCTGCACGCCCAAACGCCTCAGCGACATCTGCACACACACACGCAAGCAAGCAGAAGAGCACATTCATTTTCAAAGTTCCACACACACACACACTCACACCTTGTCTCCAGTCATCCATGCATTGACCAGGGTGAACAGGTTGTTCTGGTGCACAGAGCACACACACACACACACACACACACACACACACACACACACACACACACACACCTTGTCTCCAGTCATCCAAGTGTTGACCAGGGTGAACATGTTGTTCTGGTTCTCTCTCTCACACACACACACACACACACATACACACCTTGTCTCCAGTCATCCATGCATTGACCACCAGGGTGAACATGTTGTTCTGGTGCACAGAGCACACACACAAACATCTTGTCTCCGGTCATCCAAGTGTTGACCAGGGTGAACATGTTGTCCTGGTGCTCTCTCTCTCACACACACATATACACACACACACACACACCTTGTCTCCGGTCATCCAGGTGTTGACCAGGATGAACATGTTGTCCTGGTGCTCTCTCTCTCACACACACACACACACACACACACACACACCTTGTCTCCGGTCATCCAGGTGTTGACCAGGGTGAACATGTTGTTCTGGTGCTCTCTCTCACACACACACACACACACACACACACACACACACACACACACACACACACACACCTTGTCTCCGGTCATCCAGGTGTTGACCAGGGTGAACAGGTTGTTCTGGTGCACAGAGCACACACACACACACACACACCCCTTGTCTCCAGTCATCCATGCATTGACCAGGGTGAACATGTTGTTCTGGTGCACAGAGCGAGCACACACACACACACACACACACACACACACACACACACCTTGTCTCCGGTCATCCAAGTGTTGACCAGGGTGAACATGTTGTCCTGGTGCTCTCTCTCTCACTAACACACACACACACACAGACACACACACACACACACCTTGTCTCCGGTCATCCAAGTGTTGACCAGGGTGAACATGTTGTCCTGGTGCTCTTTCACACACACACACACACACACACACACACACACACACACACACCTTGTCTCCGGCCATCCAGGTGTTGACCAGGATGAACATGTTGTTCTGGTGCTCTCTCTCTCTCACACACACACACACACACACACACACACACACACACACACACACACACACACACACACACACACACACCTTGTCTCCGGTCATCCAGGTGTTGATCAGGGTGAACATGTTGTTCTGGTGCACAGAGCACACACACACACACCTTGTCTCCAGTCATCCAGGTGTTGACCAGGGTGAACATGTTGTTCTGGTGCACAGAGCACACACACACACACACACACACACCTTGTCTCCGGTCATCCAGGTGTTGACCAGGGTGAACATGTTGTTCTGGTGCTCAAGGTCCAGCTGGCTGAGGAGGGACTTGATGGCCAGAGCAGTCATCTTCTTGCAGCGTGCAGAGTCATCGTTCACCACCGCCAGGGACAACGGGACGAAGAACAGACCACAGTGCTCCAGCAGCAGGTTCTGTATAGAACACACACACACACGCACGCACGCACGCACAAGCACAAACACACACACACACACAAACACACACACAGGGGAAAAAGGTTCTAAGGAGGAACCATTCAGGTGGAGGGCCTTCTGAAGATCTATTCTGGTGACAATAGCTTTATAATATTGTTTAGTATATAATATACAGTATTTCGATTTTTTACTTATGAATCTATCTTTTTACCATTTCAAACATAAGATTTACGTGTGGAAAATTTAAAGGGCCAGTCATTCATACTCAGATTTCACTCGGGGGTACAAATATCAGATTTCACTCAGACGTAGAGGGGATGCATTGTGGATAAAATATCAGATTTCACTCAGACGTAGAGGGGATGCATTGTGGGTAAATACCTGTGGGAAGCTCTGGAATATGTAAGCCATCATCTCCAGTGCAGACTGCCTGCCCGTGTCGTACTCATAGCTGCCAACGGGATTAGAAGAGAAGCACAGCATGATGAAATAACATATGGTACATATCAAAATATGAGGAGTTCAGATGCAAAACACTAAATCCATCTGACAACTTTTCTTTTAAATGAGCATTTTCTACCAGGCTCCTATAGGTTTTTGCCTACAAATCGACATTTCAGACCAGGAAGAGTGGCATTTAGCAGGTTTTGAAGCTAATTGGTTAACGTATATTATGTGTGGAGAGCATTCACTCACCATCGTTATCTCATTTTTGACAGATTTGTTATTTAGAGGATTTTGCATCTGAACTCATATAATAATTCAGTTAATCTCAGTTTTGCAAGTTCACATACAGTTCAGTGCAGTTCAGTCTAATACCATTGTAAATTTCAGATGGTTACATAACACAGAATACACATACTGCTAAATTTGACTTAAGCGTTAATAAGTGGAGCTTAACGGAACAAGCCAACTCGTGTATAAAATGTACATACTGTAATTATGCTTATACATAGCCATATTCTACTGCCCTTCATACTAGTCATCCTGCACATACACTTATTCTTACTACTCTTATAATGTTACTGTTTTTTATATTTAGTACAGTATTTTTTACATTTCTTACTGACCTTTCTGTTTTTATTCTTTATATGTTAAGTGTGTGTTGTACTTTGAAAGCAAAGATTAACCGGAGTCAAATTCCTTGTTTGTTTATGCAAATCTGGTCAATAAAGCTGATTCTGATTTGCCATTTTGCCTTCTACCCCAGAGTTAGATAACCCAGTAACCCAATAACCCAGTCTTACACGGTTAGTGTAGCTTAGCATAATTCACTGGAAGTGGGTTAGACCAGTTAGCTTATAGCTCCCTTTAAGCTATATGCTAACAAGCTAATAAGCTAATTTCCCAAATAGTTGCCAGGCAGCTACAGTGATACATTTTGGGGGCATGTTCATGAGCCCCCTTGTTCATGGCCCCAGAGTGAATTTCCCCTTGGGGATCAATAAAGTATCTATCTATCTATCTATCTATCTATCTATCTATCTATCTATCTACAGTAGTACAGCACTGTGGCTGCCTAACAGCTCTAGATGCTGGCTGCAGCAACTCAAGCTAGCTAGAAAATATTTTTTTTTTTTTTTTTTTTTTCCGTACCGACAGTACTTGGTGACAAACATAGATCTATGTGAAAAATTGCCGCAATTCTCCTTTAACAGCAAGCATAGCACCCACCTGAGCTGAGCGACGACAAAGTCTAGGTGCTTCCTGAGTTTCTTCCCCAAAGGATAGTCCATGAGGTACTTCAGGTAAATCTGAATGAGAACACACAAACACATTTAAATCTGGTCGATGACACACAAACCAAACTGTAACACTTTTTTGTCGGTCTGAATAAATGTGTGATAGACAATAAACGTGTATTTTAACATTAGTTAAATGTTAGAATATGTGTAATTTAATATACCATATAAAAATGTACAATTGAATGTATATAGACAAAATATTGAATAAATATAGCACATAATGTTCATTAAAGGCAAAAGTACTGAATGAGGGGACGTGACCATAAAGGAACACTCCAACTGTTTTGGAAAATTAGCTTATTTTGCAGTCTAGCCCGGAGATAGATAAGATGGCACATACACTTCTCTTTGCTGTGCATGCAAATAACAGTCTGACACTGCTAGCCTAGCTTAGCATAATTCAGTGGAAGTGGGTTAGACCAGTTAGCCTTTAGCTAGCCTATAGCTAGAAGCAAGTTAAAGGCACGCACAGCGTGGAGCAGGGTATGTGTCCTAATATCTAACTCTGTGGTAGACCGCAAACTAAGCTTATTTCTCCTAAAACTGGTGTGTTCCTTTAACTGACTGTGTCGACAGACATACCTGTGTGTGTGTGTGTGTGTGTGTGTGTGTGTGTGTGTGTGTGTGCAGCAAGCGCTGCTGACTGCATGCAGGTGTGTGTGTGTGTGTGTGTGTGTGTGTGTGTGTGTGAGTGTGAGTGTGCGAGTGCGAGTGTGCGAGTGCGCAGCAAGCGCTGCTGACTGCATGCAGGTGTGTGTGTGTGTGTGTGTGTGTGTGTGTGTGTGTGTGTGTGTGTGTGTGTGTGTGTGTGTGTGTGTGTGTGTGTGTGTGTGCGAGTGTGTGCAGCAAGCGCTAGTGATGGGCAAATGAAGCTTTGGTGAACCACTGAACCACAGCAGTGTGAACCTAGCGACACTTGCTGAAAAGCAAAAAGATGGCCACCACACATACATTTTTCAACATAAATGTCCTTAGCAAACCAATATTTTTGGTTACATATACTGGTTTGGGTAAGGACTTTTATGTTGAAAAATCTACATGTGGCAGCCATATTGGATTTTTTCATTAGTGTTGCTAGCTTCACACTGCTGTGGTTTAGTGGTTCACCAAAGCTTCATTTGCCCAGCTAACACTAGCAAGCGCTGCTGACTGCATGCACGTGTGCGGTGGCCCCAGGTGCTCCAGATCTACCTGTCTGCAGGGGACTCGGACCTGGTCGCTGGCTCCTGTGATGGCCAGCTTGGCCACCTTCTTCATCACTTCCTCCATCTCTGGCACCACCAACTTCCTGGACAAGATGGCCTGCAGGAAATGACACGCGCTTAAGTAGGACGCACTCACGAGATTCACTTTCACATAGAGATGGAGGCAAATGCCCCTTCTCATCTTTCATTTGATGAACAGAAAGCACTTTGAGCGCACCCACGCACACACATACACACACACAATCAGAGACACACAGCCCCCCCCCCCCACACACACACACACACACACACACACATACAATCACAACCCCAAACACACACTCCTGCGACCCCTCTCACCTTTAGCAGGCCGAACGCCGTGGCCTGGCGTGTGTGGTCGTAGATGTCCTCCTCTGCGTATCCCAGCAGCACTTGCAGCTGCGTGTCGGTTATCTCATGCTTGGTGACACTTTTCACCAGGATGGTGATGGCCTGCCGAGAGAGGAGAGAGGCTGGTCAGAGCTAGTCTGGGGTCAGTACACACCAGAATCACTGACCTTTGGCCCACTACATGACCTTTGACCCACTACATGCTATTGTACAACACTAATACGACTGTATTTCACAAACTCTTCCACTTGGTACGGTTTAGCTTCCTCTGAAAACACGAATGCTGATAAGATTCCCGGTAGTGTCGTGACTGAAGGTCAGAATGACCTCTGGAGATGGACAACACAAACACTCCGGAATGGGAGATTAGAATGTCACCGGCTGGTGTGGTGTCTCCTTCTACACTGATATGGTTACAACTGGAGCCATGATATTACACAATGGGCTAAGATTACCAAAACAGCTCACTTATCTAATGATGGAGGGACATTTGGTGGACGAGGAGTATATATATGTGTGTGTGTGTGTGTGTGTGTGTGTGTGTGTGTGTGTGTGTGTGTGTGTGTGTGTATGTGTATGTGTGTGTGTGTGTGTGTATGTATATGTGTGTGTGTGTCAGACACAAAGACAAATAAAACAATAAGAAAAAACATAATGCAATAGATTTCAGAAGGCTCAAGGGTGTTAATGAAAGGATATCTCTGGTTCTGAGACCCGTATCTGTGGCAAGTCTGTGTGTGTGTGTGGGTTCTGTGGCAAGTCTCTGTGTGTTCTGTGTGTGTTCTGTGGCAAGTGTCTGTGTTTTGTGTTCTGTGTGTGTGTGTGCTCTGCAGTAGGCCTCTGTAGTTTTCCTGTGCAGTTCTGTATGCACTCTGGCGTGGCTCCTTGGTACCTTGAAGCAGTTCTGCACCAGGGTGAAGTTCTCTCCCCGGGCGGCCCCAGCGCTGGCGTAGTCCTTGAGCAGCAGGAAGAGCTGACGGGTCAGAGGCTCCACCCCCTCCTCCACCGCCGGCAGCGGGAACTTCAGCACCCAGATAAACGCCTGCAGCGCCTCCGTGATCACCTGCAGGGGGCGACAGACACCACACAATAATATACACACCATAAACACACACCTGCGCACACAGACCGTCCTGCTCACTCTGCTTGTAATAACACACACTAATACTATATTACACACACACACACACACACACACACACTAATGAAGATATATAAATTATAATAAATGATATATTGGTTTGTTTTGGAAGAACTAGAGTGGTGGACACCGAAATTTT
>NW_027468664.1:33190749-33298249 GCF_046254945.1 Alosa pseudoharengus
ACAATTTCTGTAGTTGCTGCATCCATTCATTGTTATTCTCTCTCCTGCTCAAATAAATGTTGTGCGTGAATTAAGTTGATGATAACGTGTTTACAAACTCTGCTTTACAGAAAATATTGTAAATAGTCTACTGTCACGCAGTTAATGGGATACTGTGCAGAGTTGAAAGTTAGGTCAACTTAAACGAAGCCCTTGCTTGGCCGCCTGTGCTGCGCAACGCACACTTAGCTCCTCTCATCTATACAATGTAGTTCCCATTTCTGTAAACCATACATAATTTCAAAGAAAAATATTACCACTCGAGGGAAATCAGTGTGGTGTCCATGTGAAAAAATAGGCATAAATCTAGCGTAGCCTACACATTTTCACGAATCACTGATGTGTTGATGACATAAATTAGGAAATGTTAGAGGACTTAAGGAGACGTGATGTTGAACTGCATGCCGATGCCATTTAACCCAAATGCCCCAGCGGCAGCACGGAAGAGAAGAGATTAACTGACAGAAGATATGCATTGTCTATAGAGAGGTAATGTTAGATTACATTGTACATTGCAAATATATCACCATGCATTCATAACCTCGTCATTCAGTGTGAATGATCCTAAAACATCGGAAAGTATGTCTTTGTGACAATTCTGTATTACATTTTGTCAAGATGAAAAATCAATAGCTAACTGTTCCCAACTGAACAGTGATTATAGCGCTGTGAACGCTCCTGGCTGCGCCTAGCAAATACGCCACCATAATAGCAATCAGCTATGGAACAAGCGTGCCTGTTGTTAAAGGGAATGTGAGATGACGCTCTGATTGGTTTATTGCACGTTACGCCCAAACCACACCCATGATTAATGTAGCTACTTCAGACAACCCCATTTTAGATTTGCGTCGGGCGCAACAGTCAAATATCCCGCCGGTAAAATAGCATCAGCGCCCGAGATCCGCCCACAAAGTGAATTGCGTTTTGCGCAAAGACACTTCCGTTTTAGACCATTAAAATAGGGCCCTGTGGGTGTGTTTGTGTGTGTGTGTGTGTGTGTGTGTGTGCTCACCTGAATATGCTTCATGTGCTCAAACAAGGTCAACTCTGTGTGTGTGTGTGTGTGTGTGTGTGTGTGTGTGTGTGTGTGTACTCACCTGAATATGCTTCATGTGCTCAAAGAAGTCTGACTCCGGGTCATTGTAGTTTGTGAGCTGGACCAGGTCCCGAAACTCTGGCCGCTCAGGGAATGTCTTTACCAGACATGCCAGAACCGTGGTGTAGTCGTTCCTCACGCTCTGCGCGAGCACACACACACACACACACACACACACACACACACACACACACACACACACACACACACACACACACACACACACACACACACACACACACACACACACACATAAGAACACGCATGAGAATGAGAATTAATCTGAGAGATATAGAGAATTGTTGTTGTTCCTTAGGCTATGCATGCACATACACACACACACACACACACGCACGCACGCACGCACTCACGCACGCACGCATGCACGCACGCGTCAAACAAACAACTCCAGCAAAAGATGTATATGATGCAAAAGCCAAATACCAATACAGTAAGGAAAGCAGAAAAGAGGGTCAAAGCAATTGCACATGTGCATGTATACTCACGCTGAGAACATTTACATGCACTTCCATATACACATTATATGTGTGTGTGTGTGTGTGTGTGTGTGTGTGTGTGTTTCCAGTACCTCCATCTTACTCCTAAGCCCTCTGCGTATAGCGTCCATGATGTTGTGTTGGACGATCTCCCTGAACTCCTTCTCTGGAGTGCCCAACGCAGCCAGCTGCTCAATGACTGTCGACAGACACAAGATGGCGGTGTCCGCCAGAGACATGTCCCCTATCTGCGCGCGCACACACATACACACACACCACACACACACATACACACACACCACACACACACACACACACACACACAATAACCATTAATAATTTGCTCAGAATTGTAGGCTATTCAAATCACATTTGACAAAACTGCTTCTAAACCTGACTGTACTTAATCTGCCGTTTTGCACATGCGTCCATCTTGATTTAGGTTCTATTGGCCAGGGAATGTTGATACGGTTCTATTGGCCAGGCAATGTTTATAAGGTTCTATTGGCCAGGGAATGTTGATAAGGTTCTATTGGCCAGGGAATGTTGATAAGGTTATATTGGCCAGGGAATGTTACACTCGTGTGCAACGAACAGCCTATCACCATGTATTCAGAAGTAGCAAAAAATTGTCCACTATAGCTGAAAGGCTGAAACTTTATAAATACGTTCAAAGAACGCCTGACCCCGCGCCTTTTTGAAAGTTTGACAGTAGGCTATAATAACGCTCTATATACAATAAGCAGACACTAGGCTATAATAACGCTCTATATACAATAAGCAGACAGTAGGCTATAATAACGCTCTATATACAATAAGCAGACACTAGGCTATAATAACGCTCTATATACAATAAGCAGACAGTAGGCTATAATAACGCTCTCTATACAATAAGCAGACAGTAGGCTATAATAACGCTCTCTATACAATAAGCAGACAGTAGGCTATAATAACGCTCTCTATACAATAAGCAGACACTAGGCTATAATAATGCTCAATATACAATAAGCAGACACTAGGCTATAATAATGCAGCAGCAAACTTGCTATGTTGGGGCTTTTGTATGCTTAATATCATGGTGGTGTGTCGTGAGATTCTCTCAAAGTAAAAAGTGTGTCCCGGCGTCGCAAGAGAAAATCCTTTGGGAAATCCCGCTCCATTAACACACACTCTCTTGGCAGTTGTGCATCAGTGTTTACATGTCTGTCTTATTCAGCTAAATAATCTTTTTTCCTCCTTCAAATCTCTCTCCCTCTCTCTGTTTCTCTCTAAAGTCAGAAAGAAAAACACATCACTTGCACATGCACTTTCTCTCTCTCTCTCACACACACACACACCTCAAACGAGTGGAAGCAGTTGTGCATGAGTGTGTGCAGGTATCTCATGTCCAGCACACGCATGTCCTGCACACGCCTGGTGGCCTCCTGGAACGCTGTCAGACGCACATCAAAGTAGATTTCATCCAGGTGACGACTGTCAAACGCATTCAACTGTGTGTGTGGGGGGGGGAGAGAGAGGGAGAGGGAGAGAGAAAGTGAGGGATAGAGAGAGATAGAGATGGAGAGGGACAGGGAGAGGGATAGAGAGAGGGACAAGGAGAGGGATAGAGATAGAGAGAGAGTAAGGTAGACGGTAACAACAAGGCATCCAATAGGGATGAACATGAACTGCATGTGTGTGTGAATTACAGACAAATATGTACAAATGTGTGTGTGTGTGTGTGTGTGTGTGTGTGTGTGTGTGTGTGTGTGTGTTACCTGCACAGCCATGTCTGTGATGTATTTGAGCTCCCCATCCAGCTCTGCCAGTGTCTGCAGGGGACATAAACATAATTCATATAAACATAATTACCGGTAATATAAACATAAATATAATCATAATTAATATACACATAATCATAAAAAAATATGAAATATGAAATATGAAACATAAATATAAACATAAACATAAGCATAATAATCATTAATATAAACACAATCCTAAAAACTGAAGAACTACAACACAGGACAAGACAGCACTGGAACAGTGTGTGTCTGTGACAGGACAGGGAACAGTGTGTGTGTGTGACAGGACAGGACAGGACACCACTGGAACAGTGTGTGTGGGTGGGTGACAGGACAGCACTGGAACAGTGTGTGTGCGTGACAGGACAGGACAGCACTGGAACAGTGTGTGTGTGTGTGTGTGTGACAGGACAGGACAGGAAAGCACTGGAACAGTGTGTGTGTGTGTGTGTGTGTGTGTGTGTGTGTGTGTGTGTGTGTGTGTGTGTGTGTGTGTGTGTGTGTGTGTGTGTGTGTGTGTGTGTGTGTGTGTGTGTGTGTGTGTGTGTGTGTGTGTGTGTGACAGGACAGGACAGCACTGGAACAGTGTGTGTGTGTGTGTGACAGGACAGGACAATACTGGAACAGTGTGTATGTGTGTGTGACAGGACAGGACAGGAAAGCACTGGAACAGTGTGTGAGTGTGTGTGTGTGTGTGTGTGTGTGTGTGTGTGACAGGACAGGACAGCACTGGAACAGTGTGTGTGTGTGTGTGTGTGTGTGTGTGTGTGTGACAGGACAGGACAGTACTGGAACAGTGTGTGTGTGTGTGTGACAGGACAGGACAGGACAGGACAGGACAGGACAGGACAGGACAGGACAGGACAGGACAGGACAGGACAGCACTGGAACAGTGTAGAAAAGACCTTAAGTGACAATAGGTTTGTGTGTGTGTCTGAGAGAGTGGCAGAGTCTGTGTGTGTCTGTGTGTGTGTGTGTGTGTGTGTGTACCTGAAACACAGCACACAGTGCCTGGCGTGAGAGTTTGCTTTGGAGTGTGGACAGTAGGCGACTCATGGGCTTGAGGAACTCTGCGGGGTTAGAACACTGCTTCAGAAGGTTCTGCGTCGTCTCCAGGATGTCCAATTCAGTCTCCTACAGTAACGCAGTGGACACAGTTAAACACACACACACACACACACACACAGGGAATTTTCAGTTTTAAGATCATTTGCAGGTCTCAAACACCTCATACAATAAAGCCATGCTGTGTCTAGAGGTGCATTGTGGGTAGTGTAGGTTGGGGTCTTACCTGGGCAGTCTTTGGTTTGGTCAGGTAAGGCAGCAACAAGGTGATGAGTGTGGCACTCTGCTGTTTATCCCTCACAAATCGGCTGATCCTGAACACACACACACACACACAATGTTACAAAAAAGTAATCCTGTGTCATGTGTCATTTACGCAAGCACAAACACAACATTTGCTTTGAGAATCCAGTATTATCACAAGTCTCAGAGAGTGTTGTGTGTGTGTGTGTGTGTTGGACATACTTGGAGAGGATGTTGAGTTCCTTGCCAACTTGAGCACGGAACTTCTTCTTGCGGAGGCGGTCAGAGTTTCGTACCATCTTACTCAGGTACTGAAGAACCGCCGGAACATGAGGGTAGAGGAGCTTAGAACCCAAACTCACAGAGTCTGAGAGAGAGAAAGAGGGAGGGAGAGAGAGAGAGAGAGGTATGGGAGACACAGCAAATGTACATTTATTCATTTAGCAGATTAAGTGACTTAACACATGTCAATTATATTATAAGGAATTAAATTGTTCCCAGAGCAACTCGGGGTTTAATGCTAGCCCAGCTCCTTAGCTACTACGCTACTACTGAATGCTAGCCCAGCTCCTTAGCCACTACACTACTACTGCATGCTAGCCTAGCTCCTTTACTCCACTACACTACTACTGCATGCTAGCCTAGCTCCTTAACCACTACACTACGCTACCACCAGCCTGTTTGGGATCAGAGAGAGAGAGGCATGTTGACATGATAAAAAATTCTGAAATAAAAACATTAACCTCTGACCTATAATCAGCCTGACATTTTCCTCAGAGACCACGTGATCCCCACCCCTCTACCAATCACAGGCCTGAAACAGGACATTAACCCCGCCTCCTACCTTCTGAGACATCAGAAGCCCCTCCCAGCTCCGGAACCACGCAGTCATTCACACACAGCTCCTCCTCCTTCTCGGCCTCATTCTCCGTCTCCATAGCGACAAAGTCCTCGGTGGTGAGCAGGCTCTCTGCGATGTCCATTACCATGGCGGTGGTTGCCAGGGAAACATTTTTGACAGAGAGCAGAGCGAAGACGTTAAGGAGGACGCCACACTCCGGGTGTCCAGGTCTCTGCTTGGACAACAGGGGGAAGAACCTGCACACATACACAAGCAGATCCCACAGTCAGAGAGACACCTCTCTCACTAAAAGAGGGAAGAACCTGCACACACACACACACAAGCCAGAGAGAGAGAGGCACAGTATATATACTTTTTTGATCCCGTGAGGGAAATTTGGTCTCTGCATTTAACCCAATCGGTGAATTAGTGAAATACAAACAGCACACAGTGAACACACAGTGAGGTGAAGCACACACTAATCCCGGCGCAGTGAGCTGCCTGCTACAATGGCGGCGCTCGGGGAGCAGTGAGGTGAGCACTGGTCGGGGCTCGAACCGGCAACCCTCCGGTTACAAGTCCAGAGTGCTAACCAGTGGGCCACGGCTGCCCCCCATTGGTGACAATGTGTGTCTTACCTGTGGCATATTGTGTGTGTGTGTGTGCGTCTTACCTGGCATTCTTGCTCCAGATGTGGATGAGTTTGAGCAGAGGCGTGGGGGCATAGGGGCTCTCTGAAGGCAGACGACACACCTTGGGGAACATACATAAATATAAATATAAACAAACAAACACACACACACACACACACACACACACACACACACACACACACACACACACACACACACACACACACACACACACACACACACACACACACACACACACACACACACACACACACACACACACACACACCTTGATCTAGCCTAATTCGGCTATTTAAAGGCAATTTATTGTCAAAACACAACAATATAATATAACAAACATTAAAGGACTTGATCACACACAAACTTTCACTGTGGTATCGTTGCAGTATCGAGCATCGAGATATTTATGGCAGGTGTTGTATCAAAGTCATAATTTTGGTATCTATCACTAACACACACACACACACCTGAGGCCAGACGACTGCGTTGAAGATGGCATCGATCTGGTCTGCAGTGAAGTTGTAGGACTCGAAGCTGCTGAAGAAGTCTTGCACCCGCAGCAGCCCCAAGCGCCTCAGGTTCTTCAGAGGGGCAATGCAGCCTGGCTTCAACTGCAGCAGAGAGAGACACGAGTCAGAACACACACACACACACACACACACACACACACACACACACACACACACACACACACACACACACACACACACACACACACACACAGCACCTTGGGCTCACACAGGCACACATACACGTTTGTTTTCCAGCACGAGAGAGAGACAGAGAGAGAGAGACAGAGACAGAGACAGACAGAGACAGACAGAGACAGACAGACAGACAGACAGACAGACAGACAGACAGACACACACACACACACACACACACACACAAACCTGTTCTCTGTGCTCCAGTACGCGTGAGACGGAGGCGGTCAGACACAGGAGGATCTGGAACAGCTTGGGCAGGTGAGTGTCCAGCAGGTGACCCAGCTTGTCCAGCAGAACCGCCACCACGTTCAGCAGGCTGTGCTGCCGACCCACGGGCAGAACCGCCGCCGGGTCGGACTCCTGGACCACGCGGTCCACCGCCTCTGCACACCCTCCTGAGGAAGAGGGGGAGGAGGAGGAGGGGGAGGAGGAGAAGGGAGGAAGAATTAAAGGATGGGGATGAGGAAGAGGAGGATAAGGAGGAAGAGGAGGGGGGTGAAGCGGAGAAGGAAGGAAGAATTAAAGGATGGGGGACGAAGAGGAGGAGGATTATGAGGAGGAGGAGGCAGAGGGGGGGGTGAAGAGGAGGAGGAATTAGAGAAGGGGGAAGAGGAAGTGGAGGAAGAGGAGGAAGAGGAGGGGGAAGAGGAGGAGGGGAGGAAGTGGAGGAAGAGGAGGGGGAAGATGAGGACGGAAATTAGAAGAGAACATTTACTTGTATTTAATTAGCAGATGCTTTGGTCTAACCAAATGAAGAAGAACATTCAAGCTACACGGCAGAGAATGTAAGAGACAGCAACTTTGCACTGATAAAGAGGAGATAAACAGTGTAGTCCGGAAGCCAAATGCCATAATTTAGGTGAACCTGGTTTTGTTGGTTAAAGTTTTTTTTTTTTGCTGTTTCTTGTTGTCAAGGGGTAACTCAATAAGATTAGAGAGGGTGCCCGGTGATATCCCTTGGGCAATTCTCGATATTAAGCCTTTCTTGTCCAATGTGTTGAATATAAGGCGAGGCACCACAGGTGAATAGGGTAAAAAAATTAACTAGCAGATATCACTATGAAACTTCCCCAGTTGATTACTTACATTAATATGGGAAAAAAATGTATTACAAGTTATCTGTAATATAAAGTTTAAATATGCAAATTAAGCATAATCCAATAAAATATGTGCTGATTTGCATAAACTAAAAAAAACTAAATCAGAACACTGGATGAAGCCAGGTTCAAAATTACTTTTTCATTTTGTTGACATACTAGATGAAAAGTCTTTACACAGGGAATTTTAGATATCTCTTTTATTTATTCCGTAAATCAGAAATTACTGCCAATAGCCTTAAAAAATATTTTTTTTCCATGTTTTTAGGAATAAAATGTCATATAAAAAGGCTAAGAATAATATATCAACACACCCATCTGTAGAAGCCTTCAAAATATAGTTAGGTATAAGACTGGAAAGTTTAGTGTATGTAGGTGCTTCCCAAGTGCAGATTTCATTCTCAGAGTGGGAGAGGAAACTAATCCATGGGTGCTACATGCTAGCATCTCTCACTAGCACGTCTCTTAGGTGTGGATGGAGGTTTACCAAAGACTTTCTAATGAGGAGTCACAGCACTCAAAAAATCCTCCATAGAAATGCATGGGGTTAGTTTGTAACGCCAATATGCCAGTTGTCTACACATATCCCGCCCCTTCCGCGGCAAAAAAGTCAACATGTGAATACATTGTGCCAATCATGTGTTGTGAATACATCGTGCCAATCATGTGTTGTGATCTCACTGCTGGAGCAAGGTTGGTGTTATGAAGTCTTGCGCACGCCGAAATAGATGCCTGTTAAGTGCCCCAAAAGCGCTACAATATGGCTGAGTGGAAGGACTTGCCTAAACTGCCCTCTATTAGCTGACAGGGTGTCTGTTCTACTGTTCTAATATGTATAAAATATACATTTATGTTTATTCTTTATTACAGTAGTAGTCTATGCTCAGAGCCTAAACTCTTCATTCAAAAAGAGAATATTCATTTTTAAGTATTGAAGTATTTGGAGCCTGAAACAAAGGAATACTTCAGTTGGAAATTCAACTGCCATTTGAAGAAAGATTCATTGATTTGTTACTGAGCCCAACCAGTCTACCAGAAAATGTCAAACTTGCACCAAACTACATTTTGGAGATGATCAGATGTGGCTGCAAGAGTGAAAATCCTTGAAGCTCTAACAGATGCAGTTGCCAGGTTAATGGTGCCTTGCACAATGTTCTCTGCATGTTTTAGGGTAGGATGAGCCAGAACTGGACAATTATCAGAACTAATACTAGACAAAAAGTGCACATATTCAGAATTATTACAGGCAATATCTGAAATTATAAATTCATTATTTGACATAGAAAAGGGTTATATTTTCCCAATTTGAATGCATGAAGTATTGTCTGAATAACTATCACACTGCAAACTGTATTTTAGTACATTCTATTTGAGTTGATTATTTGCTTTTCCTATTTTGTTTTCTTCATGATTTCGGCACATAGGGCTTTAATGGTTAATATAGGATATTGCCCAAGGGATATTACTGGGCTCCCTCCTAAATATTAAAGAGCCACCCCAAGTCAACAAGTCTAAGCAAAAATGAATAAATAAATAACCCACAAAACCAGGTCTGACCCCATGGCTCCCAGATTGGCATTATCTGAAATATAGAAATTCACTTAGTAAAGGGTTAAATTGTGACAAACTATCACACAGAACACTGTATTTTAGTACATTTTATTTGAGTTGATTTGCATTTAATATGAGTAGGCCTACTCATCTTGAAATTAGAGGTATATCCTATTTTTTCATGATTTTGGCACATTGGGCTTTTTCATATTTAAACATTAAATTACAGAAAACTTGTAATCCAAATTTCCTGTGTAAAATACTTTTCATCTTTTTTCATCACAATGAAAAAGTAATGTTGAACCCGGCTTCATCTAATGTTCAGATTTTTTCTTTTAAAACTTATGCAAATCAGCACATATTTAATTAGATTATGCCTAATTTGCATATTCAAACATTAAATTTTAGATAACTTGTAATATTTTTTTTTCCATATTAATGTAAGTAATCAACTGGAGAAGTTTCATAGTGATATCTGCTAGTTAATTTGTTTGCCCTATTCACCTGTAGTGTCTCACCTTGTATTCAATACATTGAACAAGAAAGGGTTAATATACAAAATTGCCCAAGGGATATCACTGGGCACCCTCCTAAATCTTAAAGAGATACCCCTAGTCTACAAGATTCTGCAAAAAAAAAAAACTTTAACCGACAAAACCAGGTCTGACTCCATGGCTGCCGGACTAGTGCCAGGAGAAGATGATGTGGAATGAGAGAAAGAAAGAGAGAGAGAGAGTGTGTGTGTGTATGTGTGTGTGTGAGAGAGAGAAAGAGAGAGAGAGAGTGTGTGTGTGTGTGTGTGTGTGATGTGTGTGTATGTATGTGTGTGTGAGAGAGAGTGGGTGTGTATGTGTGTGTGAGATGTGTGTGTGAGAGAGAGAGAGAGAGAGAGAGAGAGAGAGAGAGAGAGAGAGAGAGAGAGAGAGAGTGTGTGTGTGTGTGTGTGTGAGTGTTACCTTGACTGTAGTGAGCCACTGGCTCCAGTAGCATGTCTATGAAGACTCCCAGCTCGTGGGGTTGGCACCCGGCGAGGAACCTCAGCACGATGGAGGAGCGTGAGGCAGTGACCGCTTTCCCCTGGAACTTACTGCCCCCCTTAGTGGACATACGACCATACAGGATCCTACGATATACACACACACACGCACGCACACACACACACATACAATTATCTGTAACAGATCTTGACCAAATCCAGCCCCTAACCGTAACCATAAATTGTAGTAAATGAGTGTCAACAGATCGTTTGTTGATAATCTGAGCATCTTCTGTACATTTATTCATTTAGCAGACACTTTTTATCCAAAGCGATTTACATATGTCAATCATATTAAAAGAGCCATTGTGCTCGGAGCAACTCAACCAGCTCCTTAGCCACTACGCCACTACTGCATGCTAGCCCAGCTCTTTACCACTACACTACCACTGCATGCTAGCCCAGCTCCTTAACCACTATGCTACTACTGCATCCTAGCCCACTACACTAACACCGCATGCTAGCCCAGCTCCTTAACCACTACACTACTGCTGCATGCTAGCCCAGCTCCTTAACCACTACGCTACCACTGAATGCTAGCCCAGCTCCTTAGCCACTACGCTACTAATGTATGCTAGCCCAGCTCTTTAACCACTACAGTACTACTGCCTGCTAGCCCAGCTCCTTACCACTACGCTACTACTGCATGCTTGCCCAGCTCCTTAAACACTACGCTACTACTGCATGCTAGCTCAGCTCCTTAGACACTACACTACAGTACTACTGCATGCTAGCCCAGCTGCTTAGCCACTACACTACACTACTACTGCATGCTAGCCCAGCTCCTTAAACACTACACTACTACTGCATGCTAGCCCAGCTCCTTAGCCACTACGCTACTACTGCATTTTAGCCCAGCTCCTTAGCCACTACACTACTACTGCATGCTAGCCCAGCTCCTTAACCACTACACTACTACTGCATGCTAGCCCAGCCCCTTAGCCACTACGCTACTACCGCATGCTAGCCCAGTTCCTTAGCCACTACGCTACTACTGCATGCTAGCCCAGCTCCTTAGACACTACACTACAGTACTACTGCATGCTAGCCCAGCTCCTTAGACAATACACTACAGTACTACTGCATGCTAGCCCAGCTCCTTAACCACTACACTACTACTGCATGCTAGCCCAACTCCTTAACCACTACACTACTACTGTCCCACATCTGTAGATCAGTGGGTGGATTATGCATGAATCCTCGCCAGGCCATTTCACCCCAAACCTGTGAAACCTGCGCCCACTCAATTATAATAATCACTTAATCACTTCTGCTGACAAACACAGACATGATCTCCAAAAGTTCTCCAGAGAAAGCACACACACACAAACAGACAAAGTACCTTACTGATAATAACCATCAAACACACACAGAAACTAATTCCTTCGGCCAACTGACAGACAAACAAACAGACACAGATAGACACACACACACACACACACACACACACACACAGATAGAGACAGTCCGAGAAAGTCAGATGGACACAGACAAAGACAGATGGACAGACAGACACACACACACCTCATAAGCAGTGGTATGAGCTGTGGCCTGTGGTCATCTTGGACCACTGTTCCCTCCTCAGAGATGTTGAAGTGGACAATCTCATCCTTAAAGTGTTTATCATCCAGCAGCCTCTCCAGGTTCTCTCTGTTATAACACACACACACACACACACACACACACACACACACACACACACACACACACACACACAGTTAGACAGGAGATAGGACAACTCACCTCCTTGTTGACATGAATGGTGAATAATGTGAACAACAGGTAGGGAAATGAAGATAAACAAACAGTCGGTTTCTGGTAGTGTTCTGACGCCTGGTAGTGCTTTCATTTTGAGCAGCATAATGCACCAACTAAACCAGTGTTTCTCAAACTTTTTTTCTGGGGACCCACTTTTTAAAAATGACATACCATCGCGAACCAACTCGTGACTGTGGTAGTTAACAAACTAGATCAGTGGTTCTCAAACTTTTTCTTTCATTCCCCACTTTGATCAAGGCTCATCGCTCTAAGAAAGTGGTAGGTCAAGCTTAAAATGGTCAAATTTATTGAAATAATGACAAGTTCTAAATATATCCTCTTCAACAGAGTTAAAATCAGCTGGTGCTGCAGATACAATAATAAATAAATACATAACACACATATTTCTGTTTTCCAGCAACATATTAGGAAGCATAGGCCATTTTACAGCATTGTACAATATATTCAATGAAATACCAACATGCTGCATTAAATGGATCCATAATCCAGTCATACTGAGCACTGCTGGTTGGGAAATATTTTTGAAATAAACTTTGCAGGGATGTGATGTAGGCCTACTGTTTAATACATGGGATCACAAGAGTGCCTCCCAATCAGACGTTTCAGCGATTTCGCATAATACTGTCACGATCGAGGCGCCTGTCCCATACTCAAGTTTTTTTGGTGAATGCAGTTATCTTATTTGCTAGGTGAGGTAGGTGCTTGTCTTTGCCTTGTAACTGGACATTTAACTCAAATGTATCGCTAAGATATATCAAATATATTGCTAAGATAGGCCAGATTCGTCAAGAAATGTTCATTAGTGAACGTGCTTGCAGATTCAAACATGCGCTCTTCATCCAAGAAGAGGCAACTCGGAGCTCCAAGAAGAGGCAACTCGGAACTCGCGACAGCACTTTACCTCGGGAAAGCCACCTTGCCTCGCTGTGAAACAGTACAGCCTTTTGGTCAGCTACTATCTCTTCGCAAAGTCCGGAGAATAGACGCGCTTCTAAGGCCCGTTTTGATGAAATTCACCACTCTCACAACAACGTTCAAAATCTCATGTAGGTCAGGACTAACTAAGCTGCCTTGACACGAGCGCTTCCCTGAATAACACAGTGCGTCCATTGCGCATCGGGTGCTACCTGGGCCCAGGCTTCTGTTTTTCACGTCAGTTCGTGCCCCACCTGGCATGTCTCCGCGACCCAGTAGTCTGTCGCGACCCACAGTTTGAGAAACGCTGAACTAAACTAAGATGATTTACAGGAACCCTTCTGTGTGTGTGTGTGTGTGTGTTTGGGAACATTACGAGGGTGCATTTCACCTTGGCAGAGCTCTGCTCCTTTAGTTATGTTATGAGTACACCTTCCTGGAAATGTAGGTCATGTCAGAAACTGATAGCTCTGTGAGTGTGTGTGTGTATTTGGGAATCTGTTAATATGCTTGTGTGTGTGTGTGTATGTGTGTATGTATGTATGTGTGTGTGTGTGTGTTTGTGTATTAGCGAGTGTGTTAGTATGTGTGTGCATGTGTGTGTATGTATGTGATAAGCCTAAAGGCTTCCTTTAGCTGAGTGATGTGAAACTAAGCTCCATAATGAAACCCAACCCCGGCCCATCTCCCTCTCATCACCCGTCTCCGTGGAGGTACTGCCCTCCTGTCAACATTCCTGCCCCTCAGGCTACCATGGCAAACGGAGATGGGCCCATGACAGCTGTGATTGGCTCAGAGAGCAGACAGGAAGACAACAATGAGTCCTATTCACAGCCAGCTACTGTGCCTGTGTTACAGTGGACCTGATAACGCTGGAGTAGAGAGCCATGTTCAAGCCTGTGTGTGTGTGTGTGTGTGTGTGTGTGTGTGTGTGTGTGTACTGACTTGTATGGCAGGATGGCAGGGTCTTTATAGGTGAGCACACACTCCAAGGCCATCTTCTGGATGTTCTGGTCCTTATGGCACAGGAGCTGGGGATGAGAGAGAGAGGGAAGGAGAGAAGGACAGAGAGAGAGGGAGAGATGGAGAGAGAGGGAGAGATGGAGAGAGAGGTGAGAGGGATAGAGAAGGAGAGGGACAAAGAGAGAGGAGAGAGAGAGAGGAGAGAGAGGGAAGGAGAAATAAAGAAGGAGAGAGACAGGGATACAGAGAGGGAGAGAGAGAGAGTGAGTGCAGAGTTGAGGTTTAGGGTGTCATTTGAAACAGGGCATCAACATGTGCAGAGAGAGGAAGTGATGCATGTAGAAACAGGAAGTGATGTGCAGAGACAGGACGTGCTGTCTGCAGTACCTTTGTGTATAGTTCTTTGAGCTTGGGCTCCAAGTAAAGGGCCCGTGGGTTGGTGAACTTGGAGAACACCTTCAGATGGGCTATCAGCTGCCTAAGGACACACACACACACACACGCACACACAGTCAACACACACTTTCAGATAGGATGCGAAACACACACACTCTTCATAAGTACATAGTGTATGCGCACACAAAAAGAGGGTCTGAAAAATATTTCCTATCGACACACTGATGCTAATGTTTGTTAAAAAAGAACAAACAAACAAACTAAACAAAGTTTAGTAATATAGAACAAAATAGAACAAAGTAAACATTCTATTACCTTTTGAAATTCAAATGAGGAAGCGATAGGAATCGAAATGATATGCACAATTGGAATTGGAATCAATACAATTTTAATGGTACCCAACCCCGGTGAAAGGTAGGGCTGCAACTAACAATCATCATAGTTGATTAATCGATTAATGTTATTTTCTTGATTAATCGATTAGTTGTTTGATCGATAAAATGCCAGAAAACTGTTTTGTCCACACACCAAAGACATTTAGTTCACTGTCATGGAGGAGCAAGTAAAGATGAAAATATTCAAGTTTAGAATTTTGATGTATTTTCCTTAAACAAATAACACAAACCGCTAAATCACTTACCAGAATAGTTGGTGATTAATTTAATAGTCAAAAACTAGTCAAAGGTCATACTCACTTGGCGGCGGCACGTCGTGGTCCCTTCCTCCTGCTCCTGGGGCCCTCCTCCTCCTCCTCTTCATCCTTCCCCTCCGCGTCCTTAGTGGCGCCCCCTGCTGCCTTCAGGAGGTTCTGCGTCGGAGCCACCAGCAGGTCAGACGGAAAGAACTCCTCCCTGTCAATCACAGCACCAGGAGAGGGGCTTAATTCACACCAGGAAGACGGGTGTCCATGAGTACCAAAAAGGTGCTTCAGGAAAGTCCAGTTAGTTGATAGTCAACTTCAAAGGTGAAGTTGATATAAATGTCAACCAATCAAATAAATTTGACGAAGAATAGCGTGGACCAGTCAACCAATCAGATTAAACTGATGAGACCATGTGGACCAGTCAACTAATCAGATTAAAGTTATGAGAAATAGTGTGGACCAGTCAACCAATCAGACTAAAGTGATGAGAGATAGTGTGGAACATTCAACCAATCAGATTAAAGTGATGAGAAATAGTTTGGACCAGTCAACCAACCAACCAACCAACCAACCAACCAATCACACACACATATGCACCCCCCTACCTGATGAAGCGCAGCAGTAAGGGACTGAGTTCTCTGCTCCTGGGTTCCACGCGCTCGGGGAAAAGACTCATGGCGCGCCACAGAAGGTTCCGGAAGTTGGTGAAGTCAGTGCGTTCATCGATCCCCTCCTCCCCCTCGTCCAGCTGCTCCAGGAAGAGAACGCCCACGTCGCCGCTGGCCGACACGTCTCGTCCAGCGTCCGACTCCTCCCCTTCCTTTTCCTCCTCCTCCTCTTCTTCCTCTGCCTCCATACCTTCATCAGCCACCTCCTCCACCTCCTCCTCCTCTCCATCAGCAACGTCACCTTCGTCATCTTCATCCCCATCTGCAGCACCCTCGGCATCCTCATCCTCATCGCCCTCATTGAGTTCGTCCTCTGAAAACACACACACAGACGCGGACACACACACACACACACACACACACACATACACACACCGACACACACACACAGACACGGACAAACACACACAGACACGGACAAAGACACACACATACACACACACACCAATGTATTAATTCAAAGTCATTTTTCAGTGCACTAATACAAAACGGCACTATTCCAGAGCAATGACGATATTCAATAGGACCAAGTGTGTGTAGTCTCTGCCGTGACTGTCTGGCTGTGTTTGAGCGTGTGTGTTTAGTGTGTGTTTCAGTGTGTGTGTGGTCTGTGTATTTCTATTACCTGCCAGCTGGGCCACCATGTCCAGCTGCTCATGGAACACCCTCCAGAACGCCTTACTGTCCATCCCCTGGGCATGCGACCTGGGAGAGAACGCAGAGTAGGAGATGAGGAACGAGAGAAAGGAAGAGGGGGATGGAGAGAGAACACAGGGGAGGAGATGAGGAATGAGAGAAAGGTAGAGGGGGATGGAGAGAACGCAGAGAAGATAAGGAACGAGAGGAAGGTAGAGGGGGATGGAGAGCGAACGCGGAGGAGGAGAAGTTAAGGAACGAGAGGAAAATAGAGGGGGATGGAAAGAGAAAGCAGAGGAGGAGATGAGGAACGAGAGAAAGGTAGAGGGGGATGGAGAGAGAACGCAGGGGAGGAGGAGAAGATAAGGAATGAGAGAAAGGTAGAGGGGGATGGAGAGAATGCAGAGGAGAATATAAGGAACGAGAGAAAGGTAGAGGGGGATAGAGAGAGAAAGCAGAGGAGGAGAAGTTAAGGTGAGAGAAAGGTAGAGGGGGGTAGAGAGAGAAAGCAGAGGAGGAGAAGTTAAGGTGTTTTCGCTTATGGAACGATAGAAAGGTAGAGGGGGAGGGGGAGAGAGAACACCTTACTATCCATCCCCTAGGCGTGCGAGATGGGGGAGACGAGGAGGCGTGCGAGATGGGGGAGACGAGGAGGAGCAGGAGATGGAGGGGTCAGTTAGTTAGATACAACTACTACTGACCAGACGAGATACTGGCAACTTCCTACTGACCACACGAGATACTGGAAACTTCCTACTGACCACACGAGATACTGGAAACTTCCTACTGATCTCACGAGATACTAGCAACTTTCTACTGACCAGACGAGATACTGGCAACTTCCTACTAACCACAGGAGATACTGGAAACTTCCTACTGATCTCACGAGATACTAGCAACTTTCTACTGACCAGACGAGATACTGGCAACTTCCTACTGACCACACGAGATACTGGAAACTTCCTACTGACCACACAAGATACTGGAAACTTCCTACTGACCACACGAGCTGTGGAACTGCTAAAGCTCTTATGGAATGAGGGAGAGGGTGGGTGGGAAGGAGGGAGGGAGGAAAGAGAGAGAGGAGATAAAGAGAAGAGAAAGAGAGAGAGAGAAAGATAGAGAGAAAGAGAGAAAGAGAGAGAGAGAGAAAGAGAGAAAGAGAGAGAGAGAGAAAGATAGAGAGAGAGAGAGAGAGAGAGAAAGAGAGAGAGAGAGAGAGAGAGAGAGAGGTAGAGAGGAGAGGCTGAGTGACTCACACAAGCAGCTCAATGACGGCGTCCCACAGAGGTGTGAAGTTCACAAAGAGCATGGCGATCAGGTAGCGCAGAGGCACCTGTCGACACACACACACGGGAATGGGTCAAACTACATGGCATACACACAAACTTAGGTAGACATGGGTACAGCTTCCTGAGGTACGCACGCACGCACGCACGCACGCACGCACGCACGCACGCACACACGCACGCACACACGCACACACGCACACACCTCCTGAAATGGTCCGGTGGGTAGGCAGGGCTGCACCAGGTCATGGCGTAGCTTCCTGAGGTGAAGCAGCTTCTCTCTGTAGTCCTGGACAGTCGCAGGGACCTGCTCTGCCTGAAGGCATATGGCAAACACTGTCTGCCTGTCTCTGGACTCTTCAGCCTAATACACACAAACACAAACACGCGCGCACACACGCACACGCACACACACAGAAAAAACAGAACATATGATTAATGTGTACACAGCCAGATAGCCATGATTCTCTAAAGACACGATAGAGTAGAACACGAACACACACACACACATTTAAAGAGTAGAACACGAACACATGAACCCAAACTGATAAAAGCAAACTGAGAAAAAATAAAACAGAAAACAAGGAAAAATCTTTTTTAAAAAAGCATGTGGAAAATGCAATGGATTTCTCTCACACACACACACACACACACACACACACACACACACACATACACACAGAGCCCCGAGTCGGAAGTGTCTGAAGTGTCCACGTGGCGGGACGGGCAGCTGTCTTACCTCAGCAGGCTTCGCCAACTCGGCCTCAAAGTGGCTCAGGATCCTCAGTGACAGGAGACGGATCTGACCGAGAGAGAGAGAGTATGTAGTATAATTATTTTATAAGTTTCCTTTTTATGTAGGTTAATTTATTTATAGGTTTCTGTTTTATTTAGGTGCATTAATAAGTTTCCTTTTTTTATCATAGCTCAATTTCTGGCCTTTTCATTTTGTTATTACCAAAAATATGGTGAATCTTAGTTACTTGTTTCATTTTATGTATGAATTTATTTATTAATTAAAAAAATATATGTTTGTAGATAAATTTCCTTCCTCTGTGAAAAAAGAAAGAAAGAAAGAAAGAACAAAACAAATTAAGTCTTATTGTTGAAGTTTAGCAGTCATAAGTTTACTTTTCTTAGTTGGTGTTATTTTTGTTTGTGTGTCTGCTTTGGCAACAAAATACCACATGGTCATGCCAATAAAGCTCTTTTTGAATTTGAATTTGAATTGAGAGAGAGAGAGAGAGAGAGAGAGGGAGAGAGAGAGAAAGAGAGAGAGAGTGAGAGAGAGAAAGAGAGAGAGAGATGGACGTGTCATTAGTGAGCAGGTAGTGGATAACAATAAAAACAATCAACAGAAATCATTCAAAACACTTCACTGTTGCACTGTTGTTGCTGCCGTGTTTTACTATAAATATCTTTTTTTCTTATCAACCTACACTCACTACCCAATAATGGCAAAGTGAAAAATAGAAATCTTTATGTGGTTGACTGGCAACTGAAAATGTCAGTCAATGACAATTAACACTGTGACTAGAGGATTGGTCACCTTGGAGACGTTGGAGGAGAAATTGGACTTCAGGATCTGGTACAACTCCAGCAATGCATCATGGGAGAGATGGGCGGAGCAGCCGCTGAGTGACAGTCTGGTGTAGTAGAGGTCGCCAAGCAACAAGGCAGAGAGATTGGCGGGGTATTTTCTAAAGATGACAACACAACACAGCAGAGAACATTGAGCATACAATATTAGAGGAGAGAGACTTACTGTATGATACTCCTGACTAACTCCACAGGGAGGAGAGAGAGGAGAGGAGAGGAGAGGAGAGGAGAGGAGAGACTCACTGTATGATACTCCTGACTAACTCCACAGGGAGGAGAGAGAGGAGAGGAGAGGAGAGGAGAGGAGAGGAGAGGAGAGACTCACTGTATGATACTTCTGACTAACTCCACAGGGAGGAGAGAGAGGAGAGGAGAGGAGAGACTCACTGTATGATACTTCTGACTAACTCCACAGGGAGGAGAGAGAGGACCTCAGCAGAGTCCCTGAAACTGAGCAGAGTGCTCAGAGCCTGGCGCGCCACAAACAGACCCGCTGGATAAACAACAAACACAAACAACAGGAGTAAATAAATAATATAAACACTTATTCAATAAAGACTTCCTGACCTGAGCAGGGACACATACACAAACAAATGAATACAATGACTAAAAAAGGACCAAGTGCGTATAGCACAGCACTGTATTAGAATCGTTTTAGCTCAGGTATCCATTAACACTACATCATCAACTAAATTATCTAGAGAAACATTCCTTCAGAATGTTCCTTCTGACCTGTGCAGACCCACAGGTCAGAGGTTAAAGTTGACCCACCTCTCCCCAGTGCCCCATTCTTCACGTCAGTCAGGAGGCGGTTCAGAAGTGTGGTCAGGATCGGGACTACAGACTCCGGCTCCACCGGCCTGGAACACCACAAGCACAGCACATTCAACTCTACTCAATTCTACTCACACAGCCAAGCACAGCACATTCAACTCTACTCAATTCTACTCACACAGCCAAGCACAGCACATTCAACTCTACTCAATTCTACTCACACAGCCAAGCACAGCACATTCAACTCTCACACACACACACACACACACACTAGGGTTGTGCCGATGGACGATATCATCGTCCATCGTAATGGTTGACAGGCATCACGATAGAAAGCAACCATCGTGATGCCACGCCCCCACATGCCAGTCACTAATTCCTGCTGTAACAGCCTAAAACATAAAAAAACCTTTCCCTGAAAATAAAATTGAGCCTACTTTAAAGGCTGTCAGCCAAACAGTTATCACGTATTAGTCTACCGTCTTGTAAAATAAAAGACTTATTAGTCTACCCTCTTATTCAAATAATTCCTGACTGTGACGTGAATGTGTAGCCTAATTGTCTTTTTGTAGCCTACATGTCTCGCAGGCCTATAGCCTACATTGGACGTAATAGGTAGCCTAATGTTTTAGCAAATAAATATAGATTTATTATTGTTAGGCTACGACTAGGACATTCTAGCGCTCAAATATTTTTGCAAGGCTACAGTGAGCGCCAAATGCGTCCTTCTCCTCTGTGTTAAAATAAACCATTTCTTTCGTTAATTATAGGATCAGAAGGTAGCCTATTCGTCTTTCACTGTAAGGCTTGTATTTCATGCATTTAGCAAAAGTCCCAGACAGCAGCGGAGTGGTAATCGGGATTCGTTATTTGTAAAAGTGTTTTTACTTCGCCCTCCTATATATAGCCTGGACTGCGCGATCGCAGCCCTTTACTTTCACTTCCCGCCGCTCTCATAGTCAGCATAGAGGGTAGCCTGATAACGTGGGATGCTGCATAGTAAGATTTATAATGAGTGACCACGATAGTAGTCTTAAGTAGTCTTACCACGCTACCCCCCCCCCCCCCCCCCCATATCATCGTCCATCACGATGTTTTACTGTACACATCGTCAAATGCCAATTTAGGCGACATCGCCCAACCCTAACACACACACACACACACACACACACACACACAGGTCTCACCGTATGTGGTGCAGGAGCACCAGGGCAGCCCAGGGCAGAGAGAGGTCAGTGAGGGGCAGGTCTGGGGGCAGATCCACGAGGGAGAGGATGTACTGGGGCACGTTCACCTTCCCATCAGCCCCTTCTGCCCCTGCAGGGCCACTACTGTAGGGACAGAGGCAAATTTTTACCCCCTTCATTTACCCCCCCAAAGGATATTTAGCTTTAGTATCAATTAGACCAAGAGGGCAACAAAACATGACTAGTATTGTGCCTTACGCAGGCAACAGGACGCCATGAGTTTGAAGTCATTAAACAAAACATTGTATTTGTTTTTTATGAATGTAGTGATGCTGAACAGTTTGCTGCACAGTTCTGCCATGTCAGGCACAGTGTGCGTCTCCAACACCTCTCTGCTCCAGAGAAACATGATGTAACGTTCCTTGTTGGAACAACGAAGTATCAGGACCTCAGGAGCAGAGACTTAGCAACTGTGACAAACTTCCTTCCACTGCAACTGTTCAGTAAGGACAGAACTCTCTGTGTGAGTTCTAATGGAGAGGAAGTATGTTGTCCTGTCACGTCACATCACATGCCCTGATCGTCCCACGTCTAATGTCCGAGTGAAAGCAGGATGCTCTCAAGTCCATCTCTGAAAACTGTGTAAGCCAATGGCGGAGTGAAATCCTGTTTTTTTGGGGTTGGCCAGAACATTCACATCAGAGAGTGACTGGACGGTTTTGAAAAACCTTGAAAAAAACGTTTTCCACAGTATTCAAAACTAGTTTGATATTATATAGCACTATGTCCTATAACATATAGTTATAATAGTTTAATGTTTGCATTTTTATATGTTATGTGTGCATTAAAGGCAGATGTGGAGTATTTTAAACACATTCTATAATATGTGTGGGCATATGTGTGCTCCCTCTATAAAGCAGACATAGTGTGCATATCAAGCCTCTAAACACCCACTAGCCAACAACTAGCTAACCACTAGCTAACCACTAGCCAACCACTAGCCAACCACTAGCCAACCACTAGCCACCCACTAGCCACCCACTAGCCACCCAACTAGCTAACCACTAGCCAACCAAACACACATGTAGTGACCATCATAGGCAGCATCTCACCCCTGCGTCTGTCCAGTGAAGACCAGCGGGTACTTCTCGAAGGCCATGGACCCGTCGGAGGGGGGCGGGGCCTTCTCCAGGATGAGCCGGACCAGCAGCTCCTGAGCCTGCAGCCGACCCACCGGGTCACCGGACCCAAACAGGACCTCCAGGTACTGCATCAGCCCCGGCAGCACCAGCTGCACACAGACACAGATTACACGTGTGTGTGTGTGTGTGTGTGTGTGTGTGTGTGTGTGTGTGTGTGTGTGTGTGTGTGTGTGTGTGTTTCATTGCATTTCTATAGTACTTTTCTAGGCAACACCACCACTACACCAAACAGCAGATGTGGTTACATACACACTGACCTGCTCAAACTGCTTCATCTTAAAGAGCTCTTTGGAGAAGGTCAATATCAGGTCGCGGTCCATGCCACTGCGGAACACCTGGTTAAAGGTCAAAGGTCAGGGCAGCAAATCAGACTGGGTACATCATCTCTCACATTCTCTCTCTCACACACACACACACAGACAGACAGACACACACACATATAGACACACACACACACACACATACAGACAGACACACACACACAGACAGATACAGATACAGACACACACACACACACACACACACACACACACACACACACACACACACACACACACACACACACACACACACACACACACACACACACACACACACACACACACACACACACACACACACACACACACACACAGTATGAGAGCTGAGTGAGTGCACACCTTCCTGACGGCGTCCTGTGTGAGCTGTGGTGTGAGGGCCGGCACACACTCCCCCAGCAGCAGGCATGCCAACACCTGCAGAGTCCTCTGGCTGCACGCGTACGACTGACCGCTGGTCTGGACCAGCAGGAGAAGAGTCTGAAAACCACACACACACACAATAGGGTTACAACACACTCTTCATCTATAACACATATACACACACACACACAGTCTTTGTTTTCATATCAACTACACACACATACTACTACTTTTCATATCAACACACACACACATAGCTGGGTCATCACATCAACTACACACACATAATGCACATACACACAAACTCCTGCTCTTCACATCAACTACACAGACACTCTCTTATAAACCACACACACAGCTCTGAACCTACCCCACACACACACTGAACCTACCTCACACACACACTGTGAACCTACCCCTACCTCAAACACACTCTGAACCTACCACACACACACACACACACACACTCTGAACCTACCACACACACTCTGAACCTACCACACACACACACACTCTGAACCTACCACACACACACACACTCTGAACCTACCTCACACACACACTCTCTGAACGTACCTCACACACAGCGGCTGGCTTGGTGACCTTTGCCCCCTTACGGTGTTGCACAAGGGTGTGGTAGAGGAAGAGCAGACGGTCTAGGTGCTGACTGGCCTCGTCAGAACCAGAACCTTGTAGACGCGGAACCACCTCCTTCACACAGCCCTGCACAGAGAACAAGGTTAATCTCACACACACACACACACACACACACACACACACACACACACACACACACACACACACACACACACACACACACACACACACACACAGATGCAGAACCACTTCCTTAACACAGCCCTGCACAGAGGACACGATTAATCAAACACACATGCACAATCAAGCACGCACGCACACGCAAATTCAAAACAGTTTGTGTGGAATCACTCCTCATCATTTCTAAACACGTCATGACCCCTGACCTCCAGAGCGTCCCAGAGCACCAGGAAGTGCTCTTTCTCCACGTGATTGGCTGCCGCCTCGGCCATGTGATCCAGGGCCTCCTTCACAGCGTCCCAGGGCAGTGTCACGCACCCTTCCTCCGCTGAGGGGCCGAGCTTCCGCAGAGCTGCAGGGAGAGCCTGGGAAGGACAAGCCACGGACGAGGAGAGGAGAGGAGAGGAGAGGAGAGGAGGAGAGAAGAGGAGGAGAGGAGGAGAGGAGAGGAGAGGAGGAGAGAGGAGGAGAGGAGAGGAGAGGAGGAGAGAGGAGGAGAAGAGAGGAGGAGAGGAGAGGAGAGGAGGAGAGAGGAGGAGAGGAGAGGAGGAGAGACGAGAGGAGAGGACAGGAGAGAAGAGGAGAGAGGAGAGGAGGAGAGAAGAGGAGAGGAGACGAGACGAGAGGAGGAGAGGAGAGGAGAGGAGAGGAGAGGAGGAGGAGAGAGGAGGAGACGAGACGAGACGAGACGAGACGAGACGAGACGAGAGGAGAGGAGAGGAGGAGAGAAGAGAGGAGAGGAGATGAGAGACGAGAGGAGAGGAGGAGAGAAGAGAGGAGAGGAGGAGAGAGGAGGAAAGAGGAGGAGAGGAAGAGAAAGGAGGAGAGGAGAGGAGGACAGAGGAGAGGAGAGGAGGAGAGACAAGAGGAGGAGAGAAGAGAAGAGAGGAGAGGAGAGGAGAGAAGAGAAGAGGAGGAGAGGAGAGGAGAGGAGGAGAGAGGACAGGAGAGGAGGAGAGAAGAGGAGAGGAGAGGAGGAAAGAGGAGAGGAGAGGAGAGGAGGAGGCGAGGAGAGAAGAGTCGGAGAGAAGAAGAGAAGAAAGGATAGGAGAAGAGAAGAGAGGAGAGGAACACACACACAAGAAAAGAGTAAGGACACAGACTTCCGGCAGGAGTTTGAAACAACCCCCCTCAGAGTCTTGAGGTACATCCTCACCACAGTGGCACAGGAGTGGAACATGCTGCGGACCCCCTTGCACATCTCAAAGATGAGCTGGCCCACCCCAGCGGACTTATGGGATTGCTCGCCAAGGTCCGCAAACATGAGCGCGAACAACGCATCAAAATCAGGGACCTGAAAAAGACAAATGCAGACACCATCCATGAGAGAACAGAACACAAATAAAAAATATTTATACAGTACATGTATGCTCTACTGCTATTACGTGCCATGGCAACTGATAGATTTACACAGATTTGTATTTATGTTTAATTATTTGATCGACACCTTTATTCAAAATAACTGCCAGCTAGTGTGCTCTCTGTGTTTATGGAACACGTTTATGGAAGCTCGGTGAGAATGGAGGGAGATCCTACTCAGGTAACAAACGTGCCGATGTGTTCTCCATGTTTATGGAACACGTTTATGTATGCTCAGGTGAGAATGGCGGGAGATCCTACCTTCCTCATTAGGAAAGAGAAGCTCTCGGCTGCAAAGTTGCGGATGTGCTCTTTCTTGTGAGCCAGCAGCTTGCTGTACATGCTGTCAGAGGAGAAGATGAGGGAAAACAATATTAAACACAAACACAAACGCGCACACGCACACACACACGCATGCATACACACAAGCACACACACACGCACGCACGCATACACAGTGCAGTGTCAATGTTGTTTTTCTCTTCTGGGTCTTTGGGGAGTTTAGAATCAATATCAGGACCTGAATAACTACCATATCTAAGTCAGTGAAGAAGATGCTGACCAGATGAGAGCAACTTACCTGTAGATCTTGTTCATGTCTTTAACCATGAGCCTCCACAGGTACTTGTAGAGATAGGACAGACAGGTGAAGACCCACTCCAGCACCTCTGTGTCCTGCGTTTCCAAGATGGCCGTGATGATGACAAAGAATTCTGGGAAGTGAGGATAGAAGTCCGTCTGCAGATCGCGAGCGAGCTGGACCACCAGGCTGCAGGGAAGACGTGACAAGAACCCACAGGACTTAACGCACAATGGAAAATGTGTGTCTGAAGTTTTCCAACGTCATTTCATCTACTTAAATGTTAATGATCTATTATCTATCTATATGATTATCTAGATCTATTATCGATGTTCAATCTTAACCCTTAGAACCCGATTGACGCAAAGTGTGTCAAAAAACCCACCTTTCCTTCTCTGTTACATTGCTCCGGAACTGTTTATCGCAGCGACATGAAACCTTTATTGCATGACAGAGCAGAAGTGGGGATTTCCAAAGAGACTACACACTGTCTGTACGATCAAGTATGAAAATGTAAAAAAATCATGAAATGAAATCAAATTGCATCATATTTACAGTCTATACTTCTCTGTGTTCACCTGCGCACCCATTATTCTCGTTTGAATTACTCGCGAACCCGTGATAGCATCGATATGGCAAGCATATCAGATGAAAGAGGGGACACATGGCTATCCATTGGTACCATATTTATCGATCCTTCTGGCTTATAAAAAAGACGAAGTGACTGCAAAATAATAACGTCATGTACACAAACCAACGCTGCACACCCATTAATCTCGTTTGAATTACTCACGGACCCGTGATCGGATAGATATGTCACGCATGTCAGATGAAAGAGGAGACTCAGAGCTATCATTTGATACCAAGCTCTTCTGGGTTATAAAACAGACGAAGTGACAGCAAAATAATAACTTCATATATATGGACTTAACCCACGTTTTTGTCTGTTCTTGTGTCAAAGCATATTTATAATCCAACGCTATCGTGTCTCTATGGCAAAGCATGTTCATAATCCAGTTTTGAGATCCTAGCAAATTCCTGCATGGCATCCAATTCAAGGCTCACATTGCATCCCAATTTGTTCAACAAAGAAACACCTTTTTTTGCCTTTACTTTGCTCATGGCAATGCAGTAAAAAGTTGAGAATCATGACTGCATACACCAGGCACGCAGGCTAACACGCAACCTCGGGTCAAGTCAGGTCAGATCAGTTCGTGTCACAGATATGGAGCGCAGAAAGGTCATTTTGCATCACTAAATAAAAAATGGCATTTATTTCCGTAAATCACACACCACATATTTCTGTAAATTGCTTAGCCCCAGAGTATCCCTCCAACATGGTAATTATATTGCCCGATTCAGGACAGTCTGCCCTACACACACATGAAATGCATGTAGAGCTATGAGCTTGCTGTGGTGAGATACATGTCGAAATATAAGAATTTTTATAATACCCTTTTTATGCTTTAATTCTTTAAAAATCAAAATAAAATCAATGCTAATACTAATACATGAAATGATCTGGCAGATCTGGATAGCCTAGACCATACATGGGCAACATACGGCCCGCGGGCCACATCTGGCCCGTGGGCTTTCCCTGACCGGCCCGCGTAAGGTTCGTGAAAGAACAATAGTCAAGAGCCTAGCATAGAGATAATGCACGCAAATCAATATCGTTGCTTTTATTTTGAAAACGACTGCTATTTGTATGCCCATACATTTGTGCGTGGATGCATACGATGTAAACACCTCACTGATGTGCTGGTGAATAGAATTTATGCTTCTGCGTCGACAGAATGCAGTTGCCTTTAAGTCGGCGTAAACCTTTCAAAGTTTTGTGTCTCTTATGTCTGCGTCGCTCACCACCGCAAAGGTTGTCAGAACGAACTCCTGCTGTTTGTTGGAGATACGAAGTGTTAATTTCAAAACGTTACTGGCAGATAGACAGTTTACATTCGGATAACCCCGTCACTGTAACCAAAATATGTCTGAGTTTATTTGCAAAGCTTATGTTAACAGGTTGCTTGAAGCAGCCGGCTCAACACACAGGGCGAGTTGACCAATCACAGTTTTGTGCATAAAGTTAAAGCAAAAACATAGCCTACATTTTTAAAATAGTTTTCTTTGTGCATGTTGATTAACTAATGACATCCTACTATTGTCTGCTTCACATTTTCATATTCTAATTCTGCATAGAGTTAATTTAATGATGGTAATGATTTAATGATGAAATATTGCTGAGTGTTGATGAAATGGTGGCACAGGCCTATGGTTGTACTGACTCTTTCACATTTTCATGGCCTAGCCTAATTATATAGATATTTTAGTACTTTTTTATATCAGCCTTTGAAAACTGAAAAAAAAAATGTCAATGTCAAAAAATAATTTTCGAGAATGAGGATTAAATACTGGACATAGATTAAATAGCCTATTGCTGTTTTTCCTTGGTCTCCCTCACATTTTCATCTGTTCTTACGAGTAGTAAACAAAACCATACGATTTACTTAATGTTATACAAGAACAGAATAGAATTGGACAGAATTGAGTTCAGACTTGAGTTCGGTATTTTGGGTCCGGCCCTCCTCAACAGTCCTAGTTCGTCATGTGGCCCCTTGGGGAAATTAGTTGCCCACCCCTGGCCTAGACTCTCCTGAAAAAAACAATATATAATATGTGTGTGTGGCACTTACAATGACCAGAATAAAAGCTTATGAATAAAGGTAGTGAAAATGCCCTAAAAACAGCTTAGGGTTCTAAGGGTTAAATGACCCAGCAGCTTATGCCTGAATTCTGGCACTGTGCGCAACAACTTTGAGCCTTGAACCCATTAAAAATTCATCAGTACATACTGTTTGTACTGTTGTTCCGGTTTAATTAGTTTCTAAAACTCTGTTTGGATCACTGATTCAAAGCTTTTGAGCAGCCTTTCTAAACTATTGCATATTCACAAGACACACGAAACGTGAGAAACATATTTTCTAGTAAGCAGCCTCTATGCAACGGTCTGAAACATGCAGAGATTTCCATAAACTCAATTCATACTCATGTTTAAGTCTATGGTATTTGTCAGACACTTTTGTCCGAAGCGAATTACAGCGTATGAACACTCAATACTATGCTGCTGTGTGTGTGTGTGTCTAAATAAATGCAGAGGGTTTTGCTTACTCCAGCAGAGGTTGAAACGCCATGCTGCCCTTCACACTGAGGTGGGTCTTCAGACTGTCCACGATGGCCTTCTGATGGAACACCAGCAGGTTGAAGGACTGGCTCTTGTTCGACACCTCCTTCAGGAAGACGGCTGCAGGACACACACACACACACACACACACACACACACACACACACACACACACAAGGAAGAGAGGTGCAGGTGAAAACCACTGATGCAAATGCATGATAAAGGTCAACAGTGAAGACGTTGGTAGGGTTAGCAACCGATAATAGGATCTTAAATTTCCCCTTGGGGATCAATAAAGTATCTATCTATCTATCTATCTGATAGGAATGCCAGGGGGAGAAATTGTGCCATACAAATGTGAGTGTGTGATGTTGACACATTACCATGTTCAGCTTGGGCGTACTTACTGAAGTGCTCGGTTAAGTTTAGATCCCTCCATTTGTTCAATGCTTCGTAAAAGTACGTCTCTACTTCCTGTAAGAGAATGTTTATAGGCAACAACGTGAGCATAAACAACCGCCAAGTGAACAAGTATACGCTGTTATAACTTTGGTGAGAGAGTTTGTATGTATTTAATATGAAACCGTTCTTCAGTGGCTTCTTACCTCGTCATAGCTCCGTGTTCGGTCAATGCGATGGATGACATCAATATTCACGTTGGCAAGTCTCTCGGAGAAAGTGAGAAACTGCAAAAGAGAATCGCATGTGATGTCATGCACTTCAGTGACTTCCGTGGCAAATGTAAACGTTTCATATATAAACAGCGATTGTATTATCAATTGGAACAAGTAGTCCATGGAATTACCAACAAGACCGAGGTTTTAAAATGCACTTTGGTGACAATATCCCTTCTGTAGTCACTTTTCTGCAAGATAACTAGCGAGTTAGCAGCGCTGATAGTTTTTAGTTGCATCAATTTGAACTTACCCTGTACGTATTGTCTGATTTGTGGGACGTCGGTTTAATTTTCAGCTTCATTGTGTATGTCCTGTGCGTTTAACAATAATATCCAGCTGTGATTGTCTCTGTTTTCCAAACAGCTTTGTTTTTTAATTGAAGCGAAATTGTTTACACACACATGCCGCTACAGGGGACCGCCATGTTGAATGTGGAATTGTGGGATTGAACGGTCCATGTGGTTGAACTACTGTGGGCGTGGCTTCACGGTCCACCACCAGAAGAGGCCTAGAAGAGACTTTAGAAACGAGAAGGTTTATCGACGAACGCAGGGAGTGAGAGACTTAAGTTTTTATCTATTTCACAATTGTAAATAAATACCATCCACCAAATACCATGAACAATGACAGAGCCGAGCATATATTATATATTTATCTATCTATCTATCTATCTATCTATCTATCTATACACGGGTTTCCCATTTACCAACAAAACTAGGTGCGTGCGCAGCCGTGAGGCAGAAGACGCTTGGTGGCCGTCCACACCGTTATTGTTATGGTTATGGATTTAGCAGACGCCTTTGTCCACACATAAATACAAAACAACATAATAATATTTAAAATTAACGTTATAAACTTAACCTAAATGATCGGCTGCTGTAGGCTACAATCAGATTTTTTTGTATACCCCTGTTGTCTCAATGATAATAACATCTCTTTTCAGACTATATTTTAAAGTTTGACGTTAATTTGGATTATTAATATAACATCGTATTTTGACATTTTTGGCGAAGACATTCCGTTAGGGATATTGAACATATTTAACATTCTCTAACCATCGTGATTTCGAATTGGTGCAGTTTTCAGCACAAAAACTCATTTTATTCTTTTGCTCTTTTGCATTGCTCTATGCTGTTCTATGGTGCTTTCTGCCTCTTGGTTGCGCACGCATGTTTTCGTGACGTTCCATAGAAATCCATGTGTATATATATATATATATATATTCTATCTGCAAGCAGGGATGAGCAAAAATACATCAAAAAGTATTTTTTAATAAAATACCAAATACCGCGAAGCGGCGGTCATATAGGTTTAGTCAGATTTTTTTTTTCTTTTTCGCATGTCCAAATTTCCGTCAAGGATTCCCGGGGAACACGGGGTACACGAAACTTGGTGGGCATGTAACCCCACATGGATAGCATGGAACCACCTTTTTTCGTTTTGATCTGTAGCCCCCCCCGGACTGGACCCCCCGAAAGGAGGGTAGGGCAGACACAGTTTTCTGTGAATATCTCGAGAACCGTAGGGTTTAGGAGGACCTTTTTTTTTTTTTATGTTGATCTCAAAGGGCCATGTCAACCCATTCCATAACCACTCATTTCATGTATAGCGCCACCTAGTTAAACACAAAAAAGTAAAAATGAGGTGTTGTAATCGCAGGTATCTGTGACCTAACATAGTCAAAACTGCACGAAATTGGAAGTGTAGGATCATTATGACACCCTCTGAATGCACGCCAAGTTTCGTGGAATTCCGTTCATGGGGGGCCACACAATAAATTAATTTATGTTACTATACACCAACTGGCCTGTAGGTGACCGGAGACAGTTTTCTGTGAATATCTCGAGAACCGTAGGGCCTAGGAGGTCCACCTTTTTTTTGTACGTTGGTCTTAAGGGGGCATGTCAACCTATCCCATTACCACTTATTTCATGTATAGCGCCACCTAGTTAAAAATTAAAAAGCAAACCATTAGGTGTTTTCATCACAATATCTCTGGCTGACATGGTCAAAACTGCACGAAATTTAAAGTTTAGGATCATTATGACACCCTCCGAATGCATGCCAAGTTTCGTGGACTTTTGTTCATGGGGGGCCTTACAATAAAATAACTTATGTGTACATTTAGTGACCGTACACCAACAAGGATTCCCGGGACACTGAAAGACGGGGCTCACGAAACTTGGTGGGCATGTAACCCCAAATGGATAGCATGGAACCATCGTTTTTCGTTTTGATCTGTAGCCCCCCCGCTGGACTGGACCCCCCGAAAGGAGGGTAGGGCAGACACAGTTTTCTGTGAATATCCCTGGCATTGTCAATTCAGATTATTTGATATTACACTGTGTAACACTGTTGATCAGGAAGAATCATGACCCGGGTACTGTGTAAGCGCTAAATGTGTTGACACGAAGGGGGCCAAATATGATTTTTTTGTTGTGTTGCTTTAGGTGATATGAAGCAACTTTGAGCAATGTTGCAGGGCAAATACATAACTGGTTCCATGATCCTTAATCCAAGAATCGTGGTCAGGGGACGGAACAAGGTCAATAATCATTCAGTGTGGTTTAACGATAAGTTCTCTTAGAAGGCTCAGTACGTTCAGCAGAAACAGTACCTCACGCTGTGGCTGTGCCAAGGGAAGTCTTTATAAAGCCTTTGGTTAATTAACAGGTGACAGGTGATTAGAACTCCGCTGGACTGGAGTGGGCATGGTCGACGCAGCCGACAGGACAGAGAGGGCTGTCCTCACTGAACAGCGTTACATACGTTTTATACACTAGAACTACTATTGAAATCTTATAGTATTACTATAGTTCTTTTTCATTAGGGGTTATGAGGAGATATTACAAAATGTGTTATGTAAATGGCTTATAAATCACTTAAAAAGGCCTCTGGAAAGTTTTGTTTCATTTCTGCTCAGAGGTTGTTATGGGGGGATGTTGCCAGCAAAGTTACATTGGTGAGACAGGGGAACTACAGACCCATGAGAACTACAGACCCATGAAGAATACATTGGTGAGACAGGGGAACTACAGACCCATGGAGAACTACAGACCCATGGAGAATACATTGGTGAGACAGGGGAACTACAGACCCATGGAGAACACAGTAGTGAGACAGGGGAACTACAGACTCGTGGAGAACACATTGGTGAGACAGGGGAACTATACAGACCCATGAAGAATACATTGGTGAGACAGGGGAACTACAGACCCATGGAGAACACAGTAGTGAGACAGGGGAACTACAGACCCATGGAGAAAACATTGGTGAGACAGGGGAACTACAGACCCGTGGAGAACACATTGTTTTCATTATTGTTAAATGAGCACATGTTAAAAATGAGATACACTCTAGCTGCCTACATCCGGACAGAGGGTTCAAACGCTCAAAATCCCTTGTCACCCAAGAACACACAGACTGTTTTTCACTCTCTGTCCTCCCTCTGATCACACACACTCACACACACACACACACACACACACACACACACTTTTTCTCACTGTCTGTACTATCTCCCTCCCAAAAACATACACACACACTCTCACTGTCTGTACTCCCACATGAATATGAATACACACACACACACACACACACGCATAAAAGCCCATTTCCCAGTATGAGGAGTTGTGTTTGGAGTGTGTGTCCAGGCTGCAGAGCGTTGCAGAGTGTGTTGACAGGGCTCTCTCTTATCTCCTGGACCTAGAGGAGAACAATCGCCGCTCTTGAGAACCCGCCGAGCCGAGCTACCTGCCAGGAATGCCATAGCCTCTGCAGTGCACAAAGGAGAGGATTCACACACACACACACACACACACACACACACACACAGACAGACACCACGTTACTTACTTTCAGAGCGCAGATTAGGGGCTAGATCATCCACCTGAGGCTACCACCTGAAGTTGGCCCACTGGACCTAGGTTCCTTCAGCACTGTTGGGGCTTACTGGGACACACACAGCGGCAATCTCTGCTGGGGAGGGGTTGAGTATTGGTCTGCAGAGAATAGAAATACATTAGAATTCCATTAGAGTTGGTTAGAGTTGAATTGAGGATGGACACCTTGTCACCGATTGGCTTCTTCAGCACGTGGGACTACGCGGTCTTCGCCTTGATGCTCCTTGTCTCCGTGGCGATCGGCGTGTTCTACGCCTACGTGGACCGCGGGCCCCAGAGCTCGGGAGACTTCCTGCTGGCCGGGCGCAGCATGACGGCCGTTCCCGTGGCGATGTCGCTGTCGGCCAGCTTCATGTCGGCTATCATGGTGCTGTCCACGCCGGGGGAGATCTACCGCTTCGGCGCCATGTACTGCTACTACGGCCTGTCCTTCGTGCTGACCGTGCTGGTCTGCTCCGAGGTGTTTGTGCCCGTCTACTACAGGCTCGGAATCACCAGCACCTACGAGGTGAGCAGAGGGATCAGGGGGCGTCAGGGCTTTAGAATGCAGCGCTATAAACACCTACGAGTTCTGCAAGGGCTGGGGCGGACATTGGGGCTTTTATAAAGGTATATGGCATGTGGCCTGAGATTGTTTATAAACACTTATGAGGGCCGGGGGGGACGTCAAGGCTTTATAAATCACCTGTAAGATATGTGAGCTGAGGTTGTTTATAAAGCACCTGTAAGATATCACCTTTAAGATATGTGAGCTCAGGTTGTTTATTGCACCTGTAAGATATGTGAGCTGAGGTTGTTTATAAAGCACCTGTAAGATATCACCTTTAAGATATATGAGCTGAGGTTGTTTATTGCACCTGTAAGATATGTGAGCTGAGGTTGTTTATAAAGCACCTGTAAGATATCACCTTTAAGATACAGTATGTGAGCTGAGGTTGTTTATTGCACTTGTAAGATATGTGAGCTGAGGTTTATTGCACCTGTAAGATATGTGACACCAATAAGGAGAGTGAGATCTGGAGTGGATGTCTATAAGGGGTTTTAATAAGCACATGAGTGTATAAGCTGCATAGACGTTGTGTTGTGCTGTTGTACAATTTAGACAGAAGTTTTAAATTATATTGTTAATGCACTGTTTATTTCACTACAATGCTTTTGAGTGTTACAAAGCTTTACTCATTGGGTTTTTATAGCATAGTATTCTGTATCCATAAAGTGACTCAAGTGAACAGGTTATATACTATGTGACTGCATATCATATGCATGGTGACGCATTGGATTTTTTGAGATTCAGCAGAATCCCACAGCGTGCGTGAACCGCATATTTGATCATATTTGATATCCTGTGCAGAGCTCTCGTGAAGCTTATCACTAAATAAACAGAGCAACACACAGTACAAACTGAGGTTTCTGAACAGAGAGCGAGAGACACACACACACACAGTGATGCACTCACACACACACTGATACACACACACACACACACACACACAGAGAGAGAGAGAGAGAGAGAGAGAGAGAGACGTACTCACACACACACTGACACACACACACATACACACACACACACAGACGCACGCACACACCCACACTGATACACATTCACCCCTATCATCCTAGCATTATTGTTTATTCTGTGTTCACATATACCCACATTGCTATACCTCTATTTCAACTGACATAGCTGAGAATGATTGTAAATTGTCATGTAACATGCATGGGGCATATTGTTGTTGTGTGTTATTTGTCATGTAACGTGCATGGGGCATATTGTTGTTGTGTGTTATTTGTCATGTAACGTGCATGGGGCATATTGTTGTTGTGTGTTATTTGTCATGTAACGTGCATGGGGCATATTGTTGTTGTGTGTTATTTGTCATGTAACGTGCATGGGGCATATTGTTGTTGTGTTGTTTGTCATGTAATGTGCTTTGTATTTGTAATATTTACATTTAGAATTATAGTTAAGTTATGTAAAGATACCGACTTCTTCCTTAAACCTCAAGAGAAGACCCACAGAAGTGCAAATGATCAAAGTCAAAGTATCTTTATTTTTCTCCCTGAGGAGATAAAGTGTGTGTGTGTGTGTGTGTGTCTCCTGCCCTCAGTAAGGGATATAAATGAAGGTCCTTTGCTTTGCCACTTTTGCCCTTCTAGTACCTGGAGATGCGCTTCAACAGAGCAGCGCGTCTGTGTGGAACAGCCTTGTTCATCCTGCAGACGGTGAGTCACCTCATCTTCATCTCACTCCTCCTCTTCATCTTCCTCTCACTCCTCATCTCACTCTCCATCTTCATCTCACTCTTCATCTTCATCTCACTCTTCATCTTCATCTCACTCCTCCTCTTCATCTCACTCCTCCTCTTCATCTTCATCTCACTCCTCCTCTTCATCTCACTCCTCCTCTTCATCTTCCTCTCACTCTCTCTGTCTCTTCATTCCTCATTCATTCCTTCATTTCAGCTTTGGTATTACAGCAAACTCAACTGCATTTCAGTATTATTACAGTAAACACATGCATGGTCCACTTAAAGGGACACCAGGCAACGTTTTCATGTTAATTAATCATCTTCGTAAGTTGGTATATGGTTAAATGACTCATTACAGAGCGAATGAAGACTCTCTCGCCCGCCACTACTGCCTGTAGGAAGAATATCCCGCTTGCAAGTTTGGTGTATCCTACCCGCGACCTTCAGTCTCACAAAGTCTCAGACATTGCGAGAAGCAGGATCAGTTTACATCCTGCATCCCCAGCACAGAGGCAGGCTAACGAAACCTGGCTAGCGACGGTTGCAAACGTGTATATAATGGCAGAGCCGGCGAAGAAGCAGCGTAAAACCCTTGACAGAAGATGCAAAGAAAAGGAAAAGAGCTTCAGACCGACCGAGGGCTTGCACACGTATCGACACGTACAGACGCTAGGGGGAACTTTGTAGAGAAAAAGCATCAGGCTTGCCTGGTGTTCCTTTAAAGAAGTCTAAATGCCACCGGTTGATTTCAAGTTTGGGATAAATGCAGGTGCTTCCTTCCAGGAAGAAGTACATACATTTCATGTACATGATTGGTTGGTTGGTTAAGGGAGAATCCCACATTCTGGCTGCTACATTTGATTCCTGTATGACCGTACTGAGCTCCTGCTGTGCCTTGTCTGCAGATTCTCTACACTGGGATAGTCATCTATGTCCCAGCACTGGCACTCAACCAAGGTGAGGCCATCTTCACTCACACACACACACACACACACACACACTCACACACACACACACACACACACACACACACACACACACACACACACACACACACACACATACACACACACTCACACTCACACACACACACACACACACACATACACACACACTCACACTCACACACACACACACACTTACTCACTCTGTCTCCCCCTCTGTCTCTTCTTCTGTCCTTCTGCAGTGACTGGCTTTGACCTGTGGGGGGCAGTCATAGCTACAGGAGTAGTGTGCACGTTCTACTGCACTCTGGTAAGAGATACATTCAAACACACACACACACACACACACACATTTATGTAAATGTAAATGATGTATGTGTGTGTGTGTGTGTTGTGTTGTGTGTTGCGTGTGTGTGTCAGGGCGGGCTCAAGGCGGTGGTATGGACAGATGTGCTCCAGGTGGGCATCATGGTGGCCGGTTTGCTTGCGGTCATCCTCAAATCAGTGGTACGGCAGGGCGGCATGGCGACCATCTTGAATGACGCGGCGGAGGGGGGACGACTTGAGATCTGGGAGTGAGTTGGAATTACATGCATGCACACACACACACACACACACACACACACACACAGACACACACACACACACACACACACACACACACACACACACACACACACACACACACACACACAGAGGCTCTGTCTTTACAGGACGTCTCCTGTCCTCTCACACTCTCTCTCTCTCTCTCTCTCTCTCTCTCTCTCTCTACCTCACACACACTCTCTCTCTTGCTCTTTTCAGCTTTGACCCAAACCCACTAAGACGACACACCTTTTGGACCATCACATTTGGTGGAGCGTTTGTGTACATTGGCATCTATGGCACCAACCAGGCCCAAGTGCAGAGATACGTCTCCTGCAAGACCCTGGCCCACGCCAAAATGTGAGCGCAATTACACATCCGCACCAACAGGGGGTGACAAATGTGCCAGTAAAATAATACTGTAATACACACGACAAACACCGAGAATATATTCCAGGACTATATATTTACAAAAGTCACACAAAAGTGTGTGTGTGTGTGTGTGTGTGTGTGTGTGTGTGTGAGTGTGTGTGTGTGTGTGTATGTGTATGTGTGTGTTTGTGTATCTATGTGTGTGTGTGTCTGTGTGTGTGTGCATCTATGTGTGTGTGTGTGTGTGTGTTTCCACTAGGTCCCTGTATGTGAACCTGATTGGCCTGTGGGTGCTCCTGCTGTGTTCGGTGCTTGCTGGCTTGTGCCTCTACTCCGTCTACAAGCACTGCGACCCCTGGACCAGCGGATCCGTCTCCTCAGCAGACCAGGTCAGTCTCAGTTTAGTCCCATCTCAGCACTAGATCAGGCCCATCTCATCTAATCACTAGATCAGGTTTAGTCCCATTTCATCACCAGATCAGTCTCATCTTAGCACTACTGTAGATCAGGTTTAGTCTCATCTCATCTCATCACTAGATCAGGTTTAGTCCCATTTCATCACCAGATCAGTCTCATCTTAGCACTAGATCAGGTTTAGTCTCATCTCATCTCAGCACTAGATCAGGTTTAGTCCCATCTCATCACCTGATCAGTCTCATCTTAGCACTAGATCAGGTTTAGTCCCATTTTAGCACTAGATTAGGCCCATCTCATCTCAGCACTAGATCAGGTTTAGTCTCATCGCATCTCATCAACAGATCAGGTTTAGTCTCATCTCATCACTAGATCAGTCTCATCTCATCCCTAGATCAGGTTTAGTCTCATCGCATCTCATCACCAGTTCAGGTTTAGTCCCATCTCATCACCATTTCAGGTTTAGTTCCATCTCATCAGCATATCAGATTTAGTCCCCTGTCCTGATCAGACTTTTGGGCTGCTGGTCACTGTTGTCACACACTTCTGGGATGATATCGACATGTGCTATTATGAAGGACATGTGTGTGTTGTTTTCTGTGCTTGCTCTGTGTGTGTGTGTGTGTGTGTTAGCTGATGCCGTACCTAGTGATGGATATCTTACGGGAGCATCCCGGTCTTCCTGGACTGTTTGTGGCTGCCGCATATAGTGGCACTCTGAGGTAGGTTAGATGTTGCTAGGAGACAGCTAACGGGAGTTGAACCGATCTGGTGTTAGTTCCATCTCTGTTCTTTAATTGATTCATTTTAAAAATGCAGAGATCATGTCACCACAATTCATTAATTAGTTATAAATTGGATGAGTAATTGATTGTTTTAATGCAAATGCTATCACAAAGCATTAATTGATTGACTGGCTAGCCTACATGAATACATTTTTTTCACAGCACAGTCTCCTCCAGTATCAATGCACTGGCCGCCGTAACAGTGGAGGACTTGGTGAAGCCGTACAGCAGCCTGACCGAGAAACAGCTCTCCCGTCTCTCTAAAGCCCTCAGTGAGTATTTAAACAGCCTCAGTGGGTATTTAAACAGACTCAGTGAGTATTTAAACAGACTCAGTGAGTATTTAAACAGCCTCAGTGAGTATTTAAACAGCTCTCCTGTCTCTCTAAAGCCCTCAGTGAGTATTTAAAGAAGCCCTATCCAGGTCTGGTTATTCCTTCGCTGTTTCTGGGTTTTCGCCTGATTTGGGCTAGCATTTTTCACAACATAGCTCCCCCTGCAGCTTCGGCAAGTGACTGCTACGCTAAACCCCCACTAGTTAGCGAGCTAGCCATCAAGAAACCAAGCTAAACACATACAGCGCTCACAATAAAACGGTCGAGCAAACACATTGTTCAAGAGACTATCAAACCACATTACAAAAACGAAGTTCACTCAAGGGTAGGCTACTTAGAATTTCAACAGCAACAAAGCCAAGTCGGAGTCCGTTTTGCAGTCTTCTTAGAAACTACAATCTGACTACATTTGCGAGGTGCGATTGGATACTTCCGCTGAGTCACATCCGGATTTGTTCAGACCGTGACCAGAAAGTTGCATATTTGTTTTTTCCGCGGAGAAGCACTAGGGGGAGACGAAGCACCCACCAAACGACCCAAAAAGTGTTGTAGAACCATCAGAACGACTCTCAACCTGCATAATTAAGGTCATTTTTGCTAAAATTGTTGCTTAGGGCTTCTTTAAACAGCCTCAGTGAGTATTTAAACAGCCTCAGAGAGTATTTACACAGCCTCAATGGGTACTTAAACAGCTCTCAGTGGGTATTTACACAGCCTTAATGAGTATTTAAACAGCCTCAGTGGGTATTCACACAGCTCTCCCGTCTCCCGTCTCAGTGGGTATTTAAACACTTCTCCCGTCTCAGTGGGTATTTACAAAGCCTTAGTGAGTATTTAAACAGCCTCAGTGGGTATTTACACAGCTCTCCCGTTTCAGTGGGTATTTAAACAGCCTCAGTGAGTATTTAAACAGCTTCAGTGGGTATTCAAACAGCCTCAGTGGGTATTCACACAGCTATCCCGTCTCAGTGAGTATTTAAACAGCCTCCGTGGGTATTTAAACAGCTCTACCGGCTCTTCAAAGGCTCCAGTAGGTATTTAAACCGATGAAACCACTAAGACCACTGTATATGATCCTAAAATGATTGTTTTGATCAGATGGTCATCAATGTCTTTCTTATTCAGAAGTGTGGTGAAATATGAACAGACTTGAATATGTTTAATAAGGGACCGTTCGTTATTTATAAACGGGGCCACCGGAGGAAAATAGGGGAGGGTCATGTCTTTTTATTCTTTGTTGAGGGGAGGGTCACCTAACTTTTTTTTGTCTAGGAGGGAGGGTCACCCATCTTTTGTATTAATGAAAACAGCAAAAAATCAAAGTGGCTTTGATTGTTGATTTCTGTCGCCATATAACGTTCTCTTTCGTTCCATATAGCTCTGTCAACATTGAACAATGAAAATAAGGTAGATTTCCCGGGTTTCTCACGCAAAATACGGAAAATGTCAACATTCGTCATTAACGTTGGAAGGGTTGGAGCAACAAAGTAGCCTACTTTATTCACGCCTAACAGCCTATATCCATTTGGTTAACTTTATCCAGCCCTAAAAAAGTTAAATTTCACTTTGTTTTACTTGTAGTTTACCGCGTAGCCTAACTTTAAGCAGTGTGCATGCTTAACATAAAGCATACTTGTGCTTCATTCATCCACACATCCAGCTCCTAACGTTTTGACAAGCATTTCTACCAATTGACCTCGTCCCTGCCCATCTCTAGCTTTGCTGTCTCCATCCTTTCTGTCTTTGTTGTTTGCAAAAAATATATATAGTATTTATTGGTAACCAGCAACAAGTGCAATTTGTTAATGCTGTCATTCTCTCTCCTGCCAACAAAAATGTGTTACGTTCCAAGTAGCAGTGCGTAATTCTGCTTCATAAAGTTGAACAAATACATTTGGTCATATAAATAGCCAGTTTATGGTCTACAGTGTAGTTGGTAAGTTATGGTAGGCCAACTTGGAGTGAATATACAGGGGGAAGTCTTTGTCTAGCTAAGTAGCCTAGTAGCCGAACACTGCAAGCGCTAATGAATCGTGCTCTCACGACAACCACGTCGTTAACTTAAATATATTTAGGCCTAGGTTAACATATATATATATTATATAATATATAATAAATATATATAGGCCTAGGTTAACATCACTCTGAGTTCGCATTCAAGCAAGCAAAACGTGAATTTGAATACATCTGTTTCACTGGAAGGGCAAGGGGTAACAACAGGACAACACAGAGACAGGCCAGAATGCAGGACTAATGTTATGAGAGTATTACAGTAATATGGGATATTCTACGGGAAAATATTAAAACGGCAAGACAGCGGGGAAACGTTAAAATGATAAACCCGGAAAAAGTTGGCATGTTAGGTTTTTTTCGGTCCCTGTGATTATTTGTGAAATTGTGCAAACGGCTTTTTCAAGTAATTTGAGAAGGAAGGAGTGTAGCAAGCTCCCAAATTGACGCTCGTCTGAAAAATTTAGTTTTGGATAATGTTCAGCTTCGGCAGCTTTACAATGACTGAGGAACGAGTCCATAGCAACAAGTTCATGTGTTGAATTTGTTATTACCCAGTGTGCTTTGTTGAATGGTCTAATGCTTTATTGTTTTATTTCATGTGAATACTTACTAGAGGAGTAACTTTTCAAGTAGGCTAATGCAGTTGCAGGAAGTGTGCATTCAGGGCCCGTCCACACGGAGACGCTTTTTAGGTTAAACGCAGAGGTTTTGCTTCGTCTTGGCCGAGCGTCCAAACGAATCCTGTAAACGCACTGCCCGAAACCGCACTTTTCTGAAACCTGGTCCCAGAGTGGAGAAATCTGAAACCGTAGCCCGTTTGAATTCGTTTAGACAGCTTGCGTATCGATGATGTCATTGCCACACCTCAGCTGCCCTGGACTTGCACTTATAGTATTGCCTAACAATATTAGTTTTCATACATGACATTACCTACGATTACACTCCGTAAGATAAATATCACAACTGGTGCTGCGCAGCGCCGATAGCTTATGACTTGGTGGACTGAACACTGTTTTTCCCGGTGTTTTTTTATGCATTCTAGCTACTGTCAGTGACGCGAGAGAACTTAAGTTATTAGGAAAGTGCGGTGTAAGTTTAGGCTACATTAATTTGTGCGTAGTGCCAGTGTCATTCATTTATTTTACATGTCTTACAACATATATACATGCATTCACAGTCGAGTGAAATCAGATATAAGCATACAAAGTAGAGCCCGACCGATAAAGGATTTTGAAGGCCGATACCGATACAAATATTTGTTGATTTAAAAATCCGATATTCCGATATATCGGCCGATATATTTTTTTTTTTCAGAAACGCGCAACAAAACATTAACAGATTTCCCTAACATTAGTTATTTGTAGTTATTTATGAGTATTGACTAAAATAATATGATATTGCATTTTAAAAACAAACTTGTTTATTTTTAAATAATATTGTCACAGTGGAACATCGAAATATATTAAAGTTCTGATAAATAAAATGTATAAAAATAGAAACTTAAGATATGAACAAAAACACAATAACAAGAACAACCAAATCAAAGTTACCAGTATTAAAAGACTTGGTAAGCTTCATAAATATAACTTTGAACTAAGACTTAATAATTACAAAAAATAATGATGACATTATTACTATCATCATCATTTGTATTATCATTAAACAAGATAAAGGTCACTCCTAAATGTTTGAGTGTGCGTGTGTAATAATTAGTCCCTATTGCCTTATAAGCTACCTTATAATTACAATGTCAGCTTGCTTATCCCTTAACCTGCACTTTTAAAATTATTTCCATCAAGCTACATCAAACCATTTTCAATCATCAGTTGCTGCCTGCCTTCTAAAACCTACTATTTAGTGATCTAAGTCCATTATGTAACTTGTTAATGCTGCGGCTGAACTATAGTCTGAAACGCACACTTGGCGTCATTGGATTTCACGTGTAAAAGAAAAGCTAACTTTAATGCACAAGCTACGTTTTGCACAAGCTTGATACTTTTTCTCTATGTCTAAATGTTCACTCCTCGCACGTCTAACTTACATTTTACAATGCAGGGACTGTAACTACAGATATACTAGTTATAAATACAGTAATCATTACTTTATTTAGGCAGAATAAGTTCGTTGTGGTTTCCAAGCTCATTAATGTTAACGTTAGCGGTCTTCCACTGATATTCATGGCATTACAGTAGCTAGCTTTGTGGTTAGCTAGTCTATGATGAGCCATAATTTAGCAATGGATAACGTCATAGGCTACTGCAAATTGTAAAACATACGCTTTCAAAATAACAGGCCGAGGAGAGATGATACGTCTCACTGCTATAACTGTCACACGAGGCTGAACTTGGCACCACTTTCGTTTCCGCGGGGGAAGACCACTTTCAGATCGCGGGGGAGTTAAGTTTCCGTTCCACCTTTAAATAATGCAATTTTCTACCTCGTCCACAAGGGGTCAGTGTTGACCGCAAATCCGCGATAACACAGGCATGTGCCTGTTGCAGATGAACAGGCATTGTTCACAGACGTTCAAAAGCCTGTATATCTTCTTTCTGTTGACTCCACTGCCGAATGTTTTGAGAAATGTTGCCTTTTGTGTTCTATTAAATAATTTGGTAATTTAGAGGGGGGGTTATGTAGAGGGTGGCAGATTATGTAGTTTTTTCTTTATTTTCTGTGCTGGATCTTTTGATACATGTTGTGTTATGTTTTTTTCTATTAAATAAGTTTGTTCATTTTACACTGGGGGGGGGGGGGGGTAGCAGATTTTGAAGTTTTTCTACAGTAAATGTATTCCCTACATGTATTCCCTACATGTCATTTTGCATCGGACTTTTCAACACATTCTGAAACTACACTCTCTCCTCTTTCCAATGACACCCCACTTGTGAAATTCTATGGTTGAAAATGCCCTTTTTTGCCCCTCTGAAAATACAGTATATATTTTGTGAAATTGCAGAATTTCCACACTTGAACAGGGACAGATATCCCATGAAGGATTTTGCAAGGGATGTTTCACCACATTCTGAAACTACAGCTCCTCCCCTTTCCAATGACACCCCACTTGTGAAATTCTATGGTGGAAAATTGGATATTTAGCCCCTCTAAAAACAGTATATATTTTGTGAAATTGCAGAATTTCAGCACTTGAACAGGGACAGATAGCCCATGAAGGATTTTGCAAGGGATGTTTCACCACATTCTGAAACTACACCTCCTCCCCTTTCCAATGACACCCCACTTGTGAAATTCTATGGTGGAAAATGGGATATTTAGCCCCTCTAAAAACAGTATATATTTTGTGAAATTGCAGAATTTCAGCACTTGAACAGGGACAGATAGCCCATGAAGGATTTTGCAAGGGGATGTTTCACCACATTCTGAAACTACACCTCCTCCCCTTTCCAATGACACCCCACTTGTGAAATTCTATGGTTGAAAATGCCCTTTTTTGCCCCTCTGAAAATACAGTATATATTTTGTGAAATTGCAGAATTTCAGCACTTGAACAGGGACAGATAGCCCATGAAGGATTTTGCAAGGGATCTTTCACCACATTCTGAAACTACACCTCCTCCCCTTTCCAATGACACCCCACTTGTGAAATTCTATGGTGGAAAATGGCATATTTAGCCCCTCTGAAAATATAATATGTATTTGTGAAATTGCAGAATTTCAGCACTTGAACAGCAACGCTCATCCCATGAAGGATTTTGCAAGGGATGTTTCACCACATTCTGAAACTACACTTCCTCCCCTTTCCAATGACACCCCACTTGTGAAATTCTATGGTGGAAAATGCCCTTTTTTGCCCTTTGAATATATAGTATGTATTTGTGAAATTGATGAATTTCAGCACTTGAACAGCCATACTCATCTCAGGAAGGATTTTGCAAGGGATGTTTCACCACATTCTGAAACTACACCCTCTCCTCTTTCCAATGACACTCCCTATATGAAATTCTATCGTTAAAAATGGCCCTTGAAAATAAAATGTATTTGAGAAATTGATTATTTTCAGCACTAGATTTGGTCTAGACTTCCCATTTGTCATGGGAAATTTATTTTGGCCTATTTTTCTGATTATACATTTTCAGCACTACATTTGGTCCCTATCACAAAAGGCAAGTCATTTGCCACATTTCTGTCATTTTTGGGGCCATTAGTGTTTCTACCATGTCTTATTGCGGGGCAAGCATTGAAACTGCGTAGGGACCCTATAGGGCTAGTAGGATTTGTTATTATGCTTCTTTCTAGTGCCATGGGAGTCCATGGCAGCACATACAAATGTACATAATAAAATGCTCAAACTTTGCACACTTATTCTACTCTGGCCACTTATTCACTTCAGGCCACTTTTCACACCTATATGTATCTCCACAATTGGAGATACATATAGGAAGAAACCTTGAGTGGATACAAGACTCAAGAACCTGACCTATCTGCCTAGGGTCAGTTACAGGGCAGTAAGGTCTGTACTGTATACATAATAAATTAATAGGTTAGTTAGGTGTACATAATAGAACACAACAACCTGAGGTATGTTACAAAGAGGTAAAATGGTTACATAACCAGTACGATGTATGCATGAATCCTATTTAGTGTCAGGAAATTCAAATAGTCCAATGTAGGGCATGTATTGTCCATAGGGATTAGGAATTGTCATATCTCAAGTACTGGGTAGCTAGGCTGCACGGGCCAGGAATCCAGGCAAGGGGACTGCAATAGGCAATGGTAAGTGTTACGGCCAGCTCGTTCCCAGACCGAAACATAAAGAGGGACACGGACAACAAGGTTCAAACCAAATATATTAATTTATTAAAGTAAAGCACAAGGTTACCAATAGCAAAATGTCTATGGGGAAATGAATGGGAGTGGTGGCGTGTGTGTATGAGTATGGATGTATGGATGCAAAGAAGCTAGTGAAGTAGGCCTAAAGACAAAGAAAGAGAAAGAGATGTAGAGTTAGAAATGAGGGGAGAGAGCAAAGTGTGAGAGAATCAAAGTGAGTGCCTGCAAGAAGTAAGAAAAATGCCTAATCAGAAAGATAGGGAACCACTAATATAGCCCCACCCTAACCATAGGTGTAATCAATGAGGGTATTAGCCCAACCAGGCCCAGCCCTGCCCGTGCACTGACAGGAGAAGGCCTGAAGGGGCACAGGGTCATCACATAGGGCAGTCATAGGGATGGCTATCTGTCCCTGTTCAAGTGTTGAAATTCTGCAATTTCACAAAATATATACTGTTTTTAGAGGGGCTAAATATCCCATTTTCCACCATAGAATTTCACAAGTGGGGTGTCATTGGAAAGGGGAGAAAGTGTAGATATAGAATGTGGTGAAAGATCCCTTGCAAAATCCTCCATGGGACATCAGTCGCTGTTGTAGTGCTGAAAATCTGCAATTTCACAAAATTTATACTGTATTTTCAGAGGGGCAAAAAAGGGCATTTTCAACCATAGAATTTCACAAGTGGGGTGTCATTGGAAAGAGGAGAGAGTGTAGTTTCAGAATGTGTTGAAAAGTCCGATGCAAAATGACATGTAGGCCGTAGGGAATACATTTACTGTAGAAAAACTACATAATCTGCCACCCTCTACATACCCCCCCCCCCCCTCTAAATTACCAAATTATTTAATAGAACACAAAAGGCAACATTTCTCAAAACATTCGGCAGTGGAGTCAACAGAAAAAAGATATACAGGCTTTTGAACGTCTGTGAACAATGCCTGTTCATCTGCAACAGGCACATGCCTATGTTATCGCGGATTTGCGGTCAACACTGACCCCTTGTGGACGAGGTAGAAAATTGCATTATTTAAGGTGGAACGGAAACTTAACTCCCCCGCGATCTGAAAGTGGTCTTCCCCCGCGGAAACGAAAGTGGTGCCAAGTTCAGCCTCGTAACTGTCACGCTATTAAAGAAATACATCTTCAGTCACATTGTCAAAAGTTAAAAGGACAGACAGTCAACTACACTGTAACAACGTAACGTAATTACTAGCTAATTCCGCTTCACTCTCGGCTTATTTACCAGCAGCAAAACTGGACATTGTTTTCACGAATTTTGTCATGCTTATTTCAGTTAAGAGAATTGATGGGGATGTTCTTTTAATTGTTATTCAAGCAATGTATGTCTCGTGACCAAATCACCATGAACACACTTCACTGATGATCTCACTCGCGGATAACTGGTTCTCTCTGCCCGACTCTGGCTGGATCAGCAGGTTGCAGGATGTGTGGCGCCGCTGGCGCGTTATACACGAGTGTTGCCAGCAGGGACAGTGCCCTCTGGTGGACAAACTATACAACGCCAAAACTCATGACATGGTTGAAGGGTGTTTATTTTATTTTTAAAATATTCATTTATCGGCCATTATAAATGCCGATAACGATAGTTTGGAAAATGCCTAATATCGGCCGATAATATCGGCCCGCCGATAAATCGGTCGGGCTCTAACACAAAGAGGCTTAGAACTCACGTTAAGCCGATGGTAGCACACTGAATGCGAATGCGCGATTTGATGCAGGCAAAAGTATTGACTGTTAACGAAGGTTTTATAGCAATAGTATAAATGTGGCGACAGAATAGCCTAGAACTTGGATAAGCCTGCGTTTAGTAGCCTAATTGCAGTGATAGCCAAAACTAATGTGAATCACGGACTACCCTACAACCAAAGAAAGTAAAGGTGATTAGTAGGCCTACCTGCATTAGCCAAATAAAGGACGGGACTGCACCCTTCACAAACCGTAAAATAAAGTTTATTAGTTTTACAGTTGACTACAGTTGACAGTTCACCATCAGTCCACACAAACAATTCTGGTTTCCTTGCACTAGCCATTTCGTCGTAGCCTATCCTGTCTGTTTGTAAAGCGCAAGTTTTGGTCAATTTCTGTAAAGAAACAGTGCCACCTATAGGTCTGGGTATGAAGTAACGTGTTAAGTCGTGTTGAGATGGATCCGTTTGGACGCAAATATTCTTGATGCGGTTTCAGGGAAGACGGAGGAAAAAAAGATCGGTTTCGTACGTGTGGACTAGGCCTTAGTTTCCATGCTTATTGTGTTTCCACAGCAATGTTAGTGAGTAAATCTACTGAAATGGCCACCATCTTGGTGAAGTGTGATGTGTAAGATCAGAAAGCAGAGGTTGGTTTTAGGGCAGTAGCATTTGTTGATGTGTCTTCATATCGCGTAAGAGCGTGGGCGGAAGACAGTTGGCCGGGAAGGGTCATGTCATTTTTGAAAATACTGCTGGAGGGTCGTTGAAAATTATATAGCAGGCAGGGGAGGGTCATGCAACTTTTGATCGAAGCACTCAAAATGCCTTCGGTGATCCCGTTTATAAATAACGAACGGTCCCTAACCATGTTCATGTCCTTAGGCCTGGTGTATGGGGCGTTGTGCATAGGAATGGCAGGATTAGCCTCTATTGTGGATAGCCTTTTACAGGTGAGTCTCCAAGAACTAGCCTCTCAATAAGCCCTATTGAGAGACTGATGTGTGTGTGTGTGTGTGTACTCTGCTCTCTCTCTATCTCTGTTTGTGTGTGTATGTGTACTCTGCTGTCTCTTCCTCTCTCTCTGTGTGTGTGTGTGTGTGTGCTACCTAGCCATTTATCTGTGCACTGTGTGACTAACTTGCTGTACTCTGATGGTCTGTGCATGTGTGTGTGTGTGTGTGTGTGTGTGTGTGTGTTTTCTGTCGGTATCCAGGCGGTGGCCAGTATCTTTGGCGTGGTGGGAGGGCCTCTGCTGGGTCTGTTCATGCTGGGCATCCTGTGTCCTTTCGCCAACGCCACGGTCAGTCAAAAGGTCAAAGCAGAAATGCCCCCTAAAATATTTCTATTAGGGCTGTCAAAATAACTGATTCATTCCGATTAATTAATTTGAGAAAAAATAACTGATTAAAAAAAATAACGCAGATTAATCGATTCTGTATGACCTTTGACCCCGAGCCGTTCTAGTTAGTAACCATTACTGTAAAATGAAGGAGAGAGAAGAAAATGTGCTGCCTAGATCATTGATTGTAACATTTACTTTTAAAAAACGGCCTGATGGTGTTGACAAAAATAAAGTGTTGATTAAAATAAAGTCCTCTGCAATGTCTGCAGCAAGGAATTTGCATATCACCGGAGTTTGTCAACTCTAAAGTCGCACATCAATGGAAAGAAATAGTGTTGACATTGAGGGGAGTGTTCATTTATTTTCATTGTGTCCCCTAGGTTATATCTGTGGAATGAAATGCCTTGTATGTGAAAAAAACTTCTTCCCGAAGCACTTTTGAATTTATTTCCTCAGCATTTTAGGTCATATCATAGATTATTATGGCCATTATTTGAACAGTGAAAATAATAATAAAAGAGTTTTTGAACTTTAATGTCACGAATGCTGATTATTCAATGATTCATTTGAATTAAAATATTTAAAATACTTTCTCAGCAAAAATTATATATGCGATTAATTTAGATGAATTAATCAGAGTATGTAATTAATTAGATTATTTTTTTTAATCAATTGACAGCCCTAATTTCTATACTCTATGCCACAGTCAGTTTCATGGTACCCCCTAGAGTATGTTGTTTGTATGTGTAGTTTGTTGTTTAGTATGATGTTGTTTAGTATGATGCTTAGTATGATCCTGTTTAGTATGATGTTGTTTAGTATGATGTTGTTTAGTATGATCCTGTTTAGTATGATGTTGTTTAGTATGATGTTGTTTAGTATGATCCTGTTTAGTATGATGTTGTTTAGTTGTTTAGTATGATGTTGTTTAGTATGATCCTGTTTAGTATGATGTTGTTTAGTATGATGTTGTTTAGTATGATCCTGTTTAGTATGATGTTGTTTAGTTGTTTGTTGTTTAGTATGTTGTTGTTTAGTATGATGATGTTTAGTTGTTTGTTGTTTAGTATGATGAATTATTGTAGGGACTGTTGTTGTTTATTTTCCTTTATTTTACATCTTAACTTGGCCTATGCTAGTGGAAAGTAAATAAATGGCTTTCAAAATGAGTTCATAACTAATGAGTTCATTTATTCATTAATTGGTCCCTAGGGTGGCCTGGCAGGCCTGTTCTGTGGGCTCGTGCTGTCTCTGTGGGTTGGCATCGGTGCCCAGCTGTACCCGCCGATGGCCTCCCTGAGCCGTCCGCTGGCGCTGGCCACCTACGGGTGCAACGGCACGGTGGGCATCCTCCTCAACGGCACCATGAGTGCCAGCGTGAGTGGCAGCTCTCTGCTGCTGGGCAACTTCTCCAGCGATCTCCTCAACGCCAACCACAGCGGGTAAGAACCACCACTATTCTCAGTCCTTTTGCCTGCACTGTGTATGTGTGTCTCTGTGTGTGTGTGTGTGTATATGTGTGTATGGGTTGCTCTGTGTGTGTGTGTGTGTGTGTGTTTGTTTGTGTGTGTGTTGAGAGAAAGTGGAATAGAACATTTATGTCCAATATTCCAATATGTGGTTTAATGTTCTGCATTTCTCATTAGTGGGTCACTTTGATACTAAAAGTATGATTCTATGTAATGACTGTATGATATCTGTACTGTGTATATCTCTGTGTGACTGTATTTAGAGATAAGCAGGAATATTATGACTTTGCAGTGTTTTACTGTTCTGCATGGCTGCGTCAGTAGCTATCTGCTCCGGATTGCCAGGCTGCCACTAATCAGGGTCTGATTCAGTGTAGTCCACGTAAAATGGGATGACCAACGCCATGTCCCGTCAGCCTGGAAGGATACTTAAACCCTAACTATTTCCTTGTCTAGTTAGAGCAGCTGATGGATCTTTAGGTGAAGTCATGCTGTCTCTCCCTTGATGCGCATCATTGTAAATAAACTCTGTTCCTGATTTTTCATACTATTGGTCTGACTGGGTCTCTATTAAACTAGATGTACCGCAGACCGGTACAAAATATGACCGCCGCCCAGTCCAGCACATTTTTTCCACAAAAATAAATCACGCTGAAAGGCCTATATGATTCTAACTGTCTCACTAAATTGCATTATCCACACTCAATTCTCACTGATATCTGCTAGACAACAAGTACCAAAACATGATTAGTTCATAGATTTCACATGTAAAATTAATTTTATACAACCCCACCTCCATCTTGCCTGTTCATAATTCTGAGAAATTCTTGAATTGTGTGCATGTGTGCATGTACATGTTTATGTTATGCGTGTGTGTGTGTGTGTGTGCGTGCTTGTGTGTGTGCCTGCGTATGTGCCTGTGCATGCAAGCGTACATATGTCTACTGTGTGAGTATGTGTCATACGTATGATTACTGTGAATGTATGTGTGTGTGTGTGTGTGTGTGTATCTGTTTGTGCACATGTGTGCACATGAAATGGGTTAACATGACCCCTGGAGGCAAACATACGGAAAAAAATGGTCATCCTAGGCCCTACAGTTCTCAAGATATTCACAGAGAACTGTGTCTGCCCTACCCTTCTTTCGGGGGGTCCAGTCCAGCGGGGGGGCTACAGATCAAAGCGAAAAATTACGGTTCCATGCTATCCATGTGGGGGTACATGCCCACCAAGTTTTGTGTACCCCGGTCTTTCAGTGTCCCGGGAGTCCTTGTTGGTGTACGTCACTAAATGTACACATAAATTATTTTATTGTAAGGCCCCCCATGAACGAAACTACACAAAACTTGGCATGCATTCGGAGGGTGTCATAATGATCCTACACTTTTAATTTCGTGGAGTTTTGACCTTGTCAGCCAGAGATATTGTGATGAAAACACCTAATGTTTTGCTTTTTCATTTTTAACTAGGTGGCGCTATACATAAAATAAGTGGTAATGGGATGGGTTAACATGCCCCCTTAAGACCAACATACATAAAAAAGGTGGACCTCCTAGGCCCTACGGTTATCGAGATATTCACAGAAAACTGTCTCCGGCCACCTACAGGCCAGTTGGTGTATAGTAACATAAATTAATTTATTGTGTGGCCCCCCATTAACGGAATTCCACGAAACTTGGTGTGCATACAGAGGGTGTCATAATGATCCTACACTTTCAATTTTGTACAGTTTTGACTTTGTTAGGTCACAGATACCTTCAATTACAACACCTCATTTTTACTTTTTTGTGTTTAACTAGGTGGCGCTATACATGAAATGAGTGGTTATGGAATGGGTTGACATGGCCCCTTGAGATCAACATACAAAAAAAAATGGTCCTCCTAAACCCTACGGTTTTCGAGATATTCACAGAAAACTGTGTCTGCCCTACCCTCCTTTCGGGGGGTCCAGTCCAGCGGGGGGGCTACAGATCAAAACGAAAAACGATGGTTCCATGCTATCCATGTGGGGTTACATGCCCACCAAGTTTCGTGTACCCCGGTCTTTCAGTGTCCCGGGAATCATTGACAGAAATGTGGGCATGCGAAAAAGAAAAAAAAAAAAAAAAAAAATCTGACTAAACCTATATGACCGCCGCTTCGCTGCGCGGCGGTCATAATTATATGCTATCAAAATTACCATCAGTGTATATGTGCATGTATGTGTATATGTGTGTGTGTGTCCAGGCTAACTCTGCTTGTCCTCTGTGTGTGTGTGTGTGTGTGTTCAGGCTAACTCTGCTTGTCCTCTCTCTCTGTGTGTGTGTGTGTGTGTGTGTGTGTGTGTGTGTGTGTGTGTGTGTGTGTTCAGGCTAACTCTGCTTGTCCTCTCTGTGTGTGTGTGTTCAGGCTAACTCTGCTTGTCCTCTCTCTAGTCCTGCGTTAGTGGACAGCTGGTACTCTGTGTCCTACCTCTACTTCAGTCCTATCGGCACACTCACTGCACTCGCCGTCGGAGTCATCGTCAGCCTGCTGGCAGGTCAGCACAACAGCACCACACACACACACACACACACATACACACACACACGCGCACACACACACACACAAACCCAGAATTAGTTAAAACAACCCAAAATAGGGTCAAATTACCTTAACCTCAACCCAGCGTTTGGGTTGAGAAAACAACCCAGCACTTTTTGTGTGTTTTCTTTTTTACCTGATGGTTTTGTGAATTTTCTCTGCAGGAAACAGGAAATGCAAATCTTCAGCAGGATTAACCCTGTGCAAGGAGGACCTCACACTGTACTGTCTACTAAGACTCCTGAAAGAGAGGGTATATACACACACACGCACGCACGCACACACACACGCACCCACATGCGCACACACATGCGCACACTCACACACACACACACACACACACAAACACACACGCACACACACACACACACAGAGCAGTGGAAGACAGTCTGATGTGTGTTCTCCATCCTCAGGTGACTCCCAGTGCAGGTACATTGGACCTCAGCAGAGAGTCGGAGGTTAAGGAGAAGTTTGGCCAACACAACCCCGCCTTCTGCACCGTGGAGCTGAGTACTACATCATATGGCAAGACACAGGGGCCTTCTACGTAGGACATACACACACACACACTCACACAAATACTCACACAGGGGCCTTCTACATAGGACACACACTCACACAAATACTCACACACTCATTCTCACACACGCACACATAAACAGACACATAGAAAGGTGAGGTTGTCTGCCTGAGTTTTTCCCCATGTACAGTGTTTGATGTTTGAGATTGATGTGTTTAAACAAAACTTTGTATTGGATTTGTATGCATGTAGATCCATGCTGAACAAGAAGGAATCAATATATTTTCAATATATCAAAATCAGTGTCATAGCTAGCCTGGCGGGCCATCCTATATCATTGAAATGTATAGTCTGGAATCAAACCATTCACCTCGCTTAATCCAAGGGGCGGGCAGAGAATTGTCTTTCAAACTGCCTAGGCATGCAATAGGCCAGCGCTGCGACCATATCCGTATCTGGTCGGCAAAACGGCAAATACATCCTTCTTCGAAAGGAATGACTTAAGTGCATTGTGTTGCTCAACTTTCAAAGAAAAGCACAAGTCCAACTCCTCCAAAGTTGACGCCAACGCCGATTCAAACAACCGCTCTTCGTTCGCCATAGCCACCTTCCTTGTTGTTCACCCTCGCAGGACTGTCGTTATCCTGTTAAGCCCGCCTTAAGACTCTCTAACAAAATAGAGCGCTGTGATTGGATGACATCCACGGCGTCAGCCAATAGAAATCCCTATGGTTTGATACTAGACGTACAGGCTGAGCAAATTAATTTGCCACCGCTAGGGTGCGTCTAGGTTTCTAGGCTATGTCATAGCAACATAGCAATGAGATCTGCTGGACATCCACCATCAAACTTGACCCTTCACTGTAAAGCACTTAGGGTTGCAAAGGGGCGGAAAATTTCCGGAAACTTACCGGAAACTTTCCATGGGAAGTTAAGCTGGGTAATTTTGGAAATATTCCAAATTGGAAACTTTCATGGAATTAAAGGAAATTATGGGAATTAATGGGAATTTTACGGGAATTGACTGGGAATTTTTGGTAACTCCTACTGTTTCATATACAGACATTAACATTTTGTTTCGTAATAAGCAATATGATTTGTTTGTTCGTATTTTCGCTTAGCTTAGCATACAAAGATGGCTAACATGCTAGCGGGAATCCCATTCTCTGCCTATGGTTTACTAGCGTGCTAAGCTAGCAACACTGAAACCACTGAACTGCCCAAGATACACCACGCCACTCAACAACAAAATCCAATTGGTTGGAACATTGACTGACAATCAGTTTGTTCAGTTAGAATCCCAGAAAATGGTAAAACAAATAAAAATACAATGACAACATACCACCCAACCAAACCTTATAGATTATGTAAATTATATATAAGTTGTCAAGCTTAATCAGACAGATTAATCGTCCCATTACAGTTTATGCAAAATGACGTACACCCATTTGAATGAAGACTCTGTTTGCAAACTTCCACCAGTTATTCCCACATGAGATGACATTTTCACTGGGAATTTATTTTCCCCATGCACATGAACGCATCATAGGTTTCCTATTTGTCTAGTAGCCTATGCTGATTGCTGTGTGCATGGGATTGACGTATGTGCAGGGTAGAAATTTGACTGAAATTGCATTAAATCAGGTTGTTTTAACTAATATTATGCTGCAAGATGGGGTTTTGTCCACTACATTTAAGTTCCCTGTTATAGACTAACTTGCCATATTAAAAATGCCCAGTTTATTCCCATTAATTCCCGTTTATTCCTGTTAATTTCCGTATATTCCCGTTAATTCCCATGGAAAGTTTCCAACTTTGAAAATTCCCGAAATTTTGCAACCCTAAAAGCACTTTGGGTGCCTTGATAGAGTGCTATATGAATACAAGTTGTTGATGTTGTGGGAAGGTTGTAGGTTTTTTGCAAGAGAAGGTTTTTTTTTTATTGTAAAATGTGTTTTTCTGATGCTTTAGGCTTCCTCTTCTGAAATATGTAGATACCTTATTTATTCCTAGGACAATGTATGAGGTTCACATTTCCTGTAGGACTGAAGTCCTACTTTGCAAATAATTAAATTGAAACTTTGCAAAAAGGAATTTTGACCAAGCTTCATGTTTGATATTTTTTTTCCCATGGCAAGGGTAAAAGGGGCTATTTCTGCAATTGAAACATCTTGCTAGAAGTCACACCAGAAAAGCTTAGGTTATAGGCGTATATTGTATGTTTGTGATATCTGTGTGATGAGTACTCCGTCGGAAATTCAACAGAGAAGAATGAGTGTGCATTTGGATGCATTTTGTGTCCGTCTGCCACACACTTTCAGTGTTTTTTAAAAAAACTAGTTCATGCTGAGCTTAGCTATGACTTAATGTGCTGTAAAGTTTAAAGGTTGCATCTATACCCATACAAAAATGTGATATGTAAGGGATAATGGACGACATGGTGGTCTGTTCACAGAAGTTAATGCACGGTCGAGGTTGTAAAACGGCCCTGACGCGAAGCGCTTATTCCACTGTTGCCACTTGCGTTGTGTTCATTTCCTGTTACAATTTAAACGTTTTAATCGCTAAAACTGTCTTGTTTGTAGAACTAATTTCTTCCGACACATATCAATTAATTTCTCAACTCACAGGACAAACTGCCGTTACTAGTTCTAAATGGATGGTTGCTACGGCCAAAGGCCAGTCGTTAGTTCTATCACTCCCGTTGTCAAGCGGGCGTATCCCAAGATTCTGATGAACTTTAGCTTTGAAACATCGCTATTTTACTTAGCCTGCTGCAGGGGCGCAGGAGGCACAGGGGACGTGGGGGATATGTCCCACGCAGTGCTGAAGAGACAGCCGTCGTCCCCCTCACTTTTGATAAGGAAAAAAAGCCTTATATACGCTAAATAAATAATAACCTATAGGGTTTGCGCTAACTATGTAAAACTCCCCATTAACAGCATCACATCACTAACCACAGCCATCTACAGTACTGTAAGACTGCACAATCTCATATTCACTCTGTTGGATATCTGAAGCCAGTTTGTCTACTAACAACCATCATTAGAGATGCTTTTCGTTTGGAGCGGCATACTGGTAGGCCATCAAAAGCATAACATTTTCGGTTTGGTTTGGGATCTAATTTACTTTTGGACTGTTTGATTATATTGCTAAATGTTGGGACTGATGGGCACTGAACTCTGGGAGATATTTGATGGTTCACTGTTATGTTTCATGCAGTTGAAAAAGTGTCGGGATTTCCACCGCTGTTTATTGCGAGACAAGGTAGCCATTCATTGAATAGGGGTTGTGCTGTAATAGAAACCTTTTTGCGTAGCCAAGTAGCCTAAATTGAGTTATTGTTTAATTATGCATGATTTAGTAGGCTACTTTTTATTAAATTCGTAGGCTGGAATGCCTTGAGTCACGCAACAATTAAATGTAGTAGGCTTCAGCCTCTGACAATTAGCTCGAAAGGGGCGGCAAGACAATGAGCTTGAGAACGTGTGTTGGAGACCCATGGTAGGAAAACGACTTTATTAATCCAACCAACAATATAATAAAATATTAAGAAGAGGTGTTATTTCATTGACTTAAATCGAAGCAATGTCTTCTAGTGCTGGTGGACTGATGGCAATTGCTGGTATGGTATAGGCAAATATGGGAACCTGCCTTTATTTGTCCGGCCAGGGCTCGAATTACGTGGGAGCCAGAGGGAGCCGAGCTCCCATAGAGTGACGACTGGCTCCCATGAAAGCAACAAAGTCAAAAACCTGAGGGGGTCTCTCATATCTGAAGGTGTCTGGCATTGCAATTTAATCCTAAACAACCGCTTATTATCCATCCCTGTGTGCGATCTCTTACCATTAAAGACGTTAAATTCAAATATAGGCTATACGGGACGTAGACCTATACGCTCTTGAACGCAGCATGACACTTCACCACCACACCACTAGACTATATGAGCAAACCGTATCGATTTGACAGCACTTGCAAATTTGAAGAAGTCACCCTGCTTTGATGTGAGTGTTTTGTCTATTTGCATAGGCGTTCATTGGGCAAGCCTACGTGGTTTGATACGTGCTGAAAAGTCCTGTTTGCTGTTGAACTTGCGCTTTACCTATTCTATGTTGATTGTCAAAGCCATACATTATGGCCCATAATGCAGCCTAACAATGATTGTGTTGTCTGATGAGCTATCCTCTGCCATTCAGAGCTCCGGAAAGTTCCCAGCTATTTTGAAACACCTGTTAGCAATCTCTGATGTCGGAATATTCAGTGGCTACCCGACAATATCTCAGTGCAAACTCCAAAATTGTTCGTCTATTAATTTTCCACGGTTCAACACATTAGCCTACTAGAACATAGTTTGGCTGGCTTTATTCATTTCTGCCAGTTAGTGCAGTGTAGTTTTCCCCCTGTGTATAAGTTACACTACATGCATTATTGTGTTTGACACTGAGGATAGCCTATCTGAAACGGTGGTCTGGTTTAAATGAGTTACGTTGTGAAATTGAGAATGGCACAGACTAAATCGTTTAGTCTATTTCTTTGTATTGTGAAATTGAAATGAGATATGGACTATTATAATCAATAATATGTTGAAATTAATTAAAAGTAATCAATTTCTATGAAAAGCTATGTCTGTTGTATGCTTGTGTCAAGGTAAAGCCTAGGCCTACCGTGCGCATATACTGTACTGCGCAAAAGCGCCACTTGCGCCTAGGCTATTTCATTGTAGCGCCTTGTTAGGCTATGCGCGGGGTGTGTCAACTTTTTATGAGATAGAGAGACCCCCTTAAAGACAAAAAGATAATTCGAGCCCTGTGTCCGGCTATAAATAGAATCAATCCCGGGCATAATTTGAGGATTTATGGTAGCCTATCTCCTGCTCAACATGACATTAGCTGTTATGTTTATTGATAACAAACTCAACTAGCCTACTGATCAACTCGTTTTCACTAGCCTAACTATAAAATACAAGTATATAGGCCTACCCAAAGTTTTTGTTCTAAGACATTTATTTCAAACATAATTTCAAGACACAAATTGGATACTTCAGTTACCTTGGTGCATAAATCCCAGAGAGTAGGCGACCACACCCCAGAGTGATGGGCCTTTCTTACGCGTTCAGTGTGGGGTATAAACAAGCTGAGAATTTAGCGGTGTCACGTCTGGCTGTCACAGACATGGGGAACTCTTTGAAGCTTGGGATAATGTGGTACAGTTACTACAGTAACAGTATTTTATTTTACTTCTTATGTAATATTTTTTTTTTTCAATTTTATAAATGCTTTGTTTAAATGCTGTTGGAACAAATAGTTGATTATAAAGGCAACTTTCTGTTGCAATTTTCTGTGTGTTCTAGACTGGTAACTTGTTAAGCCAACATGTTCTAACATTGCATAAATATTAACTGCAGACACATAGTGGAGAGTTGATTTAGTTTATACCAGACAATTTAGGTACTGTAGGCCTAACTAGGCTATTTGATCATGTAGTCTTTGTTTGGATCATAGGCATGATGATTCATTCATGGCTTCATAAAATATCAACAGCATGTTGCTTTTAGAGTATTCTACCATTGGCCCAAGTAGTGTAAAATAAATCTAAAAAAAATAGTAGAATTGCACATAGCACATAGCAAGAAGCTGGTCTGAGGGCAGATCTGGCATTGTGCTCATCTCACAGTTTTGACAATTTTAATCAAACAATATTTTGAAAACAATCAATGCTATTATCTTAATATTCTGGCAAGTTTAAAATATGATGGTCGAAAGTGGGTCAGAGGTGGCGATCCGATATCTGGAAATCTGATTTCACTATGGGTTTGTGTTCACAATTTGGTCCCCCTCACTTTCAAAATATCTCCTGCGCCCCTGGCCTGCTGTCATCCATCTAGCTAAAAGCCACCTCCGTCATATGCTACAATGTTGCAATGTTCTGAACGTCTGCATTTTACAGCTCGGATGCAACGTGACAGTTCATTTAAACTTCACAACGAGTTCGGCGAATTAATATACAAGTGTGATACGGCCAAAAAATGGATCTAGGCCTACTTCATAGATGTGCAGATAACATACGGTAATGGTCGTTCTAAATTACGTAGGACAATGGGAAATTCAACCAAGCAGTGGAATAAATGGCAATATATGTAAATTACATATATTATGTATATGTCAATGTATGCCTCACACATATAAGTAAGGGATAATAGACGACACGGTGGTCTGTTCACAGAAGTTAATGCACGGTCGAGGTTGTAAAACGGCCCCGACTCGAAGCGGAGGGCCGTTTAAACCTCGTAGTGCATTAACTTCTGTGAACAGACCACCGTGGAGTCCATTATCCCGCTTATTCCACTGTTGCCACTTGCGTAGTGTTCATTTCCTGTTACAATTTAAACGTTTTAATCGCTAAAACTGTCTTGTTTGTAGAACTAATTTCTTCCGACACATATCAACTAATTTCTGCGACGTGCGTTTTGGGTAGGAGTGACTTTTATTACACTTTGTTTAAATGGAGGCGTGAGGAGAGCGCTCGCCCCGGAGAGTTATGTGAAGCCGGCTGTATGGAGTAACGCGCGTTAGAGGCCTTGCAAGATGAACATACCGTGATTCTTCTGTATCTGCGATCGCTGTGGATTATCATTCTTTTCCGAAATCATTGGATTACAGCAAGCAAAGGATCCTTTTTCCTAACGTGCGTGTTTTGGTGCGTTTCGCAACCGTATGGCGAACGACTTCTCAACAGACTGTAAGCGCAAGAACTTTTTCCTATTCCGGGATCACGTTTGTGTTTTGGACTGTTTGAATCATCTGCTTGATGTCGGGACTATTGGGCACTGAACTTTGGGGGGTATTTGTTGGTGCATTGTGAATCTTTGTTGTTAATTATGTGTCGGGCCTTCAGTTGCGCGCCGAGTGCCCGCGAGTTCGTGCATTACAATACAAAGTGAATCAATCTCATATGTTGGGTAATATACACTCTTATTAAGAGAAAGGCAAGGCCTTTTGCCAGTTTAAGTTAAGTTAAACAGCCTTCATCTGCATTGAACCAGCACGATTTCCTGCTTATTGGATCCGCCCGTAACCTTATTTATGCGTAGTGGCAATCAGTTCTTTTAAAATAAGGGCGATTTGTTACATAGTTAAGTATGTTTATGCATTGCATTGCCTAGAGTAACCAAAAGAGCGCGCCCTGAACTATGACGTGGTCAGTTCACGTGTGAATAGAAAGTGAAATTGTGTGATTTGTATCTTGGTCAGTATTCAGTAAAGTAAAAACACACTGTTTTCTACCGTTGTTCAACAGTAAACACGTAGAGACTCCTTCTTTCCGTCTTAGAGTGGTTAAGTGGATTAATACATTGAGAAATACTGTATTAAAATACGATAACAAGGAGGGAACTTTCGCCAATACATGGTTTATCCTCAGCCAGTTACAAGTCATCCATGCATCTCTACTGTGTATCGTCGGACTAATGGGATGTCGGACCAATGGGCTTCTTTTTTTCGGACTAATGGTATGTCGGACTTATGGTATCTCTCCTCAATGGGTCATTTTCGGACTAATGGGATGTCGGACTAATAGGATGTCGGACCAATGGTCTGTCCCCCAGACAAAACTGGTGGAAAAGTTGCCTGCACCTCCTGCAGACAACAACAGGATCCTTACCTGATCGGATTGCTCGGCGGCAGAGGCAATGGATGTCCACCTCCATGGTGTGGCCTGAGGTCATTGGGGGGCTCTCCACAGAACCCGGGAATGGCGTCAGGAAGCCCTTCTGAAAACATGCAAAAAGATGGTCTCGCATGAATCTCTGATCATAAGTGGCAATGCATGGATCCTCACCTGTGCAGATGGTGAGACTGTTTGCAATAGCAAACAGCCCACAGTCGGTGCCACCTTCCTGCTGCTGGACAACGGGCCACTGCATTGTCACGCTCTTCCCAGGAAAACAGAGCAAACCTGTCACCTGAACCTCGAACTCCTGCGTATGGGCTCTGTTTAGGGAATCAAAAATATTCACAGCACCCACCTTACACCCAATGTCACTTACCGTAACCCAGTGGTTATCACAAACATTTAAAATCTGCACAAACCCCTGGGTTTTTGACGGCACAGTAGATAGTAGAGCCACGGAGGTAGTGGCATGGAGGCCTCCGATATTGGGGTACTGCAACTTAAGGAGAGCCTGGGCATGATCAATTGCTCGATCGTCAAGCCAGCTATGTGGACTGTGTAGCATGGCCCTGAAGTCCTCCACCCTTCTGCTCAGCGCTGCTGGCAAAGTCCGCCCTGACTGGACACCAGTGATGACAATGCCATCCTCCTAAAACATTAGAAATAATGATTAATTCACAATATAAGGACATAGCTTCCAATATAAACTATAATAGCAGTTTTTTTTTTTACCTCTAGTGTCTTGCTCAGTCTTGGAGCTGGTATCATTTGGGGTTCTGCTGCACGTCACCTGTAGACAGACAAGTACATTTGTATTTACAAATCCAAAGTGACACACATATGTGAATTATATTACAAGGGCAAATTGTCCCCTACAACTTTTCTGGCTTCTGCGCTAACCCAACTCCAGTAAAAGCATTGTCCAAGTAGTAAGATAACCAATATCATGAAGGTCGCAGACATAACATTAAGTCACTAACATTCTTTAAATGTTGACTAAGCTTAACTAACTTACCTTGAGAGTGTCCTCCACCAACTCTGAGCAGTCAGCACCTCTGTCAGTCTGGGACCCTAAGATAAAAAATTAAATGTATTACTTTGTTGTCACAGTCACGATCATAAAATAAATACATATACTGACTTACTTTTCAGTAAAGGCTTCACTGAGGCATAGGGTGTTTTGGAAGTCAGGGGTTTGACTTCCATTGTCTCCAACTGGACAAGGTTGTCCTCCACTCCGATGACCCTTTCAAGCATAAACAATTTAAGTTATTACATGCTATGTCACCAATCATCAATTGATCATTTGCAATCAACAACATTCAAAAGCTAAATATACCTATACTTGTTTGGCCAGTCAGGAAGCATAGTCATGCCAGGTCTGCAACGCTTCCTCTCATTTTTCTTCAGCACCTCCATACCAGGAGTGATGGTGAAGAGCTTGGCCTTTGTCTTTTTTTTCCGATAGGCTGCCTTCTGCCTCTCTTGGGCCTTCTTCACTGTTAACTGAGCCAAATGATTAGCTAAAAGGTCAAAATTAGCTGTCACTAACGTTAGCAACCTAGCCTAGGTTAACCATGAATTCTGATATTTCCAAAATGGTGTTCACATGTCAATAATGCATGACTATCAGAGATTAAGGAGGCGGAATCTAGCTTCTATCTTTTTCCTTGTGATTTTTATGTTTGTAGAACCCAACTAGCTAACGTTAACATTATTATTTAGCTAACTAAGTTAGTATAGCCTATACTTTTAGCCATAACTAGTTATGTGCCAGCAGCTAATTGAAAATCCCCAGAAAGGCTGGTTAACTTGATGATCAAAGAATCCTGTAAGATGACAGATGAAAGAATCCTGTAAGCATTAATATCTTTATGTTTTGTAAAACAAATAATTAGTTGAGCTGCCTATGTTGACCAGTTTGTCATGCAATTAGGGGTTTGCACATAGGGTTTGCACGGCGTGTCATCAGATCTGGACATCGCCATATTGGAGATACTCGCCTCATTAGAAAGCATTAGGCACTGAAGTAATACCCTAACATCGTCAAGGAAAATGGTTAATTATTGCTTTTAGGTTGTTTTAGGTTGTAACAATAGGTTAGACTGAGAAAAACATCTGGTGTAGGTATCGACTTCCAAAAGTTATTAAAAAACCAGGGAGAAGGGACAATAATGCCAGAAGTTATCAGAGGAAGGGGGGCGCTTGTGGTTGAACTTGGTACTTCGTCTCCCTCACCCAACTCATATGGATCTGCGCTGCCAATAATCCGTAATTTCTCAAAATATCGCGCCTTTTCTTGTGGTCCAAGTCCTGCCCTATATGCCTTTGCAACTTAGACCCATTTTGATGAGCTTTTCTGTTGTTTAAACACGGCTACAATCATGTAAGACATCCAAAGTGCATAATATTCCATTGTACTTCATTCACTGAGTATCGCCAATATGGCCGCGCATGCTGGGTTAACATAGTTACCGACCAGAACGTGACGTCGGTGCAAACCCCTAATGTTCAGTGAAACTTAGCTTAAGAGGTCTGTTTAATACAGCTGTATTCATAAATCTAGGGCCCTATCATGACATTCTAAAGCGCATTGTCACTCGTCAAAAGCTTATTCAAATTTAGTAGGATGTCCAGTCCACATTGGGAGGGGTTTCGTTATCAAACGTCAAGCGCATGGCGCAACGAGGTGTTCCTAGGTTTTTTAATCAGTCATATGGGTGTGTTTGGGGCGTAACATCACTTAAACATCTGTCATTCCCTTTAACGGCACAAAGCGCGATATGTCAAATAAATGCATCGGTATTTTGGCATTTAACAGCGCATTTGAAGGAGGCTGCTTGCGAGACCGTATGGAATAGTCATTTCACTAAACCATGCTTTACTAAAACCTAGCATAGCCTTCACCCATTTGAGTCTATTATTTGAACTCATTGGCAAAGTGAAACTAACTTCACCAAGGTGTCAGTCAACAACAAGACAGTTATATGCAGTTACTTTCACTATTGACTGACAATGGGTTACCATCGAAAACATAGGCTGAAAATGCAACACTTACCCAAATATTGCTCAAATGACTGAACAAAACGAGTTTTACGCCATGCGCCAGTGTGCAAAATACAGCCCCTAATGTTTATCCTTCTCATAGGTGTCCCTGTAAGTGTAGTATGTGTGTGTGTTACAGCTGTAGTGAGAGGGGCTCTATCGTGCGTCCCAGCGCAATTGACTTTGTATACTCGCGCTTTTGTCTTTCCTATTTTGCAGTCAGTGCATATTGGAATTTTCCCTCCACAGGTACGTGCCTGTAAATAAGGGAATTAGATTGCGCCCACTGGGGCGGTTCAGCGAAAAGACGGGGCGTGTTCCGGCACAAACATTCACTGTTGATATTTTGCAGTTTCAGAAAACAATTCCGCCACAGACCAGGAACTCCCAGGTCTAAAGTCTGTGGCGCAAATGCAGATGCTATTTTAAGGGCGCATGCATGACCACAGGCCTGCATGAATGAATGTGTTGCACACCAATCTACAGCCACCCCCGTGCACAGATGGAAACATTCAAAGCCTTGATAATATTTGTCCATTTCCCGGTTTTGTTCGTGCATTGGTGACCTAAAAATTTTGTAGCCTAGTACAACATCTACATGCAATATCTTTACAACAACAACGCCTAATTATGACCTATTAATTTAGACAACTTTATACAGCCCTATAAAGGCTAAAGTTACCTGCGCAACGCACACTTCGCTCCACTCATCTATAACGTAGTTCCCATTTCGGTAAACCATACATAATTTCAAAGAAAAATATTACCACTCGAGGGAAATCAGTGGTGTCCATTAAGATGTGAAAAAATAGGCATAAATCTAGCGTTCACATGTTCACGAATCACGGATGTGTTGATGACATAAATTAGGAAATATTAGATGACTTAAGGAGACGTGATGTTGAATTGCATGCCGATGCCATTTAACCCAAATGCCCCAGCGGCAGCACGGGAGAGAAGAGATTAACTGACAGAAGATATGCATTGTCTATAGAGAGGTAATGTTAGATTACATTGTACATAACAAAAATATCACCATGCATTCATAATCTCGTGATTCAGTGAGAGTGATCCCAAAACATCGGAAAGTATGTCTTTGTGACAATTCTGTATTACATTTTGTCAAGAGGAAAAATCAATAGCTGACCGTTCCTAACTGTAAAATTATAGCGCTGTCAACTCCTGGCTGCGCCTGGCAAATACGCCACCATAATAGCAATCAGCTATGGAACAAGCGTGCCTGTTGTTAAAGGGAATGTGAGATGACGCCCTGATTGGTTTATTGCACGTTACGCCCAAACCACACCCATGATTAATTTAGCTACATCAGACCACCCCATTTTAGATTTGCGTCAGGCGCAACAGTCACATATCCCGCTGGTAAAATAGCATCAGCGCCCAAGATCTGCCCACAAAGTGACTTGCGTTTTGCGCAAAGACACTTCCGTTTCAGACCGTTAAAATATAGCCCTGTGTGTGTGTGAGTGTGTGAGTGAGTGAGTGAGTGTGTGTGTGTGAGAGAGAGTGCGTGTGTGTGTTACGGTTGTAGTGTATGTGTGTGTGACTTACGGCTGTAGTCTGCGTGGTATATGGAACTTTTTTACATTGCAAGCTGATTTTTCAAACTTCACATTTTGGCTGCAAGGTTCTCCCTACTGATGTTGAGCAGTACCTACTGGAAAAAGCTGATGGTGTTTTTCATGTATCTGGGGTAGTCCAGGTGTATGGCATAAATCAGACCGAAAAGGAGATAGAAGGCTTGAGGTAGATTGTCCAGCTCATCCATAACCACAGTTCCTTCCAAAATGATTCCCACTCTGGATGGGCTCAACTGAGGATGCTCTGAATCGATGCAAAGGATTCCCACTGACGTTTGGACAAACACCTCTTGGTCATATGTATGTCCTAAGAGAACATGGAACAGACAAAAGGAGAGGACAATCATACACAATGCAGGTACGCAATCCGGGTTTACAGTGTTGCCTCTAAGTGTCACCCACTTACGATACACATTGGAAATGTGCGTACACCAGACATGAGGTTTGCGTGGAGGACCGCACATTCTCACGTTCAAGTCAGTCTTCGTACATCCGGGCGTGAGAAGTGGCGTACGCAGCATTTTTGTGCGTACGCAAGCTTTGTACATGAGGCCCCTGGTGACCTTCTCAAAGTAAACAGTAACACTAAAGCAAGAGGCTACACTGAGATTCTGGAGGAAAAGATCAGGCAGTGTGCAAAGAGACCTGCCCCAATAGATAGATAGATACTTTATTGATCCCCAGGGGAAATTCAAGGTCTCAGTAGCATACAGACATCACACACACATTCACTAACAGCAGAAAAAAGTAATTAAAAGAATATAATATTCTATTATAGAATTTTCTATTCTATTATAATATAAAATTCTATATATTTTTTTTATGTTGTAACAAAACATTGTAACAGATTGCATTGAATGTGGCAGAGTTTAGCAGTGTTCAATTTTACATACTTGCTTGTTTCTCCCAGGTTTGCTGAGTGTTTTTGGAGATATTTCTCCAAAATGTTGCTGTATGATTCATTACGCATCACACCAAAGGCATGTGTTGTCCTCTCCATTCACTATGGTGTACTGTATGCACTGTGAAGCCAAACATTAATATTCCATGATTAAACCTGCTGCAAAAACAAGCATTCAACATTTTTGTTCTCCTAAAGTAATTGCTAAATATTGTCAAATATTCACGGGAAGGTGTATTTATTGTTGGTCACCTATTGTGCAAGTAAAGAGTATTTTCTTAAGCATATTAGCACATTGTGGCTGCTCTGCAGAAAGATTGTAAATCTTAGTGTTTTATGATGGACACACCTCCATAAAGAGTCTAAGTTGAGTTTAAACCAGGCCAAAAAAGCATGAACATAAAATGTACAGTTGATGATATGTACAATGTTTTTCTTTCAGACACATTTGAATTCTTATAGTGATGTTTGGAATGAGTTAATGAAAAATTATGTGAACTGTACAAGATAGTTGCTTTTACAAAGTAAATAAAGAAATGCCTTTTTAAACTATAATGTTCTGGCATCTTTGTAGCTGTAGCGTAGTCAGAAATGTTCAAATGGGTGGGCACAGAAAAAAACAGGTGGGCAAAGCCAATTTGATTGAACATAAGATAGGCCTAGATTAGATACACCAAACACCATACAAAAATTATCATAGGAATGTTAAGTGGAATTTATTGAACGCATTTGATCACACGCACATGAACACTTGCTGTGGGAGTGCAAAACAAACTTGGTGTACACCTTTATTAATGTTGATTTTCTCCCTGGAGGAGGAGGGTACCGTGTCCGAAATGTGCATCCATTGCAAAGAGAAATAAGGCTTTGACAAATTCTGGAAAATTCTTGGATTCTGCCATAGACCTCAATGTTAAAAAGGGAGCCGGATCACTGCATAAATGGGGGATAGTGCCCCCCCCCCCCCCCCCCCCCCCGTGCGGGTGTGTACTACTGCTACCCTATTTGCATACATTTCCAGGGACAGGAAATTGCCTCTCAGGAAGTATCTTCGTAATCAACCATCTTTGGTTCAGCTGTTGCTGCACCGACAGACGGCACCGGCCAATCAAGCCAATCGACGGACGGCACCAACCAATCAAATTACAGTTATAGGCCTACTTCAAGTCATTTGCATGGCTACCGTCGGGAACACCCACTGGCATGTGTTGACGCAACGCAACTGTGTGTAGGAGCCGTTATAGATAGATAGATAGATAGATAGCCTACTTTATTGATCCCCAAGGGGAAATTCAAGAAAATCAAATACATGTTACATTCATGACATGAAAAGTGGAACTTATTGAACGAATTTCATCATATCTGACGCAGTTGGCACCAACCAATCAAATTACGGTTATACTTCAAGTCATTTGCATGTCTACCGTCTATGTCGGGAACACCCACTGGCATGCGTTGACGGAACGCAACTGTGTAGGAGCCGTTATTCTTGAGCTCTCAGCGAATGCTGACTTGCGCGTCTTTTTTAGATGGTGAAAGGAATGAAAGCCGTATACGGCTACGCGTATGCTTTGTAGGCAATAAGCATTTTGGTTATTATTAAACAAAGTCATTGGTAGGTTGTTTCCATAATGAGCTAACTAACATATTGGTTAATTTGACCCATATTGATCGGTTAAAGGTTGAAATGCTTACCAAACTCAGATTGGTTGATTTGGCCAATATGTTGGACACAGTAATCATCACATTGGTTAAAATTGACTAAGATTAACTAATCTGTTTTAGAGTGTAGGCTACCGTAGGCCTAATACAATAAACAATTATATTGTAGGCCTACATAAAGTTATTATTATCAGTCCACAATGAGTGGAAACAATGTGATACCTTCTGCTGTATGTATTATTATATTGTATCTGTTATTAGTCATATTTGAGGCTTTGAAATTAGTTGAAGTAGTTTTTACCGTTATTAGCGTTTCATAGCCTATTTGCCGTAGGGAATGGGAGAGAGTGCTGTGCGTGCGCACATTCTAAACTGCCCCATTCTGTGTCCAGTAAACAGAGTTGCAGATACCCCATCCTTCTGTGTGTGTGTGTGTGTGTGTGTGTGTGTGTGTGTGTGCGCACTTCATTCATCTTGCCCTGTCCATTCACCTGTTCTTAATGTCTCCGGCTGTTGCAATGGATATCAGTGATTAATAGAAGTGCCCTCAGTAAAGAGCACAACAGGCAGACAGCAAACAGTTAGAAACAGTCACGCAATTGGCTTCTTAAGAGATCGCGAGATCGCGCGCCCGCACTCACGCACGCACGCTGGCCCTCGCGATTGCACTGACTATAGGCTACCGGACACTACAATAGCACTTTAAGAAGCTTTTTTTTTTAAGAAACACAATAGCTACATAGCACTTTAAGAATTGCATCGCTGGTTAGAATCCGGCCGGATGCACCGTCCGCCATTACGGCCGGTTCCGCAGTCTCACGTTGTTTTACGCGACGCCGCCCTCTGGTCATCGTGTTCCCGATCACCCGCGACATCTTATGAAGCAGAGAACCTGACTGTTTGTAACTGTTTGCGTCCTGTTTCTTGTGCTTTTTTACTGAGGGCAATCATATTAATCATTGATATCAATTGCAACACCCAGAGGAATAAAATTTTTTTTTACAAAATAGGGGAATGCCGCGATCGGCGGACTTTGACCTACACTCGCAGTAGCCGGCAGTCACGAGACTCTAATCATGTATATAATGAGCACTGCATTAATCAGCGTCTCCGTGGCACACATGGGAAAGGCAGCGCTGTGCTACATAGCACTTTAAGAATTGCATCGCCGGTTCGAATCCGGCAGGATGCACCGTCCCCTGTTACGGCCGTTTCGTGGTCTCACGTTGTTTTACGCGACGCCGCCCTCTGGCCATCGCGTTCCCGATCGCCCGTGACATCTTATGAAGCAGAGTCCTGTTTCTTGTGTTTTTTTACTGACTAAAACATTTTTAGACTGATGATTGATCTCTCTAATAAGAAATTGTGCCTAAAATGCTCAAAGTTGTCCGCTTAATAAAAATCAATCAATACTATCAATTAATGCCTATTAGTGTGGTTGAGTGTAGGCCTAGCCTGCTCTGCCAGTTCTTGTCTTCACCCATTCAGAGCACAAAGTGCAAAGATCTCTGTTAAATCAAGTTTAAAAGACTTTTGCATAGCTAGTACCTGAAGTCTGTAAGGCCTTCCGTAGCCTATGTAAGTGTGAAGAAAAGAGGGTAAAACGATCAGATAGACAAACAGACATGTGTGTGTGTGTGTGTGTGTAAGGGAGAGAAAGAGACAGAAAGACACTAGCAGTGACAGTTGGCTGTTGATAGCTGGCAGTTATAGAATTTAGAATATCGAATAACCTGAAGCACATAGTGCTCTGTTCTTCATGCACATTTTCATAGTTCATGGTGGCACAGTCTAGTTAGGTTATATTCTGAGGTGTGTCTTTCTGTTAGTCAGGTGATGGCTAAAAGAAACAGATTTTGGGCTATGTATCCAGTGGCAGATAAGTGTGGACTGGTGAATGACCCATCACTAGAGACATATGCCAAATGTCTTGTTTTTGTCCATGAGAGAGTATGGAGATGGTGATCACAGATCAGCCAACGATTACAATGTTACAGTGCAGTTATTTTACAACAGAACAAAGCAGTTTGGCACAGAAACTGCTACAAATCCACCTGTAACAGTGAGTATCGGCAGCATGCTAAGATTCGCTACTAGAAATCATGTGAAGCAGGCAGATCATCTTCTGCAGGTAGACCATCTTCTGAACCTGCAGCAACACCTGTAACTGCATCAAGTCCATCTAGAGCAGTGTTTCTCAAACATTTTCAGACCAAGGACCACTTAACCAGTAAAAAACTAGATGTACCGCATAGCGGTAGGCTACAAAATATGACCGCCGCTCAGTCCTGTACATCCGTTCTGCGAAAAGAAATCACACTTCAATTTGTCTCCATATTTTACTCCATCCCCCACTCTTGAAACTTTTGTGTATGCTTGTTTGGCATGCCTGAGTGTGTGTGTGCAGCTGCACAGAAAGTAGCCTACTGGTGCTGAAAAGGTGAATAGATTGTAGAATAGCCAAAGAAGATGTAGCATTGTTATAAAACCTTTAAAATCTCTAAACAATCACAAGTAGGGCAGTTCATCCCAGGTCATCCATGGCAACTGGATTGATGAAAGGTCACTTACACCTGTAGGCTACATTGTATTTGGGAAAAGCAAAAGGTATCAGCATAATGTTATTTATTTATTTATAAACAAAAACATCTGTCAGTTCCATGCCGTTTTCAACAGCTATCAAAAACAAAGGTCATTTTTGGATGGATGGATTTTTTGTGAATGTTTCTTCTTCTACATAAGATTTTAGTCATCTTTAGTTCATGTGATACTTTATTGTCAATGCACAAATTAAGTAACTGAAACGTTATTGTTAATGCACAAATTAAGTAATAGTAGTCTGAAACGAAATGCTGTTTTACATCTAACCAGTGGTGCAAATAACTGACATGTCCACCAGTGTTGCGCGGTCTGCCCGAAATGAAGCGGTTGCCCGCGGATGACCGCGGTCACCCGCGGTTATGAGTCATAAACAAAATATTTTAATGATATTCGGGTCATTTGCGGACGGGTCAGTTAAAATTAATTAAATATATATTTTCTAACAATAGGCCTACTTAGAAAATCAGGAGAAGGCTAGCATCAATACAGTAAAGCATCAATACAGTAAAGTCAACAGTAAAGAAGCTGAAGACGCGAGTTAAAATAATAAAGACCCCTTCAGGGAAAGCGATATAGGCTATGGGAAATATTGGGAAAAGTTCTTAAAGAAGATGACAGTAGTACAAGTTATGGTCTATAGGCCTACTTCTTGCGAAGCCATTTAAAAGTATGACAGCCAAAACGGGCAGCCTGCAGGAATAAATGTTATGGCACAGACAGCCATAGTGTATAGGTTCGCGCATGCATAAAAGTTACCTTAGTTCGTTGTGTTTGTGACTTTAAACAGTGGATGTGCTTTAGTAAAGCTTTGTGCTTCATTCAGCATAAACCAGTTCTTACGCTAACGTTTTGACCAGCAATGTATCTCTCTTGCCTACCTTGCTCACATTTCTGTTTTCGAAAGAAAGATGTATGTAAGATGTCCATGGCCTTCAAATCTTATCCTAGTGTTCTAATCCTTGGTGGTTGCGTGCGTGCTTGCGCTCTTATTCTCATTCTCTCTCCTGCGCAAATGTCCTGCATGCCAGCGTGTAGTTCTACTGCATAAAGTTTCGCAAATAAATTAGTTTGATTTACAGAAATGGCCTATACTGTCACACTGCATGCAGGGTATAACCAAAAGCACACCTTTTGTAAATAAGCGGGTCGGATCGCGGGTCGGGTATAATTTTGTCCTAATTAATATTCGCGGTCCGAGTTGCGGTCGGGTTGATTAAAATATCGGGCGACCGCGGGCCGCTTGTGACCAAACCCGCGCAACACTGATGTCCACATGTGCCTTGATGAAATGCGTCGCTAGACTGTTCATACACATTTTAACGGGACAAAGTTGAAGAGCTGTTGTCCGTTATTGTTCGTGCAAATATAGGCTGATTCATGTTCCCTTGCATTGTGTAACTGAGGTCCATGGCTAGTCTGGCTTTCACCAGACCAAGCTCAATCTTTTAAGAAATCAAAAAATAAATAGCGGGCGATCAGGCTGGGTTCACCCAGCCTAGTCCATAGGCGCCCGATATTGTTTAATTTTCCGATTGAGATATCCACGCTCTGGCTATTCTAAATGCAGAAATGCATCAGGGAGTTATGACAAAACTGTAACTAACAAACTAGATCCTAATAGAAAGCTGTTAGCTTCCCTAAGCTACAACTAGGCTTATAAGGTAGGCCTATTTACAACATAAATTGTCAATAGGCTATGCTGGCGACACAAATAAAATCTCCTTTGGAAACCAATGGCTTACGCCAATTACAGTATTAAGCGGACTTAAACTGCCATATCGTGGCGAAAAGTTGTAATAAAATTCACGCAGCTCCATGAGTCAAGGAAAGCGCGAATGAAGTAGCCACTTCTAAATGGGACCCACTACACAGTAGCTTAAGGTGTGTTGCTAAAGCAGCCATAATGAAATGAAGGTGTCTGGATACTTCACACACACGTGCTTTTTAATTTCACAGACTACAACTACCAAGCTGGAATCAAAGCACATCGATTCCCCTCTCACACCCTGCACGCACTTAAAACAAAATAAACAGGCGTCTCAGTCTCACGCATGTATAGGCAAAACTGTATCAGACCGGTGTAACGTTGGTAAATCTTCCATTGCACAGAATGATTTTTGTAGCACGTGCAACAAATGACAGTCGAAAGATAGCCTACAATTACAGTGCTGCTATCAATTTGCTTGGTATAACCGCATTTATAGTTTTCTACAAATGCAATCAATCAAATTGGCCTCCATCACTCAACCAACGCTAAAGGTACATTACCTAGGTCCTTATTGATATTATAAGACTAACGTACCTGCAGTAAAAACCAAGCATGTTCGATAAACATCCTCAGATTTATTTCGGCTTCAAGAAGAAATGGGAATTACATTTCATGTGAACATCGTCCTATCCTTATTAGACGTTCTCTGCGGTAAACTAGTCCTTGTAGGAAGCGTCCATTGTTTTTTCCAACTCACTTTTAACTTCCAACAAAATTACGTCTCACTGCAACGATGCGCCATCTAGTGGACAAACGACTACTTATCGCCAATACTGGAAATGCAGCCATGATGATGAATATTTATTTTGGCTTTCTTTTAATCCTACTGAATTTGTAATTATGTATCGGCCGTTCTAATACCGATAGTATGTGGGTGCCTGTGTGTGTGTGCATGTGTATATGTGTGCACCGCCATCTACAGGCCAATGAGTGTACAGTCACTAAATGTACACATAACATAATTTTTTTAGACCCCCCCATGGATGAAATTCTACGAAACTTGGCATACCCCCAGAGAATGCCAGGTCAATCATACACATAAAATTTGGTGCAGTTCTGAACATCTTAACTGAAGATATGGGCGATTAAAGCAGAATAATATTGCATTTTCATTTTTTACCGGGGGGGTGCAAATCACAAATGAGTGATTATGGGCCAGGTTGATGTGGGCCCTTGAGACCAACATACCATAAAAGATTCTTCATCCTCAGTGCCACGGTTCAGGTAGTTATTTAGGAAAAACTGCTTTTTTTGCGGTTCGGGGGGCCCAGCACGGGGGGGGGGAGTGGCCCCCGGGGACGAAACAAAATTTTTCCGTAAAAATCTAGTGGGGCTACATACCCACCAAATTTCATGTGCCCCGGTGGTTCGGTGTCCTGGGTATCGTTGACCAAAAATTCAGGAAGTAGATGACGAAAAAAAAAAAAAAAAAAAAAAAAAAAACTTTGACAATCCCTATATGACCGCTTCGCTAGCGGCGGTCATAATAACCTCACGGACCACTTAATAAAAAAAAAAAAACAGTAGACCCACTTCAACAGTATATTACACAATAGCCCTCACCAGTGTTGGGAGTAACGGCGTTTAAGTATAACGGCGTTACTAACGGCGTTAATTTGTCAATAACGGAGTAATCTAATTAATTACTTTTTACAACGTTACAACGCCGTTAACGTTACTGGACGTTAAATGCGGTGCGTTACTTACTTTGCATTGATTGAATAAACTGTGTAATCCGAACGCACCCCTGGCTCACAGCTAGTGAGGAGGTGGGTTAATAACGACGTAAGCGATTAGGATTGGCTAAGGCAGAGTCATGTTTCATGATAGCCAATCAGAGCCAGTGTTTTTACACACTTGCCAGCACACACGCAACAGCTAAAGTAGAGATTCGATGAAACAGCAGAGGTCAGGAGCAATCCGATGAAAAGTTGGCATTTTCAAGGTGGAGAAGCACTACTTCAAATTCATTGTGGTCAAAGGCAAGAACGTGCATGTAATGTGTACATTATGTCCAGGAGCGAAGACTTTGTCAACATCCGTTGTAAGCTACTCTAATTTAATGAGGCATCTCACACACGCTAGTGGCCAAAAGCACCGATAGCCCCCCTCCACCAGAGATGATAGCTCGCCATCCACTAGCAAAGAAGGACTCGGAGCAATGTCCTCCAAGCAGCAAAAGCTAGATCTTTCTGCCTCACAACAAAAACCTATGACACAGGCTGAAGTCAACCGTAGGTCTGTCGATGTACAATTTCCCCTTGGGGATCAATAAAGTATCTATCTATCTATCTATCTATCTATCTATCTATCTAATAAATACCGAAAGTTATGTAGCCTACAAACACCTGTCTGTTCTACTAATTTCAACTGGCTTTTCAAAACTGCTCAAAAAATCCAAATTCTTTGACATATAGCAACTTTTTTTTTAACAGTAACGCAAATAGTTACTTTCCCTGGTAACGAGTTACTCTTATCATAGAGTAATTCAGTTACTAACTCAGTTACTTTTTGGAACAAGTAGTGAGTAACTATAACTAATTACTTTTTTAAAGTAACGTTCCCAACACTGGCCCTCACTGAACAACCTTGCTTATTGTTGGATCATAGGATTCATATGATTTAAACTGGTATAGCTTACATAGGCAGTGTTGCAGAACTGTTTGGATTTACATACAAATTTGTTCAATATTGCAAACAACTCATCTATATTATATTTTACCATGTCTGCTTGCGGGACACTTGGGATAGCTTGTGGACCACCAGTGGTCCCCGGACCACACTTTGAGAAACACTGATGATCTAGAGGGACTTTGTACACTTGTTCAGCAGCAGCTGCTTCCAGCATAAGTGCTTCTTCTGTCAGAAGCAAACAAAAGAGTGTCTGCATGAGCTGTCCTCTTTTAATGCAGGCAACCAACCAAGAGATATAAGTAATATTTTGAAGTCAATGACTTTTAACAGGTAGCCAGTGTAAAAATGCTAGGGTGGGGGAAATATGTTCATATTTTTTGTGTGTGAGCAGCTGCATTTTGTATAAGCTGTAAGCTCTTTAGACAGGTATTATTACAGCCAGCGTAATAGCATTGCAATAGTCTATCCTTGAGGTAACAAAAGCATGGATTAATTTCTCGGCATCTGGTAAGGATAAGGACTTCCTTATCTTTGAATGTTCCTTAAATGGTAAAATGAAGTTTTGGTGATCTGTTTTATATGATTATTTAGTGCTAGGTCCTGGTCAATTATAACTCCTAGGTTTTTAACACTTGTGGATGAGGTCAGTGGAAGATCACTATATGTAACCTGAGATGTGGATAGGATATCCCCCATCTTTTTAGAACCAAATTCAAAAGAATTCAAAAGCAGAAAATTATTCGTCATCCATGTCTTTATATCTCTTATACATGTGTCAAGTTTGGCTAATGGGGTTAATTCATCAGGTTTTATGGAGAGGTATAGTTATGTATCATCTGCTAAACAACAGGGGCCCCAGTACTGAGCCTTGAGACACTCCATATTCAGGGTTGCCAACTTTGGGTGTTTGGCTGGAGTGAGTGTTATGTCTGCACACAAGCGTTGGTGTAAGGCATTATGTTAGCGTTCAATTATTCATTGAATTGTGATGCAGTGAGTTGCTCGATTGTGCTGAGAGCATTGTGTTATGCCTGACTGATGAATGTTTGATACTTGGGTCTGTCAGCGGGAAGTTCAGATTGGATAAGTAAACGATACATGAGTTAACGATATCACCGGTGTCTGTGTGATCATTTACCAAACATAACATTTGGCGACGAGGATGGCTGATATCGCTCTCCCACCACCTACCCCCTTCCTGGCACTACCTGGTGAGCCTCCGATCCCCTGGACTCGCTGGTTAAACGCCTTTGAAACCTTTCTGCTGGCAGTGGGGCTCACCGATGTGAGTGCAGCCCGCAAAAAGGCGCTGCTGCTGCATTGCCTGGGAGCCGAGGGTCAGCGTGTGCTTGGGACACTTGAATCGGGCGCCGTAACCACTTATGACACAGCTGTAGAACTACTGACCGGACACTTTGCTGCCCCACAGAGTGCTCTCCTGCGTCGGTTTTTATTCCGCCAACGACATCAACTGCCTGGTGAGTCTGTGCAACAGTAATGTGGCTAACTTACGGGGGCTGGCAAGCACATGCAAGTTCGGTGCGCTGCAGGATGAGATGATCCGCGACCAGTTAATTGAACACACTAACAATGCAAAAGTACGAGAGACTCTTTTACTCGAACCTGATGATCTATTACTGTCGAGAGCAGTTACGATTGCATTACAGCTAGAGAGTGCAGCTCAGTATGCATCAGCGCTAACTAAACAGCAAGTAGTAGCAGCCAGCCCAGCTCCTTCTCTTTCCCCTGCTCTGACATTGCCGCCTAGCCAGAGCGACATGCTTGAAGCCGACTCTTCAGCAGCAGTCATGCTACTGCGGCGCCAACAACGTCATCGACCACGCCCACACGCGTCACAGCCCTGTGATAATTGTGGATCGATCTCTGTCTCACGTCTCAAGAGCACAGACCTGCCCAGCCCGTGGCCAGACGTGCCGCAACTGTGGTAAGCGGAATCACTTTGCATCAGTCTGCCGCTCTGCTCCGGCTACGTCAGGGGGCCAAGCAGCCACATCAGTGCCCACTATCATTCATAATGTGAGCTCTGGCTCGGCTTCATTTAAGTCATGCAGTCCGCCTAAATGATGTGTGCATTCCACTGCTTTTGGACACTGGTGCCAGTGTGTCTCTCCTGAACATACATACATACAATGCTTTTTTCGGCTCACTCCCACTATCGGCGCCCTCTGCTTCACTCTGTGGTTATGGCGACTCAAAGATTGACCTGATTGGTTCTCTTCGAGTGACTGTTGGCTATGGCAACAAGATTGTGCCCAGTTTTGGCTTCCACGTCGCCCGTCGCGGGGCCAACTTGATGGGCCTGGACCTGTTTTCTGCCCTTGGATTCTCCCTGGTGGACACAAAGGGGGCTGCAATTCTCACTGTCTCCACACCTTGGCAGCAAAAGTGGCCATCTCTGTTTGACGGCTTAGGCTGTCTTACAGCTTTTGCCCACCAACCTCTCCTGAACCCTTCCATTAAACCTGTCATCCAACCTCTCCGCCGCATCCCTCTGGCTCTCCGTGATGGCGTTTCAGCTGAACTCCGACTGCTCCTGGATGCCGGCATCATTGAACCAGTGGATGTGTCACCCTGGGTCTCGAACTTGGTGGTGGCTAAGAAGAAGTCAGGGGCTCTGCGCATCTGTGTCGACCTGCGTGCGGTCAATAAGGCAGTGATCCCTGACAGGTTCCCTCTACCTACCTCAGAAGAGCTCACAGCTCAGTTCCATGGCTCAACAGTGTTCTCCAAACTGGACCTCAGACAGGGCTACCTCCAGGTGCCCCTTCACCCCATCAGCAGAAACCTCACAGCCTTTGTGACTCATGCAGGTGTGTTCCGCTACACGCGTATGCCTTTTGGACTTAGCTCCGCCCCCAGCTGTTTCCAAAAGATCGATCATGGTGTCTGTGTTGGCTGGCATACCGGGCGTGGCCATATACCTGGATGACGTGGTTATTCATGGGCCCACCACTGAGAGCCACGATGAACGCCTCAATAAAGTCTTTGCGGCTCTAACCAAGCACAAATTAACCCTAAACACCGAAAAATGTGTTTTCTCCGCACCGCCCATTGAGTATGTAGGTTTCCGGTTGTCGGCGGATGGTATTACACCTCTTCAGTCAAACGTGGACGCCATCCTGGCCATTCCCGAGCCCATCACAGCTGCACAAGTCGCCTCTTTTCTGGGCATGACCGGCTACTATTTGAAGTTCCTTCCTCACTACTCTACTACCACCGCCCCACTGCGCCAACTGCTGCGTAAGGGTGAGCCGTGGGTGTGGTCTCGAGCATGCTCTGATGCTGTGCATTCCCTCAAGGTGCAACTTACCTCAGCCCCAGTGCTGGCTCACTTTGACATCTCTAGCCCCACCCTGGTTACCTGCGATGCATCGGCCGCAGCCGTGGGAGCGGTGCTGTCACAGACTCAGCAGGGCGTGGAGAAGCCCGTCGCCTTCGCCTCCCGGGCCCTCAATCCGACAGAGCAGCGTTACTCAGTGGGCGAGCGTGAAGCATTAGCCTGCATCTGGGCATGTGAAAGGTGGCACCTGTACCTTTATGGCCGTTCCTTCACCCTCAGAACGGATCACCAGGCCCTAACTGCACTGCTCTCCACATCTGGGACAGGCCACAGGCCACTGAGGCTGCATCGCTGGTCTGACCGCCTCCGGCAATATAACTTTGACCTGAAGTTCACCCCAGGCAGAGATAATGTTGTAGCTGACCTGCTGTCCCGCTCCGTTCCACCCTACCCTGCCATACACACACACACTGACACTGACTGTGTGGAACACGACATTGTCCAGATGCTACACACACCCCTCCAGACCACTGTACCGCTACAGGAGCTCAAGGAGGCATCTGAGCAGGACCCTGTCCTTTCTCAGCTCCGTGCCTACATCCAGAACGGGTGGCCTCGCGCGGTGCCAGAAGAGCTGGCGGCATTTTCCAGGGTGAAGCAAGAGCTGTCCTGCTGGAACGACACCTGTGTGGCACGTGGCCTTTGCACAGTGGTTCCCAGCGTTCTGCGCGCACGTGTCTTGACCATGGCTCACGAGGGCCACCTAGGTGTCGTGAAGCTGAAGCAGCGCTGCAGGGACCTGGTATGGTGGCCAGGGATAGACAGGGATATTGAGGCCCTGGTGAAAGACTGTCCTGCCTGCCTCTTAAGTGGTAAGACCGGTCACCAGGCTCCTCCACCTCTACAACCTCTTGTTTGGCCTTCTCAGCCCTGGGACCACCTACAGCTGGACATATGCGGTGAGATACAGGGGGTTCCCCACCATCAACGCTTTCTTGTGGTCGTATATGACCTTCACTCGAAATGGCCTGAGCTCATCACCACTGGCTCGGTGACCTCTCAGGTCATAATCGACTTTCTGGACTCTCTTTTCTCCCGCTGGGGCATCCCAAACACCATAACTACTGACAACGGCCCTCAACTCGTCTCTGCAGAGTTCACGTCTTACCTCAAAAGCAAAGGCATCCGTCATGTCCGTACAGCCTACTATCACCCCTAAGCCAATGGTGGTGTTGAACGGTTCCACCAGTCACTGAAGAACAGCCTCAGAGCGCACATGGTCCAGGGATGGACCTTTCCACTGGCCATACGGCACACGCTTCTTCATTACAGAGCCACTCAGCACTCAACAACAGGTGTCTCCCCAGCGTCTCTCATGCTTGGCCGTGAGCTCCGTCTTCCCCTCGACCGCCTCAGCCCCGTCATGCCTCAAGGGCCACCCCCTGGGGTCAAGGCCTCTGTTGCCCGTCGGCAGTGGCAGATGAAGCAAAGATTTGACCGGTCAGCACGCGTTAAGGTTCCCGACATCAACGTCTCAGATTGGGTCAGGGTCCGCAGGCCCCACAGAGGCAACAAACTGGCCTCATTTTGGTCCTCCCCTCTCCAAGTCACCCGCCAGTTGGGTGCAGCAACATTCTCACTGAATGATGGCACTCGGTGGCACTCAAGCCGCCTCCGCAGGGTGCCCCCTCCGCCACATACAACGGTGGTGACACCCCAAATTCTGCCTCCAGCTTGGCAGGACGTCCCGACGCCACAGCCGGTGCCTCAGATAGCTCCCACACAGGTCCCCGACACGCCTCTTGATCTGCCTTCCGGGACTGGTACCTATACATCACACACTACCCAGTCTCAGCCTCATGGCTCTCCGCGACCTGTTCGCACTCGTTCTCGCCCTGGGCACTTACAGGACTTTCAATCCAAATTTCATGTTTGAAATCCTGTAGGAGGGGGGGAAATGTTATGTCTGCACACAAGCGTTGGTGTAAGGCATTATGTTAGCGTTCAATTATTCATTGAATTGTGATGCAGTGAGTTGCTCGATTGTGCTGAGAGCATTGTGTTATGCCTGACTGATGAATGTTTGATACTTGGGTCTGTCAGCGGGAAGTTCAGATTGGATAAGTAAACGATACATGAGTTAACGATATCACCGGTGTCTGTGTGATCATTTACCAAACATAACAGTGAGATTTTGTGAAGTCATAGTGTCATAGAAGTCATAGCGTTAAATTTTTCCCTAAACCTAATTTTAAAAAATGTCTGTCCCCTGACTTTTTTGCTATGTACAGTATAATCCCTGATTTAATTTTCTTCAAAATGTACAATTAAATTATTGATTGCACTTGAAAACAAGACCAGTGTTTTAACCCTGTGGCATGGAAGGATTATGAGCCACTGGGCCCCTGGGCACAGACATGAAAAGGGCCCCCCTGCCCACCTGAAAAAGGTAGTAGCTCAGTAGAAAAAATTGAAAAATAACCCCTTAAATGATGACTTCTGGCGAGTTTTGTGGAAAGAAATGGACAGATTGAGACTTATGAATGTGTGTATGAGTGTACGTATGTATCAGGGATAGAAATAGCCTAAAATATTTTTTTCCACCTACCATTGTGGCTGGTGGATTCCAAAATCTACCAGCCACTAGAGATACAGTATGAACATTTGATGAAAAATCATGACCAAAATGATCACGGTTATTGGTATTGCAATATGATTAAAATGTGCTGACTTTTCTTCTAAACCTACCATCAATGTTGGACAGAACTCATAATTGGCCTGCATGCCCAGTAGCAACAAATCTAAAGGTCAACAGAACAGCTATAGTGTCATAAAAGTGGTGTGGCTCCTTTAAAACCCAATCCACTGGTGTGAGTTCTGGAGCCATCCAACTTTATCTAACTCTATACTATCCTACACTCCATATATTTACCATAATCTGGGTAGATGGTTTATTATGGACCTGTACACATTGTTGACAATTAGGAAGGTATGATCTAAACCAAGCGAGTGCTGAGTCTTTGATGCCTAGCAAATTTTCAAGCCTAAGTAGTATGTCATTAACCTGACCCTAGCCAGATTAATTTCGTTCTGCTTAGCTCCGCCTAGATTCACTCACATCCATCTGGGACCTCTTCCATTGAGAGTGATTTCTGCAACCAACTTTATGGTTCAGCCAATCAGGACGCAGGGCGGGAGTTTCATAGATGTGACGTAGTGGAGAAACGACCGTGAGACTGTTATCAGCGTCACGGGTTGGCTTCGATGTGAGTGGTTGAAGTAGCACGTCAATAGATGACGGACAAGTGGCTTATTCAATCATATGCAAGCATTTTTTGATTAGGCCCAGCCTTCTGAAACACCGTTCCATGGATCGGTTCCAGATGGATGAGTGGAGCTACGCTCTAAAAAATACTGGGTTGTTTTCTCAACCCAAACGCTGGGTTGAGGCTGTCAGGGCATTTTGTGGGGTTGTTTTTACCAGAGCCCGTCTACGGAGAGCCTTGCCACTCCGTATTAAGTCCCATTGTACCGAATTTTGGTTGCAGTTCCACCAGATTTCCACTGGGGGCGATCGCCATGAGTGCAGAATGAATGGGAGTCAATGGAGCTAGACGGCTAAATTTGTCTCTTTCACCTGATTGTCGTTGACAAATCTCAGATTTGATTGTAGTTTGTATAACTTCAACATGGGTTATAGGTCAAAAGTTGAATGAACGAGTACTTATGTCCTTTTGATTTCTTACAGTTTGGGTCGTTGTTGCCCATAACACGCTAGCATTGTGCTAATGAGTGACGTCATTGACACGTTTGAAAGGCTTTTTAGAACAATTGAGTGACTTTAAAAAATATAATACTCCACCAGGTGTATTTTCTTTGCCTCCCCTTTCGAATACAATATTCAAATTACTTGAAAAAAAATTATATCCCGAGAAAAGTGGATTTTGAGGGGTACAGCTCCATAGACCTCCATGCATTCTGCACTCGTGGACGAGCGCCCTCATGTGGAACCACAGAAGGAACTGCAACCAGTTCAGAAACCGGAAGTTTTCCGAGAGTGGCAGTTCTCCCCTTATTAGACATTCTCTGTTTTTACTCATGTTGGGTTATTTTCTGTAACCCAGCTTGTTGGGTTGATAGTTTGGGACAGTAGTGCCCCTCCTCTCTCCCACCTGACGTGGAGTACGCTACCCAGCACCTGGGTGACTTGTAACACAGCTGCATAGTTATTTGAGAATTCGAAAAAACATCGTTATTCTTCCAACCGTCCAGTCCACCAGCTGTCAGCATGCAATGGAAATCAGGCGATTTCGTAAGGTATGTATCTTTAACTTTTTAAAAATGTTTTATCCAGACGGATTTTAAAAGTCCACCCAGAGATGTAGAAGCAACCCTCATGATATGAATGGATATTCTGCCTGCCAATTTCGTTCAGCCTCAAACAGGTTAACAATTGTGTCATTCACAACATTAACTTACAATTACTGTTCATGTTAAATATACACAAAGACAGACTCATAAAAACATAGTTCTTTGTTCACTGGGTATGAACTGCTGACAGAAACAAAGCAAACTTTTACAACGAACTAAAATGAGCATACCAAGCTGGTTAACATTAGCAGACCATATAGCTAGCATCAATGCTAATTAAATATGCTTCGTGGTGGAAGTAATGTTAGTCTCTTCACAAGCCACACGTACGGTAATAATAATGGCAAACAACATCTTATTAATTCATTCAGGGTAGCTTCATATTATAGCCAAGTTTACTGGGTGTTTTTGGTTGTAGCAGAGAAGACGGGCTCTGGTTGTAGCATCAGACAGTCATTAGTTATTATAATAACTCCATAGGTGGTCATGAATTCCAAGTGTGTTGCGCTAATATTTGTCTCCTGGTGGATTTTTAATGTTTGTCAACATCATTCAATGATAATGGTTCATGGAAATCTTGATATAAAGTTCTGTAAATAACAGTGATTAATGCACTCTTTTTTTCTTATTTGATTCACAGGGGTGATCCCCAAAACGGACGGTGGAATCTGCCTGCCTTCATGGAAGTATCACAAGCTTTTTCTAGCTATCTGTTTAAAAAAATAAACTGCCAAAAACTTTAAAAATGTCGAACTGTTTTATTTCATTGCATGGCTATTGTTGCCCATTGGATGGATTTTAAAACATTATATTGTAACATTAATGATTTGCAAACATTTATTTGAATTATTATCAATTAATATGATTGGATTAAGGAGAAAAATAAGATACTTAGAATAACCCATAAATTAGGTCAGCATAACCCAGAAATGACAGTGAAAATAATATAAATCCTGGGTTGTATAAGATAGCCTACCCAACAATTATGTAGGTTTAACCTAACAATTTTGTTACGATAACCCAATGTTTGGGTTAGACTATCAACCCAACTCATTGGGTTGACCGAACAACCCAATTTTCGGGGCTAACTCAGTGCTGGGCTTGACCACTATTTACCCAGTGATTGGGTTGAAATTGGGTTGTTTTTAACCCAATGTTTTTTAAATGTACTGATCATTGTTCGTTCCTGAAGTATCGGGCCACACACTGTATGAAATCCGTCTGCCGAGATTGATTCGAAAACTGGCAGTAGCCCATCAAACCCCAATCGGGCCAAATAAGACACTCAGTAATCAGCCCAACTACTGCGTGTCAGTGTCGGCCCATTCAAGGGGACAGTGCCTCAGCCGACCTGAAACTCCGCCGACAGTGGCAGCACTCAGCCAGGATCGGGCCGACTGTGTTTACTGTGCTTCAGCCGACTCGGACCTCAGCCGACACTGCCAGCACTCAGCCAGAATCGGGCCGACTATGCTTGCTATCTGGGTCTCCATGTTATATAGGCTCACACACATCATTTCACACTTGTGGTTCACAGTCAATTTTCCTTTAAAATATAGGTCATATGACCGTGGCTGGCTGGCCGACAAGTTAAAAGAAACTAGTCATACTAGCAAGCACAATATACCTTACACGTTATGGGAAGGGTTGAATTTGGGTCAACACTGTTTCAAGGTGCTCCCCGTGCGTAAAATTGAGCGCCACAGTCAAAAAATATTTTTTGGTATAGCAGTGCAATGCAAACATGGAAATGCATACAGACCAATAGCACGCAAATGCAAACTTAAATTTAAGACCCAGAATTGTTTACAGATGGGCCACAGAAACTAAGTAAAATCTCAAGTCATGAATAGCGAGTCAAAGTCAAGTCTTTTGTACAAGCAAGTCTCAAGTCCTAAAAAATGTGACTCCAGTCTGACTCGAGTCAAGTCATGTCTGGTGTCGGCCTAAAGTGCTGAACTGTATGCTTTTGGCATTTGTGTGTGTGTCAGACTAAAGTGCTGAACTGTATACTATCGGTGTTTGTGTGTGTGTCACATTTTTTTCTTTCTTTTGAATCTTTCCAAAATGGTCCTCTAAATAGATTATCTTTCAATGTGCAATGGAAGTGGCAGGCAGGAATGGAGTCATGTCGCTCAGGTCAAGCTTAGCTTATTCTGTTCAAAAAATGTGGACCATCAAATACATCTTGAGCACTTATGACAACCAACCCCATCATGTTATTTTAATGGGGGGCAATAAAAAGAAATTGAGACATTTTTAAAATTAAATTTAAAAAGTTTAATTTCATTGAAATGCAGCAACCTAGCATCACATAGCCTGAGACAAATCAAGTGCAGTTCATCCTCATATGGGGAAAAAAATCCAACACAAAGCAAGCTAACACACAATGTTCTTGTCAGCTGTGTTCATCACTACACTGTTTGTGTAACAATATTGCAGTACCTGTAAGTTGGAACAAAATAACAACAATAATGACGTCAACCGTCAGTTTTTTTATTTTTTTTATTATTGGGTGTTTTTCTTAGCCTGGCGAGCCAGACCCACATTAAAATGTAGGGTCTGGGCACTCACCGTTCGCAGTGCTCAGTCCGAGGGGCGGGATAATCAGTTGTCTTTCAAATTCCCTCTGCACACAATAGGACGCAATAGGATATTTGTTTTCAAGTAGCAGGGAATATAAGCCAAACCGTTGCAACTCTGCCATCAATCATTATGTTAAGCCCACCAAACGACTCTATACACGATTTCAATGGCCTGATTAAGTTTCGATTTCTGGAGCTCACAAGCCAACGGAGAGTTGCTAGACTAGCCCTGGCAGCAAATGTAATGTTTTTCTCTTTTTGGCAAATAAACTGTGCTCAAAATACAGTCATAGTGAGGACCTGTATGAATGTGAACAAAAAGAACAAAGACGTTATTTAACTGATAATAAGGAAGGCAACCAGATCCCCTGACGAAAACAAGATCATTGTATCATAAGACAATACTGATTATTTTATTTGTAAACATCACGATTATCGCCATATCTGTTTATCACTGCCCTGATTTTACTAAATTAGCTAATTACAGCTCTTTTCACGTTGACATTTCTGTAATTCTAATATTTTGAGATTCTGGATTTTTGATTTCCATGAGCTGTAAACCATAATGATCAAGATTAGAATAATCAACACTACAACAAAAAATGCTTGAAATATTTCACTTTTTGTGTAATGAATCGAAGTTATGAGATTCGCTTTTTGATGGTATTGATCTCATGAGCTCAATGGTCAGAATTGTTGTTATGGTTTGTTGTTTTTGAGAAAATGAGGGGTAACATGGGCACCTCGTCATCTTAATGACGGGAATTTAATTGTTAAAGGTGCTCTAAGCGATGTTGCTGGGTTTCTAAGCTAAAACATTTTTTGTCACATACTCCAAACATCACCTCACCATCCCCTAGCTGCCTCTGCCCTGAGTAGCAAGCTAGCTCTCTGTTTTGTTTGAACGTCAACAGAAGTGACCCCCCCCCACCCCAATCCATCACCCTGAAGTCTCAGTCAGGGAAGTGGACCAGCTCGTCTTTGCCAATGTTTCCTCCGCTCAAGATGACGACGACGGTCTTCCCGGCGATGTCAGGTATCCGTCCGTTGGCAACGGCAGCGAAGGCCGCCGATCCCGAGGGTTCCACAAGCAGTCCAGCTCTGTATAGAGTGGACACCGCACTCTTGATTTCCTCGTCCGTTATCAGGACGATGTCCTCCACATACCGTTGGCACAACTCGTAGGGCAACGCGCCTGAGAAAACAGAAACATATACACGCACGTCTGAGAAAACACTCTTGATTTCCTCGTCCGTTACCAGGGCGATACCCTCCACAACTCCGGCATGGCTCATAGGGGGACAGGCTGCCCACACTCAAGGAAGCAGCCAGGCCGTCGTCTGAACTATCTGCTATCAGTCCAGACACTCTGCTGATGGGACTCTTCTGGGCAAGGTCAAGTCCAGGCGGACTCACGCATAAAGCAACACCAGAACACTACAGCATGGTGCAGTGTGTAGAAGTAGAACAGTGAGTCGGGAGCAAATGTATGAAAAAGTAGATTTTGAAGGACCATGAACTTGCAGCAGCAACTTTTAGGATCATAGGCCCTGAATGTATTAACGCTCTACAAAGAAAGTCAAGCAATAATCATACTCAATAATCATACTCAATAATCATACTCAAAACATTTGGTTGTTGCCCAACTGTTCTTTGCCTGTTAATTAACTTCCCATGATATAGTGTTCACTTCCCATGATATATTGTTTACCTGCAAAGGGAGGAGCTAAGCCAGAGGCGATACTCTTAGTGTCCATGCCAACAGGCTTCTTCTCCATGAAACTCTTGAACATGGTGCATGCTGTGAGTGGAGAAGAACAGAACACAAAATGGCCAATCATCTTCCAAACATCAATGTCTGTGGCTGTTTATCTACTACATCAGGGGTCCCCAACCTTTTATGTACCATGGACCGGTTTGATTCCTATTTTTTTTTTCACGGACCGGCGGGGGGGGGGGGGGGGTTCAGGGGTTCCATGTTCCATATGTGTTGTGCATGCATTACTTGAAAAGAACTAGCTCCAGTTATGTCTGAACAGTGAAGGTAACGATCTCTTGTGAAAAACGTGAACTTGAAAAAGTGAAAATTGAACAATATGAACTATGATCTGTAAGTGTGAAGATGCATAACAAAATATGGGAACAAAAACGTGCATTACGAATATAATCAGTGGGAGCCCTGCAACAAGAAGCTTCCATCTGGGGGTGATGGAAGACAGTGACACCCTCAGTGTGTTTGAAATGTCCAGTCGATTGCGCAATTTGGTCTTAGTTGCAGTCATTGCCGAAAACCCGGCCTCGCATAGATACGTGGTGGGAAACGTTTTCAGCGCTTTTACGGCTATCTCGGGATATTCTGCTTTGGTTTTGATCCAAAAACCCGCCAGAGAGGTTTCCTTATACACACTCTTAAGACCACCGTCATTTGCAATTTCGATCAACTGCTCTTCCTCCTGCGCTGACAAGTTAGGACTATTCGGGATATCGACACATGGGTTGCGGACCCACTCATTGGTTTGCCGTGGATCTTTGGAGGATGGGAAGTAACGCTCAAACTCATTTGAAAGCACAACAAGGTGATCGCGCACCAGCTGCGAGAGAAAGGGCCCTGCCTCAGTCTCTCCCAAAACCCCCACTACTGTTTGGAACATATCAAATACACCCCGGTCCACTTGTCGTCCCCACAAATCAAGCTTGGCTTTAAATGCAAATCAAGCTTGACTTTCTCCCCTGGAGTGACAGGTTGAGGTCATTAAGCAAGTCACACAGGTAAGCGAGTTTTGACACCCAGTCCTCATAACTAAAATGTGCAGCTAACGGTGACTTTTTTTCTGTAAGAAATCTCTGCAGCGGCTCTCGCAACTCAAACACTCTGGCCAGTGACCTGCTAAAGATGCTTGTTTTGTTGCTCATTCTAGCAGTTTAGCTAACTTCGTGTGACACTACCGTTCGCCAGTGAAGTGAGCTGACCTGAGGCTGCGCAGCGCTGAAGGCAATACTGTATGTAAAAGTGTTGAAGGCGGGACAGACAGACGTAAGAAAATAGACCTTGCAAAATGCAAACATGCGTGCAATTAAACAACTGCATATAGGCCTATGCCATGTAAAAACGTGACATTATTGCGAATTAAATTTAGTTTAGTTTGCATGCATTTTTTTTAAACTCATGTCGTAGGCTACGGCCCGGTTAGGAATGTCCTGCGGCCCGGTGGTTGGGGACCGCTGTACTACATGACCGTAACCATGGTTTCAGTTCTCTCAAGTTCTAAGCTCACACTTTCATCTTGTTCCATTTACATGTCTGTTCTTGTGTCCATCTTTTCCGCATTCCTTACCCCCCCTCAGCCTGTATTTATTTACCCCCGTCCCTTACCCCCCCTCAGCCTGTATTTATTTACCCCCGTCCCTTACCCCCCCTCAGCCTGTATTTATTTACCCCCGTCTGGCTCCATTCCTTACCCCCCCTCAGCCTGTATTTATTTACCCCCGTCTGGCTCCACGCCGTAGATCCTGGTGCCCTGGCACCCCGAGAGCTTGAGAGCGGCCGCCACGCCGGCCAGCAGGCCGCCCCCTCCACAGCACACCACCACCACGTCAGGCCTGGGCACCGCCTCCAGGAGCTCAAAGCCCAGGCTGTAATCACACACACACACACACGCATGTACACACACACACACATGCACACACACACACACACACACACACATACACACGCACACACACAAACACACGCACACACACACGTACACACACATGCACGTACACACACACACACGTACACACACACATACGTGTACACACACAGACAGACAGACACACACACACACAAACACACACATGCACGTACACACGCACGCACGCACACACACACACACACACACACACACACACATACACACAGACAGACACACACAAACGCACGTACACACAGACAGAGGGGAGGGGGAGACACACAACAAGGAGGAGAGATTTGTTATTTGAACTTAGAATATTTCACAGGACACACTCTCAGATCTGTTACAGGTGGCATGAGACCAGGGTAGAAGAATGAGTGTGTTCCTCATGACTTTTCCTGTGTCTCATAGAGCTGGGTTAGGGCTTGTGTGTGTGTGTGTGTGTGTGTATGTATGTGTGTGTGTGTGTGTGTGTGTGTGTGCTCCTGAGGCTGGGGCACTCTCTGCCTGGGTGTAACTCAACGCCAACGCCCCAAACCCGGAGCCCTGGAATAACATGGTCGTGGTCCTGGAATAACATGGTCGTGGTTTTCCTGCAGATGGGTTCTGTACAAATTACTATGAGACTTCATCTCATCTCACTCTCCCCTGGGGATCTGTGTGTGTGTGTGTGTGTGTGTGTGTCTCTTAGGCTGTGTCCGAAACAAAAACAAATGCTGCCTTTTAAGATAACTAACAGGGGAGCAAAGTATTGAGGCATGTCCGAATCAAATATTTAAATGAAATACTGCCTTCTAAGATACTTTAGTTTTGCCGAATTTTGAAAGCAGCATAGATGTATTCTTCATGCTGCCTTCAACATCCAAAATTCTATTTAATCGTGAGCAGCTATTGCTGAAGTCGATCGTTACATTATTCTGCTTTCTGGTATCCTGGCAACGGTGTTCTGTCTTGCTATCTTGCTAGGCTGTCCGAAAAAAAAGTTAGCTCAACAACAAATTACACGAATATGCCTCCCTTCTATGCTGCTAAAACTACATGGCCTGGAAATGTGTACAGCTTAATCCAAGAGAGAATGTTTGTGTGAGAGAGAAAGATAGACAAACAGAGAGAAAGTGTCTGTGTGTGTGTGTGTGTGTGTCTGATTGTGTGTGTCTTTCTGTGTATGTGTGTTTGTGTCCATGAGAGTGTGACTGGAGCCATGACACACTCATCAGTCGTGTGTGTGTGTGTGTGTGTGTGTGTGTGTGTGTGTGTGTGTGAGAGAGAGAGCTTGTCTGATGAAGTGCTATATGAAAATGAGTATTTCACCCAATGCCCACTCACCATAGTGGCTTTTTGTTGGAGTGGAAACAATGCAAAGTTTTTAACCATAATTAACTGCCTGACTTCACTGCACATCAATGTTACCTGGCATGGCCAGCTATCAGGTCCATCACTGTTACCTGGCATGGCCAGCTATCAGGTCCATGTCGTCGTAAGAATGCAAAAAGGTCATGTTCTCCTCTCGAACACAGCGGTTCACCGCGTCCATCATACCGGAGTTGGGGACGCGCTCAACCTCCACGCCAAAACTCTGGGGTGGGAAGACATTGGATGATGACATAAAAGTGCCCTCCAGCATCATTGGCACCCTTAGAAAATGTTCTTACATATAAAATGTCACAGAAGCATTTTTCAAATCTGAGAAGTGGGGAAAAGACATTGGATGATACTGTATATTGGATGTAACAATTTTAACTTGCATAAACCCTTTCTTTATCGTAAAGTGCTGATTCCCTAGTGCAACACCCAACCGTACAGACACTACAGCGACAGGTTCAAACACACCTGGTCCGTGTACACACTAATTACATTAACAATAGCGGCAGGTTCAAACACACCTGGTCCGTGTACACACTAATTACATTAACAATAGCGGCAGGTTCAAACACACCTGGTCCATGTAGAAACCAATTACATTAACAATGGCACACCTGGCTCAAGTGTAAACAAACGAGCCGTACTGTACGTGCAAAGAGCCTGTTACTAGGCTACTACATCAATCATAGTGTGACCACAGGATGAGAGTGCAGATGTTATAGTACTGGTCAAGCATAGCCCAGTAAGCTAGCCCAGTTCCTTAGCCCCTACACTTCCACTATCCCAAATGTATAGCAATTGAGATGAAGGTCAATCAGGGGTTACTTGGTCAGCAAAGACTCACTTGAATCAGAACCGATCTGGACACTGGGGCAGTTTCTGGCATTACTACTTTCCCTTTGGATTTGTAGTGCTTTGACGCGAAGGCAAACGACTTCCCATAATTCCCAGCTGACATGGTGACGAAATGGCCGCCTGCAGGTCGTCGGGCAAACTGATTGGCGACTCCTCTTATCTTGAATGAACCTGCCAAGCAAAACTCAGATGCCACTCTTCCTTATGAAGCAGCAGATACATAGCTTTATTGCTCCCAATATCATGTTTTATAATGTAATATAATAATGACAAATATATATATTGGCCAAGCTGATCAATCAAAAACAATCAATAAAGTATACTGATCCCTAATAAGGCCACCCAATTGAAATGTTGAAAAGACCAGCTATGTAACAGTGTGCTAAATGCTTAATTACGACGGAGTATTAGGGCCACACATGAAGGAAAAAATATTTTTGCCATGATGAGATTAAACTCGACATTTAAAAAATAAAGTTGAAATGTAATGTCGACTTTAATCTCGACGTATCGACTTTAAAGTCGCCATGTCGACATTAAACTCGACATTTCGAGAATAAAGTTGAAATATCATGTCGACTTTAATCTCGACGTGTCGACATTAAACTCAACATTTTGAGAATAAGTTAGTTTGGAGAGAGAACGTCCGCTTGGGACTATTGAAAGGGAGGACAAATGATACATAGTTTTCTTCGAGTGTAACAATGATTAGACATAGGCCTGTAGGTCTATCATGTAGACAAAACATAGAACATATTAACCTCCGTTGCTCAGCCAAATACTTTCCTGTTAGGTCCTTATCACGGAGTTACAGGCGATAAATGCGATGGTCAAAAGTAGCCTAAACGTCATTAGCGCCTTATGTATTTATTGTAGGCCTATTATTAAAGAGTGTTTTTCATCTAAAGGTTCAACTTCATGCTTATGCACTAGACTAGGCATACTAGGCGCTCTCCCTAATCCTAGACTTTCACATTGCTTGTTTGTAATGGATGCAAAACAGCCTATTGCTGAATGTCTATGGAGGGACGAATGAAGCAGTCCTCCCGACCACCCCATGTACTAGGCTATAGCCTACATGCGCACATATGCAGACAGTGCATAAATAAAGTACATGCACACATATCTCCTCACGGGATCAAAATAGTATATATGATTATGCTATACCTGTGTTTATAGCCTCCTATATTTATTGCAGGTGAGACATGGAAAAGCAGTTTTAGAAAAATGAGTTATGCCATGTTAATCTATGGAGAGTGACGGCCTGTGGGTCATGAAGGGCAGTTATTTGGATGTGCGGTGGCCTTACCCACGTAAAACAGAGTGAAATAACATTTTGTACAGAAACATTATATCATTGGATACATGTATTATTCTAGCTATATAGCCATAGTGCATGGTATTTCCATAACCACGAGATACAGCACTTCGATGACGGCAATGAGTAGGCCTAGTTAACAGACAAGACGCAATCTATCTGAATATCTGCAATCTAACAATCTATCTGAAATAACACCTATTTGAAGCCCATTATTCAAGTAACATATTGGGCCCTATCATGACATTCTAAAGTGCATCGTCACTCGACAAAAGTCTATTCAAATTTAGTAGGATGTCCAGTTCACATTGGGAGGGTTTTCGTTCTCAAAAGTGGAGCGCATGGCGTAACAAGGTGTTCCTAGGTCTTTTAATCAGTCATATGGGTGTGTTTGGGGCGTAACATCATTTTAAACCAATGAGAATGACATCTGCCATTCCCTTTAACGGCGCAACGCGCGATATGTCAAATAAATGCATCGGTATTTTGGCATTCAACGGCGCATTTGAAGGAGGCTGCTTGCGAGACCGTATGGAATAGTCATTCTTAAACCATGCTTTACTAAAATCTAGCATAGCCTTCACGCATTTGCACTCGTCTATTATTTGAACTCATTGGCAAAGTGAAACTAACTTCACCAAGGAGTCAGTCAACGACAAGACAGTTATATGCAGTTACTTTCACTATTGACTGACAATGGGTTACCATCGAAAACATAGGCTGGAAAAAGCAACACTTACCCTAATGTTGCTCAAATGACTGAATAAAACAACATTTATCCTGCAGAGGAGTTGCTTATATCTCGTGACAGTGCGTCTTCAGCTGTGCTCCATACGTGTCTCTCGCCTCTCCCCTAATCACTTTTAACCGTCATTACCAATTTGCAAATGATGGTGAATAACTACTCATCATGAGATGTACAGTATTTCGTAATATCTTTATTCTAATTATGTTTACCATTGTAATCGTGCAATTTGTAATGCTTTGCATGGACGTGCGCTGGTGTGCGTTCATGAATGATAGAAGGATGGTGCGTGCACCTGCCAATATGACTGTTGACATGCGCTCTTAAAATAGCATATGAACAACTCGCCATTGACTTCTGACCAGGTTTAGGTGGTGTATGATAGCGATTTTTAGACAATGCGCCAGGTCCCTCCCTAGGTTGTTAATTGCCACACCCCTGGGCGCAATGCTTAAAAAATAAAGGTGCAAAATAACGAATTCAACTTCGCGCCAGTGAATAACGAACTTTACGCCATGCGCTGGTGACCGAAAATACAGCCCATTGTGTGTTAGTGTAGGCTACATAGCTTAAACTGTGTAGGCTATGTTTAAACTGTATTGCAAGTTTAATGTCAGCATGTTGACTTTAAAGTCGACACGTCAAGATTAAAGTAGGTATGCTATTTCAACTTTATTATCGAAATGTCGAGTTTAATCTCGGCATGGCAAAAATATTTTTTTTCTTCATGTGTGGCCCTAATACTCCGTCGTACTTAATAGGTCCCCTAACCATGACCCTAATTCACCAACCGGTTCGCTGCATGTTCTCCAGCTTTATATAAATGTTGCATGCTGGGCCGTCGAGCTGCAGAGTTGTCTGGCTCCACGGGATCATCGGGGTGTTTATCACGCCCAGGGGACTCGAGCGCACCGTCTCCCAGGCCTCCTTCAACATCTCCAGCGTGATGCCGCCACACAGATCCGCCATCCTCTCTGGCGCATAGAAAGGAAAAGAACAGGCAGTCGGGCACTGAACGGGATGGGCTTTAAAGAACCTGTTTGTAAGAATGAGGACCTGTTTGTAAGAATGAGGACCTGCATTTAAATTAGGGTTACTGGTTTATTCTAAAGAATATTGGAGAGTATTGCCCCCCCCTTCCAGACTTGAGACTTGTCTGGGTTGCCATGGAGAGTTTAAGTAAAGGATTCAAGGTTAACAAAAGGATTTTGTCATTAGTGTCCCAGGTCCACGCCAATTCAGGCCTCAAATAGTTGGAACAAAAAAGTTACTTCTTTTCAGATTAACTGAAACTCTTTCAGGTGTTTAAGGCCAATTAAACTGTAGCCATCCTGAAATCCTCAATCAGGCCTTACAGGGCTCATGAAACTTAAAAAGCCCCGGGAGCCTGGCAGGCGTTCTTTTGGTAGCCCGGAGGTTTCTGGTAGCCTGAAATTCATTTCCAACATATGTATTATTCCAGAAAGCAAAAAAACAAACAAACAAATACAAATAAATTGTGTATTTACCAATAATCAAATAAACAAAAACAAATATTTACCAAGCACAATAATCAAAAACAAATATGCAGGGTTGGGTAGTAACTGATTACAAGTAATCTGGATAATGTAATAGATTACAAAAAACAACTAACTATAATCAGACCAGATTACATAAGAAAAATGTGTAAACAGATTATAGTTACATTGTCGAAGTTTACTTGATTACATTTTGTTTATGTGTTTCAATACATACATGGATGGGCAAAGATACATCAGGATGTAACCTATTTTGAAATAAAATACCAAATACCTTCTTTTTAAATGTATCAAAATAAACTACAAAATACTGTAGCCATAATGTATCAAAATAAAATACTGTATTTTTGTATTTTGAAAATACTCAAAATACTTTTTTTTTCAATGGGGCATGGAACACTTTCTAAATCAGCTTTTTTATCCCAAACATTTAGGCTATTAAAACTCGAATAAGACTACATATGGAATATCACACACCAGGAATTCCAAAACAGTTCAAAACTTCTAAACAGGCAAATTTATGAGCAGGGATGGATTACTGAACGGGCCTAATGGACCCAGGCCCAGGGGCCCAAGTGTTCAGGGATCCCTGAAGCCCAAACCTCTGTGTGAAGTCACTACTATATTCTCCAGCCCTGATATCGGAATAGTAGAGCCCCTCAGTCAAATAACATAGGTTATGTTATGTGATATGTCTTAATAGGGCCCCTCAATCATATAACATAGGTTATATTATTTACCCTGATATCTAAATGGGGCCCCTTATTCAAGCAAGATGCAACTTGCCAGAAGTCCTAATTTAAGGGGTTATTGCCTTTTAGCACAGCCAAAGGCAACCCAGCTAGAGAATAAAATGGACGCCTGTTTTGTCCATTTCATGTTTTGTCCATTTCATGTGTGGTTCTCTGACGAAACACAAGACCAGTTGATAGTCATAATTTGTGTTTAAAAGGGGAAGTATAAGGCTACAATGTGTGCTATAATGTAGCAGAACTAGGGTGACCACCAACCAGTCTCTGAAAAGGAGGACAAGTTGTCTATAAAGTGAGGACAAATTGGCCAAAATGAGGACACCCCCCAATGTCTGCTCATAGGCCTATTCCAGTTAAGTACCAGTAGCTAGCTGGTACATAAATTGTTAGTGTGTATGCTGTGTGAACTTCCTTCCCAACACCTTAAGAGTTGTGCTAGTAAGAGAGCCAGCAGACCGGGCTTTTAGCTCGATTGTTGGCACGCTTGACTCCCGAATCCAAGGTGCTGCTGTTGTGGGTTTGTGTCCTGGCGAGTGCAGGGCTGAGCCGCGCAAATCAGCACAAGGCATAGTGCCATGACCCAGATCAGCAGTGAGGTTTAGACATGAACACACAATTCGTGTTGAAAAGGAGAAGTGGGGGCTACATGTGTACCATAAAGTAGCAGAAATAGCACCACAACACAAATCTTTGGGCCATTCGCTCAACCCAGCACAACCTTGCAGCAAGTGCAGCAAGTGCCGCTTGCTATCTGTAAGCCCTATCTTTTTTATTCAATGTATTCGTAAGCTCTGACTTTTTTATTCAATGTATTTCATTTTTGAGTTTTTTATTTTAAAGTAATCCAAAAGTATTCAAATTACGTTACATTATTTTTGTAATCCAATGGATTACATTACTGATTACAAAAATTGGTGTGTAGTCTGCGTTTTTGGCACTCAACGCATTTGGCACTCAATGAGTTAACATTGGGCTGATGACATCACAATGGGCTAATTAACTTGATTTGCACCTGTATCAACTTCCAGCTGCTCAACTAGGCCCCATGATCAAAGAGCCAGTTAAACTGATTGCACCTGTATCAACTGCTTTCTGCTGAACTAGGCCAACTCTCTCTGTCTCTCCATTCTACAAGGATATAAGGCACATTCCATCCAACTTTCTATCCATTCATCCTCTTCAAACCATTCACTCATCCACCCATTAAACTATCCATTAAACAATCTGCCTATCTACATCCATTCAACTTTCTGTCTATCAACATCCATTACACTATCTACATTTAACTTTTAAACAATATACTCTATCTCAGGCTTTAAGCATACAAACTGGCTCTCTTTATATCCTGTTCAACTGTTTCTTCTGCCCACAACTGTTTGTCATTCCAACTAGATTAAACCTCATCTACCTCGCAAATAATTTAACCATTTAAACTATCCACCTATTTAACTGTTCAGTCATTCCAACTATATTAAACCTCATCTACCTCGGAAATAATTGAACCATTTAAACTATCCACCTAACTGTTCAGTCATTCCAACTATATTAAACCTCATCTAGCAAATAATTTAACTTTTTAACTCATTGAGTGCCAAAAACGTAATATACGTTTTTCCTTTCCATGCGTTGAGTGCCAAAAACGTAATATTACGTTTTTAGCTTTTTTTTTTTAATTACGAAACTAGACACTGAACACACCTTATATGTGATTTTGGGAACTCTGTGATGAATGGAAATGAAATATATGACGATCGTGAAACTCATGAAAACGCACAATCTGGACATTTTATCTGGACAGTTTATCATAACTCGGTTGCCGCTTTTGGTCGAATCAGTGACGCATGCTCGTCAGGTCAAAACCAGGCCATTTCCGTGGGTCTATCACTAGGTGGCAGTCTCGCCAGGTCTCACAGATCACTTCCCGGAAAATTTACACAAGTAAGTAACAGCAGAGCCCGTCTACGGAGAGCCTTGCCACTCCGTATTAAGTCCCATTGTACCGAATTTTGGATGCAGTTCCACCAGAGTTCCACTGTGGGCGATCACCATGAGTGCAGAATGAATGGGAGTCAATGGAGCTAGACGGCTAAATTTGTCTCTTTCACCTGATTGTCGTTGACAAATCTCAGATTTGATTGTAGTTTGTATAACTTCAACATGGGTTATAGGTCAAAAGTTGAATGAACGAGTACTTATGTCCTTTTGATTTCTTACAGGTTGGGTCGTTGTTACACATAACACGCTAGCATTGTGCTAATGAATGATGTCATTGACACATTTGAAAGGCTTTTTAGAACAATTAAGTGACTTTAAAAAATATAATACTCAACCAAGTGTATTTTCTTTGCCTCCCCTTTCGAATACAATACTCAAATTACTTGAAAAAAAATTATATCCCGAGAAAAGTGGATTTTGAGGGGTACAGCTCCATAGACCTCCATGCATTCTGCACTCGTGGACGAGCGCCCTCATGTGGAACCACAGACGGAACTGCAACCAGTTCAGAAACCGGAAGTTTTCCGAGAGTGGCAGTTCTCCCCTTATTAGACATTCTCTGGTAACAGGCAACCATAGATATATACACTAGATGTCGCCTTCTGCTTCTCAGCATGCGTCAACACCGCCGCCATCTTTGTACAGGGATCTGAAGCGCTAAACTAGTTCTCCTGTATTGTCAGCGTTACCTATTTAGCGACGTTTGGCCATCCCCAGCGATAGAAAACCTTTTTAGCGATTAGCGACAAATTTGGGAACTTCTCACAATGATGGCAGATCGGCTTCTTTGTTGTTGAAACTTAAGAAAATCACCTTTCTCATGGCTTTGTCATTTATGAATTCAGCTACATCTCGTTTGCCCATGGCACTGACCCATGATTATAAAAGTAACGACTGGCGTAGCCTATGTAGTAGCAGAGGTAAATGTTCTACAGATCTACAGCAACTTCTGGTGAGATTACAACTTACATGAGTAAACGAGACGAGGGGTATGTATGTGGCCTCAACCAGAGCCTGTCTACGAAGAGCCTGTTTACTTTCATTGTATCGAACCTGGTTGCAGTTTACTCATTGTTCCTCTAGGGGCCGCCGCTAGCTAGTGCAGAATGAATGGGAGTCTGGGGCTAGACGGGTAAAATGTATCTTTATTATCGTCTTAAGCTTAGTTTTCTCTAGACTCGACCATAAATACATGCCTGTCAGTTGGAACAACCCAAAAAACTAGATAATTGCTTGAGATTTTGACGGTTTATGGTGATTTTATTTTCGCTAGATCTTTGCCCAGATTGACGCTAATGCATTATAGAGGAGTGGATCACTGAAGCAAGATGGCGTCTCGATTGACGCATTCGTTCCAATGAACAGCAGTAGTCAAGGCGACATCTAGTGTATATATCTATGACAGGCAACACTCAAGGGGGCAGGCGAATTCCCGGAAGTAGAAGCATCGATGTAGCGGTGGTTATCAACTCTCTGCTAACCCCATAGAACGCCCATCCATTTAGGATTTTTTTGAACTTCCATAACTTCATATAACATATATCATGTGCCGATATTTTAGCTTCTGTGTTATCTACATAAACAATAAAAGGCAAAACAAGACTCGACTACCTCGTACGTAACGTTAGGTTCCCGTAAGAAGAATGTTTAGCATGTCCGGTTGAAGGGAAGCTAACGCACTGAAGGGAGATAACCGTATTGTTTGGATAAGCGTAGTCCAGCCAGCACGGAAACTCGTGAACAAAGCTATGTAGCCTACAATAGCATTGTAGCCTATGTTAAGGTAAAGCATAGAGGCAAGTAAACCTAATGGAAAAACAGTAGTTTTACCGTTAAGTAGTCTAACGATAATCATTTCAGAGGTTTTCGATGGATTGACGTAGGTCAGAAAAGTGGAAAGAAGATTAGCCTCAAGGCTATAACTTTTTTGTTTAGTTTTACCATGACTGTTTTTGAAGATGATCATGTGTGGTAGTTTCAACATTAACACGACTTGATATCACTTGTGAGGATGATATTAATAATAATACATAAATAAATGTTTAACTTTGATGACTTTGAAGGCGAAGGAAGTGTGAGAAGAATTTCTGTGTAGCCTATCTATCATATGAGTTACAGGATTCAGTTCGATGGCTAACGTCACGAAGTTAAGTGCGAGTCTGCGCAGTACTGGGGGGACCAACTGAAAAATGACTACCCTCCCATTGAGAACGACGGAGTCTGTTCGTCCATTTCTTTTACTGTCTATGGCAACACTTCGTATTTCATGAAAGACGTTATCTCCATTTCTAGAAAAAAAACAGCGATTTTGATGAAAACTAGCCACTAGCTTGGGATTTCTCAGGAACAGAGGCGTGTAGAAATACACTGGTTTGCACCCACCGAGAGCTTAAAGTCTCGCCTTTTAATCGAGCTATTGTATGTGTTCATAGCTATAACAGAGAATATGCTGTGGCTGTACAAAAATCATCAACAATGGTCTAGATTGCTGGCACTTTAGGACAAAGCTAGCAAAGAGTTAAACTATTTAACTGTTCAGTCATTCACTATATTAAACCTCATCATGTTGGTTGCCAATTAGCACATCATTTGTTTTAACAATATATTTCATATGTTTTGCATTTTCATGCACTGGTAATTCCCTGGAATTACTTTTTCTAGTTATAAATGATATCACAAACTACAACAGTTCATGACATGAGATCACTGTAGTAGGCATATATGATGATGACTGACATTTTTATAGGCCAAGTACCACAAAAGGCGAATGAATTACGGAACTTGATTTAACTTTTTTCACAACTTCTGGTAGCCTATATGGGCTACTTGCATACGGCTCGTCTACTAGACATCCTCTGCATGCATGGTGTTTTCGAAGTTTGGTATCGATTTTGGGAGCCCTGTCGCTGTCTTAAGGAAGGCTATGGTTTCTCTTAAAAATTAAGGGTAATTTTTGACACAATTTTAGCCCAAAGTAAACGTAGGCCAAGTTTCGTTTCGATCTACTTCACAAAAAAAATAATTACTCCTCCCAACAGGTCTAAAGAAGAAAAGCCATATGGACATTTGTTAGAATTTTGGTACAGTAACACTTACGTCGTTTACAAGCTTATAGGTTTAATCGCCACCGATGCTTTTCATATCTGACCAAAGTCAAGGGCAGACGACCACTAGGCAAACACGAAGATGTTTACAGCAGATTTCAAAACTGCGGAAATACAAATTGGAAATGCATGGAGTGCAGACATTGTTTCGGTCCGGACGATATTGTCCGTCGGACTTCAAACATGGCTGCGTCCGTGAGACAACGCGAACTCAACTCTGAAGAGTTATCTATATAAAGTTTTATATGTATATTCTGAAATAGGTCATTTCAATTTTGTTTATCATGGGCGTCGTAAAGCATGTCGTGTGTGCCATGTCAGGGGGCGTCGACAGTTCAGTCTCGGCATTATTGCTTAAACGTAGAGGTAGGCTGAACTGCTCTACACATTCTCCTCTGTTGTCCCCTCTCTCCATTGTAATCTATGTATCTCTGTGTCTCCTTCAATGCAGTTGGTCAGGCTTAGGTATGACGATTCAAATACCTCAAAACTTTGTCAAGTATATGGTTGTCACTGTTTGAACGTCACCCCGTAGGTTACTATGTCACAGGAGTGTTCATGAAAAACTGGGACTCTCTGGATGAGAAGGGGGTGTGCACTACCGAGCGGGACTGCGAGGACGCCTATAAAGTGTGCAGACAGCTAGATATACCCTTCCACCAAGTGTCATATGTGAAAGAATATTGGCACGAAGTGTTTAGGTAATCACTATAGAATCTTGTCAAATGTACACAATAAACTCTTACTTGAAAGTCATATTTGAGTATTTGCATGCAAAAACATGTGGGCTTAAGGCTGTCTGTTTAATCGAGTTTCTTTCTGGTCTGTTTAGTAATCTTTTGAAGGAGTACCAACGGGGAAGGACGCCAAACCCAGACATAATATGCAATAAGTACATCAAGTTTAAACACTTCTGTCAGTATGCCCTTGACTCACTGGGTAAGTAAGATTCCACTCAAGCTGAGCATCTGTGCAGTCGGTGTGATAGGTCTGTGTGTGATAACGTGTAGCACATTCAGTTCTTTGTAGAGATAAGGACAACCTAGTCCTAGAATCTTTTAACTTTGACTCTGGGGAGTTACCCAAGCGGAAAAGTCTGGCATTGTTGATGCCATTTTTTTTGTGTAGGCTACATGTCTAATATATTTAAAATGAGTTATAATTTATAGTGGGTTGGTGTGTAGAAGGTGTGTGAACTAAAGGATCTGTGTGATGTCTGTGCCTGTGTTTGTCACATTCCTCACACGTGAACGAACGCACCTGTTGTTGTGGAAACAGGTGCTGATGCCATGGCAACGGGTCACTATGCAAGAACCTCCCTGGAGGACGAGGACGTCTTCTACCAGAGGCACGTTCCACCTCCTCCTCAGACGCTGTTCCGAGACCGCTTTGAGATCCGGAACCGTAAGTGTTTATACGTGAGGCACTTTTACAGATACACAGCGACACCTTGTGTATGAAGAGGACATTACCTTTTGTCTCCTGCAACATATCTGCCTGCTATAGATATAATAGTATAGTTACATTTTGATTCGCAGGTCTACTTCTCTAACCTTCAAAGGACACTATCAAGTGTCCTACGAAGTGTCTTAATGCTTGTGTTTAGTAGGTGATGTTGAGAGTGACATTGGTTTGTGACCTTTTGTTTTGTTTCTCTCGTCGTCATGGCAGCCGTAAGACTGTTCCAGGGAGCCGACCGCTTTAAGGACCAGACGTTCTTCCTCAGTCAGGTGTCCCAGGATGCTTTGCGTCGGACGATCTTCCCCTTGGCAGGTCTCACTAAGGACTTTGTGAAGAAGATGGCCGCTGAGGCTGGTTTTGGTCATGTCCTAAAGAAGAAAGAGGTATTGGCACCTGTCCATGTGTGCTAACCCTATGGTGCTAACATCTCCATGCATGTTTACTTTTCGTCATCAGCACTTTTCCTCCTTCCACCTCTTATCTCCATCTTAGACTCCTGCTCTCTCAATCTTCTGGTAATAGTATTTATTTTTGTAATATTTATTATCATCCAAGGTGTCTCCTCTGCATAGTAATATGTATTGTTACCTAAGGTGTCCTTTGCACTGTAGTTTAAATGGTATACTTCATTTTGTCAGTTGCTTTGGAATAAAGCGTTTGCTAATGAATTATATAAATGTTGTAAATGTAAACGTTTCCTCTTTCTACAGAGCATGGGGATCTGCTTCATTGGGGAGAGGAACTTTGAGGATTTCATCTTGGAGGTTTGGCACTTAACTGCTCTTGTGTTTGGCACATAACTGCTCTTCTGTCGGTTCCCCCTCTAACTCGCATGAGGGCTTTTCTCAGTGGGCTGTCAGCCAGAGTCTTGCTCAGAACTAGGGTCTAGTTCAGACAGGGTTCCACTGGGGAAGTCTGGAAGTTCTGGCATCCTGGAAGACCTGGCAATTGATTAAAGAGACAAAATAGCCTGAACATATCCCATATTGTTATCGATTATTTTTATTCTGAATCAGAGTTTGAGGGAATTGGACCTGGAAACTCTTTGATTTGGATGTTTCAGAATGTGTGGGAAGTTGGGAACCCTGTCAGGGTCTTTCAAGCAGTGGTCTGCAGCCCCCTGGTGGTGTCTGAAGGCATTGCAGGTGGTTCCTGTTTCAGGTGCCTGTGCTTTACTGGAGTATCTAGTTTCTACTTCCACTCCCCTAGCAGAAATATCAACACTTTCAGACCCCATACTGTCTTTTTTAACCACAAGTAACAGCGTTTAGAAAGTGAGTATGGAAAGGACATTTGCTCCGGACATGTCTGTCTCACTGCTCCTCTTTACATTTATTCATCACTCTTCCTCTTCCTCTTCCTCTTCCTTTCTCTTGTGTCTTTCAGTACCTTGAGCCCAAGCTTGGCAATTTCGTCTCCATAGAAACAGGAAAGGTCATGGGAACACACAAGGGTAAGACGGGCCTCTCCAAGTCTGCTGGGGTTGGTGACATCACAGATATGTGTGGTGTGTACCAGAGACACAGCACTCAAAGAATCTCCCATAGAAATGTATGGACATGTTAGTTCCTAACACATAGAAATGTATGGGCTTATTAGTTCGTAACACATAGAAATGTATGGGCTTATTAGTTCGTAACACATAGAAATGTATGGGCATATTAGTTCGTAACACATAGAAATGTATGGGCATTGGGCATATTAGTTTGTTACGATAGTACCTATGCATGAAAAAGATATGTTTCTCCCCACAAGCATGGATGTTTGATGTATCACACCTCATGAATTTGCATTTGTTTGCAAACCCACTATTATACGTTGATTAAAACGAATATGATTTACAGAAGTGGTTTATTGTGAATAGGTGCTGTTTTCGTTGTTGCAGTGTGGCGTTGCATGTGAAGCGTCTCTTTCCCCAGACAGCCTTTAGCAAATAAGCGTGCGTTGGGAGTGCCGCAATTTGGTGCTCCAATTTAAAGGACGGGCTAAACTAGCTGGTGTCCAAGGTGGCAGGTGTCCTAAAATGTCCCTGGAGATCAATAACGTAAGGATCTAACGATCGGTCATCCTCTCTGTCCCTCTCCTCTCCTGTCCACTCTACAGGCTGGTTCACCTTCACACTAGGCCAGAGGGCCCGGATAGGTGGCCAGCGAGATGCCTGGTTTGTGGTGGACAAAGACATCACCACTAACGACATATTTGTGGTAGGTTTGACATTTCAGCTCTCTCTCTCTTTTTCTCTTCCCTCTCTCTCTCTCTCTCTCTCGCTTATGTGCCTCCCTTCTATTTCTCATTCTCCCTTATTGATATATGAACACACACACACACACTTTTCATCTCTCCTTGTCCTTTTCCCTCTCTCTCACCTGCCTCTCACTCTCTTTGATGTCCTGTGAGAAATCTACAGTAGTGGTGATCATAGATTCAGTTTTATATATACATATATATTTAATATGTACAATTTTATAAATACATATATATTCACATATTCACTTTTACTTATAAGTATATAAGTATAAGTATATATACTGTTTTGATCCCGTGAGGGAAATTTGGTCTCTGCATTTATCCCAATCCGTGAATTAGTGAAACACACTCAGCACACAGTGAACACACAGTGAGGTGAAGCACACACTAATCCCGGCGCAGTGAGGCCCTTCAGCCGTTCCTACTGGTCGGGGTTCGAACCGGCAACCCTCCGGTTACAAGTCCGAAGCGCTAACCAGTAGGCCACGGCTGCCCCCTAACAATAACAACATATACCATAGCTCAACTGTAATCGCTCCTGGATCAAAGCTTCTGCTAAAGGTATAAATCTACTTTTTTTTTTTGTTGTTGCTAGGCACCGACCACAAACCACCCAGCACTTCTGAGAGACACACTGCGTACAGATCGGTTCCACTGGATCGCCGAGGAACCACCGGCAGAGTTCGTCAGGACTAAAATGATGGAATGCCGGTTCCGTTTCCAGCACCAGATGCCACTGAGTCAGTACCAGGATTAAAGTATGGTGTCAGTTAGCTGCCTTAATTATACCACTGAGTCAGTACCAGGATTAAATATGGCGTCAGTTAGCTGCCTTAATTATGCCAATGAGTCAGTACCAGGATTAAAGTATGGTGTCAGTTAGCTGCCTTAATTATGGCACTGAGTCAGTACCAGGATTAAATATGGCATCAGTTAGCTGCCTTAATTATGGCAATGAGTCAGTACCAGGATTAAAGTATGGCGTCAGTTAGCTGCCTTAATTATGCCAGCGCATAACGAATGAAAACGAGCGCAGATTCAGGAATTGAGAGCGTAAATACTGTTATCACAACTGCAACAATTATGATTGAGAGCACAGAAATCGTATCAGACCGCTCACCGGCTCAGCCTTTTACACGCTCTCACAGTTGTGTGTGTGTGTATGTGTGTGTGTGTGTGTGTGTGGTGTGTGTGTGTGTGTGTGTGTGTGTGTGTGTGTGTGTGTCATGCTGGTTAGTTAGTTGCAGCCCTAAGGGACTGTTAGACTTATTTATTGAAGGGGCCACCGGAGGAATTTTGAGTGCTTCGGTCAAAAGTTGCATGACCCTCCCTTGCCTGCTAGAAATTGTTCAATGACCCTCCGACAGAATTGTTAAAAGACATGACCCTCCCCTGCCAATTGTCCCTGTCTTCCACCCGTGCTGCTTTGCGCCACAGCCACACACTGTGATAACGTTCTTAAATCAATCTTTCCTGTGAGCTTGCATGCTACCAGTCCTTCCTTTTCAAATGTGTTGCACCTGTTTGCACAATTTCACAAATAATTATATGTGATTAATAATATGACAAATAATCCCTGTGCACGGGGACCGAAACAATGCATGCCAACTTTTTCCGTGTTTCTCACGTATTTTAACTTCCCCCCGCTGTCTTGCCGTTTTAATATTTTCCCGTAGAATATCCCATATTTTAATACTCTCATAACATTAGCCCTGCCCTTCCAACGAAACAGATGTCTTCAAATCATCGTTTTCCTTGCTTGAAGGCGAACTTAGAGTGATGTTAACCTATTTAAGTTTAACGGCGTGATTATCGTGAGAGCACGATTCATTGGCGCTTGCATGTTCGGCCGTATGTCTACGTGCGCACCTGCCTACCATCAGGCCACCATCAGGCTACTCAGCTACTCCCCTGTTTGTATGTTCACTCCCAAGTTGGCCTACCATAACTTACCAACTCTGCACTGTAGACCCTAAATTGGCTATTTATATTTTTCTGTGAAATAAGCAAATGTATTTGTTCAACTTTATGAAGCAGAATTACGCACTAGGCTACTTGGAACGTAACACATTTTTGTTTGCGCAGGAGAGAGAATGACAGCGATTAACAAGTTGCACTTGTTGCTGTTTACCAATAAATACTATATATTTTTGCAAACAACAAAAACAGAAAGAATGGAGACAGCAAAGCTAGAGATTGGGCAGGAACAAGGTCAATTGGTATATATGGTATATATGCTTGTTAAAATGTCATGGATGCATGAAGCACAAGTATGCTTTACTAATGTTAAGCATGCACGCTGTTTAACGTTACACGGTATACTAAAAGTAAGCCAAAGGTAAATGTAGCCTTTTTAGGGCTGTGTAAAGTTCACCAAATTACTGTAATATAGGCTGTTAGGCGTGAATAAAGTAGGCTACTTTGTTGCTACAACC
>NW_027468664.1:33303249-33310749 GCF_046254945.1 Alosa pseudoharengus
AAAGAGTCAAGGATCACGAGCATGAACGCATGTCCAGCTTTGAACTGGTGGTGGCGCTAGAGTGTTCAATGTATATGCACGAAAATTGGTGCGAGTGATTGGGGCAGTGTCCTGACTAATGGTATCAAGTCTTGTTATGTTAACTCAAAGCGTCACCTAGATGTTTGTCCACTTCCTGTTTGGTGGCTTCATTGCCATATTGGATTGGCTGTCACGAGCAAACAAAAATGAAATTAAAAAATCTGACCAGTATCGTTTGTGTGGCTCGGTCTGAAGATCATCTCCTCCAAGTTCTGTGAAAATCGGATGAAATTTGTAACCGCTGAAACTTTTCGTAGAGTTTGGACTAAATCCAATATGGCGGAGGTCCAATATGGCGGAAAGTGACGGGATAGGGGTCATTGAACTTAGGTCGGTCCAGGGATTCCAACGGTGCCTGATATGTGAAAATCGGACGTACCATTCAATGGTCACATGCATGAATGCAATCCAGGTTCGACCCATTGGTGGCGCTAGAGTGTTGGGCATAGAGTTCTGGAAATTGGTGAGAGTGATCATGGGACAGTGCTGAATCAGTGTGCCTAATTTCATAACTTTAGACCCAGCGGTTCAATTTTCGGCCAGATTTTGACCTGTTGGTGGCGCTAGATGGCTGGGTTTAGAGGTCCGTAAATGAGTGTGAATGGTCAGTGGAGTGTCCCGAAACTTTCTGCCAAAAAATCTGCACTTTTTAGCCAGGCGTTCTATGGGCTGCCATAGACTCCAATGGCAGAAGTGTAATAATAGGAAAAGCTAGTAACTCAATGGGTGCCTTCGCAGCTTCGCTGCTTGGCCCCCAATAAGAAGAAAACATAAAACATAATAAAAGCATAAAAGGGCAATAATTTAAAAGTGTTTAAAAAGTAATCATTTAAAAAAACATAGAAACTATAGCTATGCCCTTTATATTTAATTATTTTGGTAATGGTGTCTCAATGTATGCACCCCAAAATAAGATAGCCTGTCTAACAGACTGCACTGCATGGTGTTCTCACTGTTGTTAAACGGTTGTATCTGTCACACTCAGAGCTAAGTGGATGAGGAAGGTGAGGAGAAAGTTGAATCAGACAGGGAAATGCCAGCCAATCAAGAAATCACCGTAGAGTTCGCATCAGGTCATCTCTAATGTATTCCATTGACATGGCTTTTTAGTGCATCGTTGTTTCACTGTTTGGCCACCAGAGGACGCCTCCGGACCAGTGTCTGCTCTAATCTTAAATTAATTGAGATGGGTGTCCTCCGGATTAGGTTTTGTCCCAAACCGAACCTCAGGGGAGGCGCAGGGCCTTAGGTTACCACCAACCGAGTACCACCTGCCTGTCCGGGTGGGCGGCCCGCTCTACTCAGGTGAATTTAGGTCACAGTCAGAGCGGGATTGAATACTTAAAGAAAGGAAGCTATTGCGATTGAGTTACAAAGTACCCTGTTTGTTATAGACAGTTTGTTACGGAGCTATTGTGGACGGAAAACAGAAAAAAATCAAATGAAACAGTAGGCTACCCTAATGTAGGCTAAAGGCATAAGTAGCCTAAGGAGCCATTAGCTGGTTATTTTTGTCTGTCTTACTTAACTCAAATGGTTACATTACATCTAATAATGCATTGTATAGGCCGAATCTTGTTTTCTTTTCTTTTTACGTGTGTTGTTTTAATCATCCAGGGATGGGATGTGCGCAAAAAGGAAAGCTCAAATATGCCCAAGACATTACGCATTTAAAATTACTTGATATCGGAAATATAAAGGTATTCGACCTTTTATGTCATATTTGTAAGAACTGGCTGCAAATAGTGAGGAAAGTTTCCACTAAATTGTTCTAACCTCCTTCATATTGATTTCAGTCGAGAATAGCTCATCAAAACAACAGGACGCGTGGTGAAAAACTTTCAATGGAGAACTGAATAACAATGCCAACGGCACCGGCAATTCCCGCAAGGCTTTTGTAGATTCGCAAGAGCCCTCAAGAGAAAGCCCCACGTGAGAGCACCTCTCCGGGCAACGCAGCAGGTTTATGCTAATCACGCTCGGAGGAGGGGAGCGAGCGAGTCGCGGGCGGCGCGGAGCCATTTTGTCGTCATTTTAAACTTTACATGGGATAATGCCACCTCGCCCTATGGATACCAGGAGTACATTGACTTTTTCGCCGTTAAAACTGGGAAAATGAAGGTTAAAAGAAAGACACCGTGCTGGGAGAGAGAGAGTTGATGGACTTTGCCGAAGTGTTTTTGAAGTTCCGCGGAACTAAGGCATTTTAAACCATGGAAGTAGGGCTGCATTGGACCTGGGTAAGCTTCATATGTAGTTTGCCGTTAATGGGATGTTTAGACCTACACGTATCTGACACTTCACTACCAGGGTTCATGCTGAAAAATGTGTCACTCGGACCCGGCTGGACATACAAAATTGACAGGACTTTAACAGCAAAATATCTAAGGGAGTTTGTAACTGTGGACTGGCGAGACGGAGTGGTGAGAGTTTCTAGCAGGGCGGACTGTGCGCGCTTACCTAAGAACCCGGCGCCTCTCTATGTCAAGATAAGATCTGTGACATCTGAAAACTTTGTCCTGACACATTGTAATGTGTTTGTTCACGGACAGAATTGTTTTATCAAATACAAAAGAAAGAGTTTAATTGATAAGCCCGATATTTCTGCCAATCACCTTTTCCAGTTAGGGGAGACTTCCTGCTTGTCTTCAGGTAATTTACTTTTCAATGTGAACGACTTTTTACCTGAATCCCTGAAGCAGACCACTTTATCTCGTTATTCTTGCACAAACGCATATGGTATTGCAGTAGTGAATAACGGGAGTTTATTTCTGAACCATGAACACTGTACCGAACCGTGGGAGCGTAGCGAAATGTTTTTTTGGTGTACAGTGCACGGCTCGTTGGGAGACAGCGTTTCCATGCGCGTCAGATTACTATTCGGGCCAAAAGCGCACTACGTGTCTTCAGAGTCGTTCCAAAACATACCTAGTACACGACATCTGAGAATAAAAAGAGCACCAAATTCTGCTCCCACATTTCAGTTGCCCAATTATCAAGTATCCGTCCCGGAGAATGAGCCAGCGGGCACTCGTGTTATCAATGTGAAAGCTACTGATACGGATAGTGGAGAAGCGGGTAGGATTAAGTACGCCATGGAGGCTCTGTTTGATGAGCGATCCAATGATTTCTTTGTAATTGACCCGCAGACAGGCAGCATTGTTACGGCGCAGCCCCTGGACAGGGAAGTCAAAGACACTCACGTCTTCAAAGTAACTGCCACTGATCACGGCAGCCCTCCCCGCTCGGCCACTTCTTACCTCACCGTCACTGTGAGAGATACCAATGACCACACGCCTGTGTTTGAGCTCTCTGAGTATAGGGTGACCATTCGTGAGAATGTCGAAGTGGGCTTCGAAGTTATCACCATTCGGGCCAATGACGGGGACACTCCCTCAAACGCAAACATGATATACAGAATAGTCAACGGAGACGGCGTGAACTCCGGTTTTGAGATTGACCCGCGAAATGGGCTCGTGAAAATCAGGATTCCCCCAGACAGGGAGACAATGACGCAGTACAAACTGATAGTCGAAGCCAACGATCAGGGTAGAGATCCGGGTCCGCGTAACGCGACCGCTACTTTGTACATAACCGTGGAGGATGAGAATGACAATTACCCCCAGTTTAGCGAGAAGAGGTACGTAGTGCAGGTGCCGGAGAATGTGGCGGTGAACACTCAGGTAGCCCAGGTGTCGGCCACAGACAAAGACGAGGGGAACAACGCCAATGTGCTCTACAGCATCATCAGCGGCAACGTGAAGGGCCAGTTCTACATCCACTCCTCCTCGGGCGTGATCGATGTCATCAACCCCCTGGATTACGAGATGATCCGAGAGTACAACCTGCGCATTAAAGCCCAGGACAGAGGCAGACCTCCGCTGATCAACGGTACTGGGATGGTGGTCATCCGGGTGGTGGACGTCAACGACAACGCGCCCATGTTCGTCAGCACGCCCTTCCAGGCCACGGTGCTGGAGAACGTGGCCATCGGCCACTCGGTGATCCACATCCAGGCCATCGACGCCGACGCTGGGGAGAACGCTCGGCTAGACTATCGGCTGAGCGACACCTCGCCGGGCTTCCCGTTCACCATCAACAACAGCACGGGCTGGGTGACGGTCAGCACCGAGCTGGACCGCGAGACCACCGAGTTCTACACGTTCGGCGTGGAGGCGCGCGACAACGGCGTCCCCTCCCCCCTCTCCTCGTCGGCCAGCATCAGCATCACGGTGCTGGACGTCAACGACAACGCGCCCGAGTTCACTCAGCGCTCGTACTCGCTGAAGATCAACGAGGACGCGGTGGTGGGCACCAGTGTGCTGACGGTGACCGCCGTGGACCGCGACGTCAACAGCGTGGTCACCTACCAGATCGCCAGCGGCAACACGCGCAACCGCTTCGCCATCACCAGCCAGAGCGGCGGCGGCCTGCTGACCTTGGCCCTGCCGCTGGACTACAAGCAGGAGCGGCAGTACGCGCTGACGCTGACCGCCTCGGACGGCACGCGCTTCGACACGGCGCACGTCCTCGTCAACGTCACCGACGCCAACACGCACCGGCCCGTCTTCCAGAGCGCCAACTACCAGGTGCCGGTCAGCGAGGACCGGCCGGTGGGCTCCACCGTGGTGGTCATCAGCGCCTCGGACGAGGACACTGGCGAGAACGCGCGCATCACCTACGTGATGGAGGACAACGTGCCGCAGTTCGCCATCGACCCGGACACCGGCGCCATCACCACGCGCACCGAGCTGGACTACGAGGACCTGGCCTCGTACACGCTGGCCATCGTCGCCCGCGACAACGGCATCCCGCAGAAGTCGGACACCGCCTACGTGGAGATCATGGTGCAGGACGCCAACGACAACGAGCCGCGCTTCGGCCAGTCCAAGTACCAGGGCAGCGTGTTCGAGGACGCGCCCACCTTCACCAGCGTGCTCCAGATCTCCGCCACTGACCGTGACTCCGGCTCCAACGGGCGCCTCATCTACAGCTTCCTGGGCGGCGACGACGGGGATGGAGACTTCCAGATTGAGACGTATTCCGGAATCATCCGCACGGCTCGGAAGCTTGACCGCGAGAACGTGGCCGTGTACCACCTGAAGGCCTTTGCCGTGGACAAGGGCGTTCCGCCGCTGAAGGCTTCCGTGGACGTGCAGGTGTCCGTGCTGGACATCAACGACAACGCGCCAAAGTTCGAGAAGGACCGACTGGACATCTACGTGAAGGAGGACAGTGCGGTGGACTCGGTGGTGGAGCGCATCGTGGCCGAAGACCCCGACGAGGGCACCAACGCTCAGATCATCTACCAGATCGTGGAGGGGAACGTTCCGGAGATGTTCGACCTGGACATCTTCACGGGCGACCTCAAGCTGCTGGCGGAGCTGGACTACGAGACGCGGACGGACTACATCATCGTCGTCCAGGCGACGTCCGCCCCGCTGGTCAGCCGCGCCACCGTGCACGTGCACGTGCAGGACGTGAATGACAACAAGCCCGTGCTCAAGGACTTCGAGATCCTCTTCAACAACTACGTCACCAACAAGTCCAACAGCTTCCCGGGCGGCGTGATCGGCAGGGTCCCCGCGCACGACCCCGATGTCTCGGACAAGCTCCACTACTCGTTCGTGGAGGGCAACGAGCTGAGCCTGCTGGTCCTCAACCAGCACACAGGCGAGCTCAAGCTCAGCAAGGACCTGGACAACAACCGTCCCCTGGAGGCCACCATGAAGATGGCCGTGTCCGGTAAGCACGGCGCTGTTTCTCTCCCACGCGTTTTGGTGCCTATATGAGGCTTGTTTGTTTTTTTGTTTGTTTGTTTGTTTGTTGACTGCATCAGGGTGAGTCCACTCTCAGCCCCAGAGACTCCTGCCTGTTCCTCAGTAACAGGGCTGATCGATAAGTGTGTGTGTGTGTGTGTGTGTGTGTGTGTGTGTGTGTGTGTGTGTGCTGTTAAATGTAGAAGCCTGTGTGTGTGTGAACTATTAGACATAAAAGCCTGTGTGTGCTGTTAAGTGTGTGTGTGTGTGTGTGTGTGTGCCTGTGAAGTTTTAATAGAGTGGTCAGTAGAAACACAAGCCTGTGTGGTGATCCTAGAGAGGAGGCTGTGCGGTGATCCTAGAGAGGAGGCTGATGTCCTGTGTGTGTGTGTGTGTGTGTGTGTGTGTGTGTGTGTGTGCGGAGGGCTCCTAGAGTGGACGCTGATGTCCTGTAAGGGTGGCCAAGTGAGGCTGCGGCGGAAATACTGTTCCACACACACACACACACACACACACACACACACACACACACACACATACACACACCGGCCTGCCGCAGCTGAGTTAAGTGCTTGGAGTGCACGCAGTGCTGACAATGTAATAACACTGTATGTGTGTGTGTGTGTGTGTGTGTGTGTGTGTGTGTGTGTGTGTGTGTGTGTGTGTGTGTGTATGTGTGTGTGTCTGAGGAGTTCTCTGGAGGAATTCTATGTAATGGATTTGTTTTGTGTTGGTTGGACGTGGGTTGGACGTGCACTTTAAATGTGCAGGACTGATTTGTTGCAGAGACACTTTGCCAGTGTCTTCTGTTGTAGAATGTTTTGTTTGTGTGTGTGTGTGTGTGTGTGTGTGTGTGTGTACGTGTGTGTACAAAACTGGGGAGACTGTAGAGCTGGTTCTGCCGCTTTTTATTTAGTGTGTTTGTGTGTGTATGTATGTCCCTGTGTGTGTCTGTGTGTGTGTGTGTGTTTGTGTGTTGTTCTGTGCTCATAACTAAACAATATGAGTTGTTTTGCTCTGCGCTGGTTGTAGACGTGTGACTCTTCCCTAATGCTGCATTTATAGGTGCCCAGCTACATTGCATTACAGAGTTGGCACGAGTCCTAGTGAAGTCCTCAGGAGGAGCTCTGTGTGTGTGTGTGTGTGCGTGTGTGTGTGTGCGTGTGTGCGTGCGTGCGTGCGTGTATGTGTGTCTGTGTCTGTATTTGTGTGTGCGTGTGAGTGTGCGTGCGTGCGTGTGTGTGTTTGTGTGTGTGTGTGTGCATGCGTTCGTGCGTGCGTGCATGCGTGCATGTATGTGTTTCTCTGTCTGTGTGTGCGGGTGAGTGTGCACGTGAGTGTGCGTGTGAGTGTGCGCGTGCGTGTGTGTGTGTATTGCATGTTGAGCTGTTAGCCTGATTAGATTTGCTCCTCTCTGGGATCTGTCCCCGTCCCTCTAGGGCAAAAATGAGCTCATGTTTAAGCAATGATTAAAGGAATGTAGTATTCTCTGTGTGTGTGTGTGTGTGTGTGTGTGTGTGTGTGTGTGTGTGTGTGTGTGTGTGTGTTTAGGTATACCTGATAATGCTTAAGGAACTCTCTGAGTGTTTGTGTGTGTGTGTGTGTGTGTGTGTGTGTGTGTGTGTGTGTGTGTTTAGGTATACCTGATAATGCTTAAGGA
>NW_027468664.1:33335749-33338249 GCF_046254945.1 Alosa pseudoharengus
TCACACACAGGCACACACACATGCTTCTCTTATCTGATATGGAGATGTGGAGAGGATGAGATTCCATAAGATGTTGAAAAGACCAGTGTGTGTGTGTGTGTGTGTGTGTGTGTGTGTGTGTGTGTGTGTGTGTGTGTGTGTGTGTGCGTGTGCTTGAACGGTTGCACATGCGTGTGTGTGCGTACGTGCGTGAGTATTTACAAGTGTGTGTATGTGTGTGTCTAAATCCTTCTGCGGTTTTGGAGTGTTTCTGGGTCACAGCTGAGGGGGTGTCTGAATTAAAAGCAGAAGATGAGAGTGATCCCATGAATGACCTGCAAAGGGCTGACCTACCCACCATTTGTTTATTCAATGCCCATTTATTCATCTCCTGCTCTAAAAAAGTAAAAGATGCTTGAACGCTACGCGGCAGCACTGAATTCATTGGTCGGTAAATTGTACCATTCATGTATAGTAAGTCATGGAAATTCAGCTTTTTTGTCAGGGAAAAGTCATGGAATTTTACATTTGATTTAGAGTGGGAACCCTGTTAGAGCATAGGCCAGCGTCAGCAGATGAACTGGTCACAGCAGTGTCACCGAGTCAGACATGGAGTCTTCAAAACACACTTGGTCTTCACTTACGAGGCCCGCTCTGTGGTCGTTTACAACTCAAGTCTGTGAACACAAACACATGGGGAAACTCTCAGAAGGGAACGCACTGAATTCATTTGGCAACTTTGAAAATGAACCAGTTCAGAAGATGCAGTGCTTCCCCCTAACAGTTGGGTTTTGGCGTCGTCTGGAAGTGATGTTATGGAATATGAGAAAATGTGATTCTAACAGTGTGGATTATGAGTGAATGTGATTCTAGCAGTGTGGATTATGAGTAAATGATTCTAACAGTGTGAATGTAATTCTAGCAGTGTGGATTATGAGTGAATGTGACACTAGCAGTGTGTGGATTATGAGTGAATGTGACTCTAGCAGTGTGGATTATGAGTGAATGTGATTTGAGTGAATGTGTGTGGATTATTAGTGAATGTGATTTGAGTGAATATGATTTGAGTGAATGTGTGTGGATTATGAGTGAATGTGACTCTAGCAGTGTGGATTATGAGTGAATGTGATTTGAGTGAATGTGATTTGAGTGAATGTGTGTGGATTATGAGTGAATGTGACTCTAGCAGTGTGTGGATGAGGGCTAAGAGCTGACGTGTGGATTCTCGTCTGGTCTTTAGAGGAGTATTATGGGCTGTCCCTGTCATGCGGTGCTCTCTGCTGGGAGTCATTGCAGATGAAAGCGTCCACTAACTCACTATCTGCCTAACTGTGTCATTAGGATGCCATTCCCTCCCAGAGAGTGACAATAACAAACACAAGACAGCTCAGCGCTGTGTGTGTGTGTGTGTGTGTGTGTGCGTGTGTGTGTGTGTTAGGAGCTGGCATTCAGTTGTGACAGTTATGAGCGTCAGCTTTTTGAGACCCAGTAAAGATTTACAGCGGCCACACCCACACACTAATCAGAGGCCACCCTCAAACCAGCAGGAGCCTCCTCTTCTCTCTCTCTCTTTTTCTCTCTCTCTCTCCCTTTCTCTCTCTGTCCCTCTCTCTCTCCTGCTTTCACTCTCTGTCCCTCTCTCTCCTGCTTTCTCTCTCTTTTCCTCTCTCCTTCCCTCTCTCTCTCTCTCTCTCTCTTTTGCCTTCCTCTCTTTCTCATAACTGTTTTATGGGAAAGTGTTTGACAAATGGGAGCAGATATGGGTGATACAGGAGAAGGACAGAGAGAGAGAGAGAGAGAGGGAGGGAGAGGGCTGAGAGAGAGGGAGGAGAGAGAAAGAGAGGGAGGGGAGGAGAGAGAGAGAGGGGAGGAGAGAGAGAGAGGGAAGGAGAGAGAGAGGGAGAGAGAGGGAGGGAGAGAGAGATAGGGAAGGAGTTCCACGCAGTGTAGCAAGGCAGCATCTGCCCCTCACACTCCTGTAAGCAGAGCTGAACTGCAGGCCTCAGCATTCCTGAGGTTGACTCACAGGTGTGTGTGTGTGTGTGTGTGTGTGTGTGTGTGTGTCACAGGTGTGGAGTACAGGTATTTGTTCACTCGACTGGAGGCTGCGATAAGACAGGTCAGTAATGAGAGCCTGTCCTGTTGAAAAGGCTCTGGTTTAAAAAATAGCCAATAGAAAGAGGCAGTGAGTTATAGCTACAGTGAAACATCTTCCAACCCTCCATTACACACGCACACACACACACACACACACACACACACACACACACACACACACACACACACACACACACACACACCTGATCTTGTCTCTGAACTCCGCTCCTCCAGAAACCAGATGTGCTCATTCAGGTGGGAGGTCTGTGTGTGTGTGTGTGTGTGTGTGTGTGTGTGTGTGTGTGTGTGTGTGTGTGTGTGTGTGTGTGTGTGTGTGTGTGATGGAGATGAAGAATCCTGCATAGTCATTCATCCCAAGGCCCTCTTAATAGCTGCTGAAGCATTTGGCCAAAGAGTCCTATAT
>NW_027468664.1:33348249-33353249 GCF_046254945.1 Alosa pseudoharengus
TGGAGATAACGACCTGTGTTTGCTTTTTCTGATAATAAGTCAGGTGTGTGTGTGTGTGTCTGTCTGTCTGTCTGTCTGTGTTTGTGTAGCTCTGTGTGTGTGTGTAGCTCTGCGTGTATACCTCTGTGTGTGTGTGTGTGTGTGTGTGTGTGTAGTGCGTTTTACGGTTAGCTCCTTCAGATGGATTGGCTTCCTTTGTTGTGGTTTAAATATTTGAACCTGAGGAGGAGCCCTGGGATTGGCTGCTTCCTCTCCGCTGCTGTTATTGTCTGCCATTTGATTGGCTGCTCCCTCTCTGTAGTCGTTTTTGTCTGCCACTTGATTGGCTGCTGCAGCCGTTGAGCTGCAACCAGCGTGCTGAAATGGCACCTAGTTTAAACGGTGGTGTTTAAGAGATTTAAGAGATTTCAGCCTTGGGTGTCCGCCCTGTAACACACACACACACACACACACACACACGCACACACCGTGGCAGCAGGATGTCCCTATGCTGGTGGTGACAGATGAACAGCCTTTCCTTTCTTGCTGTTTTGGATCCATGTGGGGGGGCAACTCACACCCCTCTTACTCTCTTGGGGGTCCTAAACTCACTCACACACACACATACACACACACACACACACACATACACACAGACTCTCTCTCTCTCTCTCTCTCTCTTGCTCTCTCTCACACACAGACACATTCACACCTCATCCCTCCGCTAAGAAGGGGTATGACAGCTTTATGTGTGAAACCTGTCAATGCACATGAGTGTGTGTGTGTGTGTGTGTGTGTGTGTGTGTGTGTGTGTGTGTGTTGTGTGTGTGTGTGTGTGTGTGTGTGTGTGTTTGTTCGTTAGAAATCCCAGTTGACCACCCGCATCAAGCACTCAAAGAAGTGTGAGCAGAAATGATTGACAGCACAGGACACTGGAAACTGTGAAACTGAATCTGATTGGACAGATTGAAATCTGTGACATACAGATGACAGCTGACTGTTAATGTGACAGTTTCTAAAGTCCACCAGCGTAATGTTGTATACTGATGTTTGGTTGGGGTTCTCAATCTGTGTCATGTTGTATACTGATGTTTGGTTGGGGTTCTCAATCTGGACGTCATGTTTGATATTGATGTTTGGTTGGGGTTCTCAATCTGGTTTCCTATGTCCAAATACGTCATGCTTTACAGTAGAACGGATCTTTGTCCACATGCGTCATGCTTTACAGTAGAACGGATCTTTGGCTACGGTTCTCTCGGGTTTCCTAAATATCGTCATATCAAAAATTGGTAGAAGTCCAATTTGGTTCATCCCTAGTTTGGCATGTCCATGAACTCTGTGTTGTTGTTGTTGTTGTCGTTGTTGTTGTTGTTGTCGTTGTCGTTGTCGTTGTCGTTGTCGTTGTCGTTGTCGTTGTTGTTCAGGTCAGTCTGTGGCCCTTGGTATCCTGTCCAGTCTTGTTTGGCTCTGAGCTGGCCTACGGTCTGCTGTTGTATCTGATACCAGATCACAGGAGCAAGCTGGCCTAGTGCTGCCTGAGCGTACAGGATTTGCTGTTTTGTGTCTCCTGCAGTTCCAGCTGCACGTGGGGGAACTAGCGTAGTGTGTTTGTAGCAGTATTAGCTCACACCAGCTTATCTTTTGGCCTCAATCTTCCCTGAGTAGACGCCAGGACAGCTCAATTATTAACTCTCTCATACACTAACTGACTGACACACACACATCGACACACACACACACACACACACACACACTCATACTCACTCACTCACTAACAACCCCCCCCCCCACACACACACAGTTTTATCATTTGTCAAATCGATATGAAAGGCCTACCAATTGTTAGCTACTCCTAATAGCCTAAGCATGTTTGCCCTGGTCTGTTAGCAGAGGCTGTTGTGTTTTGGCCTTTCTCATTGCCATTATCTCAGTGGTCCAGAGCCATTCACCCTGCTAATGCTGCTAATGCTGCTGTTATATCAGGAGTCCTGATGGCATGAGGAGTTATTACAGTAGGAGTCATTCGTTATTAGGAGTCCTGGTGGCATGATGAGTTATTAGGAGTCCTAATGGCATGAGGAGTTATTAGGAGTCGATCGTTATTAGGGGTCCTGATGGCATGAGGAGTTATTAGGAGTCGTTCGTTATTAGGAGTCCTGGTGGCATGATGAGTTATTAGGAGTAGATCGTTAGCCTGCTCCATTGAGCGACAGCGCCGCTTTGAGGTGTGTTCAATCAGGTCCTCTTTGGGGGGGTGGGGGTCATGCTGTTCACACGCTGGCAGCTAGTTTTCTTTTTCCACGGGGGTCAGATTAGCGTGCAGTGCACACACACACACACACGTACTACGCACACACACACACACACACACACACACACACATACTACACACACACACACACACACACACACACAGGGATGAGATGGCCGGTGACACTCTCCTTCCCAAACCCTAGGGTGGGACTCCCATCCCAGCAGCTGAGCAGCTAAATATAACATCACTCACACCGCGCTGGAATGTGTTACCAGAGAGGGACAGATGAAAAGAGAGAGAGAGTGTGTGTGTGTGTGTGTGTGTGTGTGTATGTGTGTGTGTGTGTGTGTGTGTGTGTGTGTGTGTGTGTGTGTGTGTGTGTGTGTGTGTGTGTGTGTGTGTATCTCTTGATAGGCATAGCAAGAGATAGGAAAGACATAGACAGATAAAAGAGAGGAGGAGAGGAGAAGAGGAGAGGAGAGGAGATAAGGAGAGGAGGGGAGAGGAGGGGAGGAGAAGAGGAGAGCAGAGGAGCGGAGAGGAGGAATGGAGAGGAGGACAGGAGAGGAGAGAGGACAGGAGAGGAGAGGAGAGGAAAGGAGAGGGGGATACCGTCCAGTAGAGGTCTGCCCGCTCCCGCAATATTCTGTCCAGCTCCCGCCCGCTCCTAACCTGACTCTCGCCAGATGAATTTCGTTCCGCTTAGCTCCGCCTAGCTTCACTCACATCCATCTGGGACCTCTTCCATTGAGAGTGATTTCAGCACGAGATTGTATGGTAGAGCCAATCAGGATGCAGGGCGGGAGTTTCATAGATGTGACATAGCGTAGAAGCGACTGTGAGACTGTTATCAGCGTCACGGTTGGCTTCGATGTGAGTGGTTGAAGTGGCACGTCAATAGATGACGGACAAGTGGCTTATTCAATCATATGCAAGCATTTTTTGATTAGGCCCAGCCTTCTGAAACACCATTTCAATGGATCGGTTCCAAATTCATCTGGCGAGAGTCAGGTTAAGACGCTCCCGCATTAATGTGTCATTTTTTAGTCCCGCTCCCGCCCGCATCTGTAACATGATGTCCCGCTCCCGCCCGCTAAAGCCCGCATGCAGGAGGGATAGCCTATTCAGCTTTTCTTTCTGTCTCACGAAAGGAGCACACACACACTGAGAAAGACTCCAGATGTCAGTTTCTTGGTTCTGAATGTAGGCTAACAACTGAAGTAGGCCTAGTCTGGTGCCCTCTTCCTCTGTCATGCTTTCAATTTCACGTTTTGACAATGAGCAGCAGGAACAAATTGAACCCACGTAAACGACAATATAGGCTATAGGCCTGCTATCTGTCAGTTATGCTTAAACCCCGTTTTTACATCCAGCTGAACTATAGTTATGAACACTACTTTAACATTTCCATAGTTAATTTTACGCACATATTTAATTTGCGGGAGTGCAGTGAATCATCGGTTTGTCCCGCACCCGCGAACGCACCTCTCTCATCCCGCCCCCGCTCCCGCAGAGAGCTTTCAAAAGTTGTCCCGCGGCGGGACCGCGGGTCTAGCGCGGGAGTGCAGACCTCTACCGTCCAGTCCAGTGATGATGATGATTTGCCCAGAAATGAAACTCATCCTCATGCTTGTCAAATTTGAATGACAGATACTGACCACTGTTATTGACATAGACAGTGAGAGCTGTGTGTGTGTGTGTGTCTGTGTATATATATGAAGTAGATTTGGACACATCTGTCAAACTCATATGATATTTGCACTGAGCTGTGGGCCTCTTGGGTGCTCAGCTTACTGAAGGTCTGTGTTTGTGTATGTGCGTGCGTGCGTGTGTGCACGCGTGTGTGTATGCGTGTGTGTGTGTGTGTGAGAGAGATTTCCAGAGCTTACTGGAGGTCTGTGTTTGTGTATGTGCGTGCTCTATGCGTGCGTGCATGTGTGTGTGTGTGCATGTGTGTGTGTGTGTGTGTGTGAGAGATTTCCTCAGCCCACTGGAGGTCTGTGTGTGTGTGTGTGTATGTGTGTGTGTGTGTGTGTGTGTGTGTGTGTGTGTGAGAGAGAGATTTCCTCAGCCCACTGCAGGTCTGTCTGTGTGTGTGTGTGTGTATGTGCGTGCGTGCGTGCATGCGTGAGTGCGTGCGTGCGTGCGTGTGTGTGTGAGAGAAATTTCCAGAGCTTACTGGAGGTCTGTGTTTGTGTATTTGCGTGCTCTATGCGTGCATGCGTGTGTGTGTGTGTGTGCATGTGTGTGTGTGTGAGATTTCCTCAGCCCACTGGAGGTCTGTGTGTGGGCGTGTGCGCATGTGTGTGTGTATGCATATGTGTGTGTGTGTGTGAGAGATTTCCTTAGCCTACTGGAGGACTGTGTGTGTGCGTGCGTGCGCATGTGTGTGTGCGTGCGTATGTGTGTGTGTATGCATGTGTGTGTGTGTGTGAGAGAGATTTCCTCAGCCCACTGCAGGTCTGTGTGTGTGTGTGTGTGTGTGTGTGTGTGTGTGTGTGCGCGCACATGTGTGTGTGTGTGCGTGTGTGTGTGTGTGTGTCAGAGATTTCCTCAGCCTACTGGAGGTCTGTCTGTGTTTTAATTTCCCCAACTTCTCTCTCTGCTGTGTACAGTAGGAGGTGTGCTTACACGGTCTGATGGATATGTGTCTGGCAGTATGTGTGTGTGTGTGTGTGTGTGTGTAAATGTCAGTGTCAGTGTGAGTGTGTGTTTGTGTGTTTTCATACTTGTGGTTGTGAATTTATGATTGTATGTGTGTTTGTAT
>NW_027468664.1:33358249-33363249 GCF_046254945.1 Alosa pseudoharengus
TGCTCAAATGTGGTTTGATCCCCGTTTGATTTGTAAGGTATTGATTTTCAGATCGTATCTGTTTATATGGTTTGATCCCCGTTTGATTTGTAAGGTATTGATTTTCAGATCGTATCTGTTTATATGTTTATATACAGTTTCAACTAAACTCTCAGAATGGTCAAAAATTGAGAGTTTTTATAAGAAGAAAGTGATTTAGAGAACACTAGTGGCAGCTATAAGATTCTCTTTATTGTGGCTTCATGTGGTCTCCCATCCAGTAATTGACCAAGGGCATGACTGCTTAGGTTTTGACAAAGACTGAACACAGGTAACACAGCGAGCCACAAACTTTAAAGACTGCATCTCCAATACGAAGCATTTGACAGATTTGTTTCACCCCAAAAAGCTCTGAGGTGTCGGAATTGTTTCGAAGCTTCGGAACAATTCGGCACAATTGCTTCGAATGTTTCAGTGTTCCATAAAGCCTCGATTTGCCCATCCCTAGCTAACATGCATTCCTGTTTCTACATTCACTGGCCAACATAATTGGAGATTTCTGCAGGTTAATGCTAAGAGGCTAATATGCTACTCATGCTAGTATTCAGCGGTAGTTTTGCAACTTGAGAAACAGTTAACAGGTTTGATCCCTAACAACGACTAAGCAAGTCCCCCTGTCCTTTGGAATGAAAGCTAAATCCCTATCATTATACTAAATACTGACTTTACCATAGTTGATTACTATACTGCACAGCAGTAATCATACTAAATACTGACTTTACCATACTTTACTATACTACACAGCAGTAATCATGCTCAATTAACCATCCTGGTTCCTGGTCAAATATATTGAATACACATGGAAACCTGTGAGGGATTCCCCTCCACCAGCAGGGCCTGAGTTATCTGGAGTGATCTGGAATGATCTTCAGTGATCTGGAGTGATCTGGAATGATCTGCAGTGATCTGGAGTAATCTGGAATGATCTGGAGTGATCTGGAATGATTTGCAGTGATCTGGAGTAATCTGGAATGATCTGCAGTGATCTGGAGTGATCTGGAGTAATCTGGAATGATCTTCAGTGATCTGGAATGATTTGCAGTGATCTGGAGTAATCTGGAATGATCTGCAATGATCTGGAGTGATCTAGAATGATTTGCAGTGATCTGGATGTTTCCTGTGCTGAGAGGTGTTGAGTAACATATCAGTATATCAGACATATAGTGAGAGACTCCCTCCCCCAGTAGCGCCTCATTGGGTTAAATTCTGGCGGCTGAACGCACAATTTTTGAGCAGTTTGAGACAGAAAGAGTAAGCCATGTAGGGCCCGTTGATACTTTTTTATTATTGCAACGATACCAGAATATTAAGGGAACCCTCCGCTATAGGCGGGGTTTAGACTTTATTGTGCTATAGGTGGTGGGGCTTAGACTGTATTGTGCTATAGGTGGTGGGGTTTAGACTTTATTGTGCTATAGGTGGGGTTTAGACTGTATTGTGCCATAGGTGGGTTTAGACTTTATTGTGCTATAGGTGGTGGGGTTTAGACTTTATTGTGCTATAAGTGGTGGGGTTTAGACTTTATTTTGCTATAGGTGGGGTTTAGACTTTATTGTGCTATAGGTGGGGTTTAGACTTTATTGTGCTATAGGTGGTGGGGTTTAGACTTTATTGTGCTATAGGTGGGGTTTAGACTGTATTGTGCCATAGGTGGGGTTTAGACTTTATTGTGCTATAGGTGGTGGGGTTTAGACTTGCACCTGCACCTTCCAACCTGTTAGTCTCTTTGAAGGTCACAGTTCATCTCCAGGTGGCCAAGCAGGCCAGAGCCATTATGGGAGGGGAGGAGGGGGCTCGGACTGATGACAGGTGTGTGTGTCTTTGTGTGTGTGTCTGTGCGTGTGTGTGTGTGTGTGTGTGGGTCATCACTGCCCCCTCATTCCACCTCTCTCACATTAGCGGAAAGCTGATCCCGTAATTCCCGGGCCGGAATAGAGGAGGATTAGCCAGTGGAAAATCAGGGGTCATTACTCTACCACCGGCGACAGGGGGGCCATCATACTGATGCTCTCTCTGATGCTGGACCTGCGACACCCCTCTACACACACACACACACACACACACACACACACACACACACACACACACACACACACCAGGCACCCTGGGCCCCTCCTCCCTCATTCCCAGTCATTCCAGCCATGTCCAGATCTTGTCAGGATAATGGTCGACACCCAAACCCCTCGCTAAGGGGGCATCCGTCTGCAACAGAGCCGAAAGATAACCATGAGAACAGCAGTGGACACTACCCCGCCCAAAACACACACACACACACACACACACACACACACACACACACACAGATGTCAGATTCCAACATATTTTCAGGAGCAAGGAGAGAAAATGAATTGAGTTATAATGATCACCTATTGTGGTCTTCTGGTGATAAGAATAAATGTAGTGCTTATTTGCCTTCATTATTTACCTGTTTATAAATGATTGTTTATAGCATTAAGTATAATATAAGTATAATATAAGTATAGCATTAAGCAGCTCTCTTCTACACCATCATTACCTCAACCTTACCTGAAGGACTAATGGGGTGATAACACAGGGTAAATAGACCACCAGAGACGCTGGGAGCAGCAGATTCTCCCCCCCCCCCCCCCCCCCCACACACACACTCACACACACACACACACACACACACACACACACACACACATATACACACACACACATACACACACACACACACACACACACACACACACACACACACACACACACACACACACACACACACACACACATATACACACACACACACACACACACATACACACACACACACACACACACATATACACACACACACACACACACACATACACACACACACACACATACACACACACACACACACACAGGGCTGTATTTTGCACACTGGCGCATGGCGTAAAGTTCGTTTTCCACCCGCGCAAAGTTTAATTCGGTATTTTGCACTTTTATTTTTTAAACAATGCGCCCAGGGGTGTGGCAATTAACAACCTAGGGAGGGGCCTGGCGCATTGTCTAAAAATCGCTATTGTACACCTGGTCAGAAGTCTATGGCGAGTTGTTCATATGCTATTTTAAGAGCGCATTGTCAACAGTCATATTGGCAGGTGCACACCATCCTTCTATCATTCATGAACGCACACCAGCGCACGTCCATGCAAAACATTACAAATTGCACGATTACAATGAGAAACATAATAAGAATAAAGATATTACGAAATACATCTCATGATGAGTAGTTATTCACCATCATTTGCAAATTGGTAATGGCGGTTAAAAGTGATTAAGGGAGAGGCGAGAGACACGTATGGAGCACAGCTGAAGACGCACTGTCACAAGATATAAGCAACTCCTCTGCAGGATAAATGCTGTTTTATTCAGTCATTTGAGCAATATTAGGGTAAGTGTTGCTTTTTCCAGCCTATGTTTTCGATGGTAATTTATTGTCAGTCAATAGTAAAAGTAACTGCATATAACTGTCTAGTCGTTGACTGACACCTTGGTGAAGTTAGTTTCACTTTGCCAATGAGTTCAAATAATAGACGAGTGCAAATGCGTGAAGGCTATGCTAGGTTTTAGTAAAGCATGGTTTAGTGGAATGACTATTCCATACGGTCTCGCAAGCAGCCTCCTTCCAATGCGCCGTTGAATGCCAAAATACCGATGCATACCGATAAATTTGAATAAGCTTTTGACGAGTGACCATACACTTTAGAATGTCATGTTCGGGCCCACAGTGTGTAAATAGAGCAACAGAGACGATGGGAGCAGCAGATTCCTTCCTCCAGGCGCTCCTCGTGAATCACGCTTCATTAGATCACAAGAGAGATGAGCGCGTTTACAATCAAACAGCCAGAGTGATTCACGTCAAAGATGCAACACAGACATGTTACGGCAACTGCAACCGATCCCTTTAAAAAAAAACTCCGAGACACAACGCATTTAGAATGACATGACACCGACGCTGGACAGGCGATGAGCACGTCTGTGGGGGTGCGTCCATAAGGTCGGTGCATGGTCCTATAGACGCTGGTGCTGCGACCTTGAACTCTGAAGTCTTGTCCTTGACCCTTGACCTCTCCCCTCCCGTTCCCCAGGTGAGCACTGTGAGGTGAACGCCCGGTCCGGCCGCTGTGTGCCAGGTGTGTGTAAGAACGGGGGCACGTGCGTGGACCTGCTGGTGGGGGGGTTCATGTGCCAGTGCCCGGTTGGCGAGTTCGAGAAGCCCTTCTGTGAGATGACCACGCGGAGCTTCCCCGGACAGTCCTTCATCACCTTCAGAGGACTCCGCCAGAGGTTCCACTTCACCGTCTCCTTCATGTGAGTGACATTCTGCTGCCGCCATGGAAACCAGCCACTGGTCATAATAGGTCAGAACGGTGGCCATGGTCACCAAACGACAACATTCTAGGAATGTAGTCACTGTTAGTGTTACTCGGTGTGTATGTTATAGAATGTTTTGAAATGTGTTGTCAAGAATGCTAATGTGCATTTTTAGCGAGCTCATTTGATTTTTCTCATAACCACTCCAGGAAGCGTGTGTGGATAGGGTATCGTGAGTGAGAGAGCTAAGAAGTGGACATGCTGGACAGGGCTGTAGATATGCACAGCGTAGAGCAGAGCAAGCAACATTCCGTGTGTGCAGAACTTCCTCTTTGCTTGGGCGCTTCATGACGCTCATTATGTGATCTAACCAGCACATGAAGACTGTAATGTGTAGTTATGGAGTGATCAAATATCAGGCTGAACAAATGACAATGAAGAACTAAATGGCCCTGTAGCTTGATTTACATTGCAGTACTTCCTCTTGCGTGGGTGACATGGAACTTAGCGTCTTCTGGGATTCGGACTGTCCACTCTACTCATAACTGTATAATAACTTCACAGTGCACTCTATATATAACTACCTAGTGTCCACTCTATAGGGAATAACTACCTAGTGTCCACTCTATAGGGAATAA
>NW_027468664.1:33378249-33380749 GCF_046254945.1 Alosa pseudoharengus
TCCATTGCCAAGCGTTAACTTCTTTGAAGGCGAGTACTCTGTTGAAGTTCAAAACTATTGCATTTGCCCAGAGCCACTCTACCAATCGCTAACGTTTGCTCGTGACGTATGTCATGCTCAAACTAGTGCACAACCTCAACGTCATCGTTCTCAGACACTCCCTCTGGACCTGCAGATTTTTGCAGGAGAAAACCCGCGAATATACCGCAGACCCAGACGACGTACTGAAGGGAAATGCAAATTGAGCGGAAGTACGTAGGGGGACGGAGCCAGGCTACTTTTGACCTATTTATGGAGAACTCATACTGTACAAAAACTCTCAAATACCAGCCTTGGATTTCTGCCATTGAGAACCTAGGATACAAATGGCAGCTCATTGTGTTAGTGTTTGGTAGCCTAGGTCATGTACATAGGTTGGCGGTCCGTGGGCTTTGCATTGGGGGACTATATAAAACTAAGGCCAAGCAGCTAGTGAAGTACTGTTCCATATCAGCAATTATAGGAAGCTTGTTTATTTGGAAGAGACGATGCTTCCTATACCCTTGAATCTGTAAACTCATGATAGATTGCTGAACTGCTTTAATCTACTGGATTATTCAGAAGATTTGATTCCTACTGTAACTTAACTTGTAAAGTGGAATCAAATAAAGTATATAAAATGTGTGTGTGTGTGTGTCTGTGTGTGTGTGTCTGTGTCTGTGTGCTTGTGTGTGTGTGTGTGTGTGTGTGTGTGTGTGTGTGTGTGTGTGTGTGTGTGTGTGTGTGCTTGTGTGCTTGTGTGTGTGTGTGTGTGTGTGTGTGTGTGTGTGTGTGTGTGTGTTAGAGCCCATAGAAGAGAGAGCAACGCCTAGGACTCAATTAATGTTTAATGGTTAAATGCAGTTTTGCCTTCCTGGCAGGGAATGTGTGTGTGTGTGTGTGTGTGTGTGTGTGTGTGTGTGTGTGTGTGTGTGTGTGTGTGTGTGTGTGTTTGTGTGTGCGTTTGGCACAGGTCATACCAGAGCTGCCCTCACACACACACACACACACACACCGTACTCAATACTGATACTACTCTGCACGCCACAGTTAACTATTTCATTCTCCATTAGACATTGTGTGTCCGTGTGTGTGTGTGTGTGTGTGTGTGTGTGTGTGTGTGTGTGTGTGTGTGTGTGGTCTAACACCCCCCTCTCTCTCCCGTGGTTGTACCCAGGACAGGGCGTCTCTGCTGGGCTCCACCGGGGGTCTGCAGCTCCCTCTCTTTACAGCCTGGCTGGAGTTCACTCTCAAGGAGGTAACGTCAGTGAGAGCGTGTGCCAGACCTGGGCCAGAGCTGCGCCAGATCTCAGCCCTAGTCAGAGTCAGCTGCTTCTGCTGTAGCCTTGTAGAGGCTGTTAGCTCACTGCTAACTTGCAGCCTTGTAGAGGCTGTTTGGTGAATGCTAAGTTGTAGCCTTGTAGAGTCTGGTAGCTGATTGTTAACTTGTAGCATTGTAGGGGCTGTTAGCTTACTGCTAACTTGTAGCATTGTAGAGGCTGTTAACTGACTGCTAACTTGTAGCCTGGTAGAGGCTGCTAGCTGACTGCTAACTTGTGGCCTTGTAGAGCTTGTTAGCTGACTGCTAACTTGTAGCCTTGTGTAGAGGCTGTTAGTTGACTGTTAACTTGTAGCCTTATAGAGGCTGTTAGCTTACTGCTAACTTGTAGCCTTGTGGAGGCTGTTAACTGACTGCTAAAATGTAGCCTTGTAGAGGCTGTTAGCTGCCTGCTAATTTGTAGCCTTGTAGAGGCTGTTAACTGACTGCTAACTTGTAGCCTTGTAGATGGTGTTAGCTAACTGCTACCTTGTAACCTTGCTAGGCTACGCTAGCTTGTAGCCTTGTAGAGTTAGCTGACTGCTATGGTGGCGGTGGTCATACATGCCTCTTCCTGTGTCCAACGATGCATTGCTTCAGAAGGCTTTCACCTCATTACTTGTAAACTTTTGTCTAAGGGATGCTGCTGTTCTTTCATTTGTGTCAATATAACTGTTTATCTCCACAGCATGCAACTGTCGGGAATTTGTTTATTGTATGAACAAATCAGTAAATGTCTAAAAAGGTTAAATGTGTGAATAGGCGGGATGAGTGGAGTAAGGAGAGGAGACAGCCTCAGTGGGTTGTGCTGATCTATTTGTGTATCTCTCTCTCTCTCTCTCTCTCTGTCTGTATGTGTGTGCGCCAGGACTGTTCAGTTGCTGGAGACAGAGCCTTTTCACAGTGAGCTAGCTGATTACAAACCAAGAATGAGAGAGAGCGAGGGAGAGAGAGAAAGAAAGAGAGAAAGAGGGAGGGAGAGAAAGAAAAAGGGTGGAGACGGAGTCTTTTCACAGTCAGTGAGCTGATTACAAACCAGGAGAGGGAGAGTGAGACAGAGAGGGAGGGAGAGATAGAGGGATTAACGGTTCTGAGGCAAACGAGTGTGCAGGAATGAGTGTAGTTGAACGTGTGTATTGTGTGCCGAGTAGAGTTGAGTTTCAG
>NW_027468664.1:33410749-33413249 GCF_046254945.1 Alosa pseudoharengus
CACATGTAAGTACTCGGCAACATCTTTCAGTACAGCTAAGGTCAATTTCACACCGAACTTCTCCTTTAAGTGGGAGTGTCACCTTACGTCACTAAATAAACTTTCTCTCTTAAAGGAGAATTCCGGTGTGATCCATATTCCAAAAATAATTCTGTGGAAATGCATGGATTACAGTTTCTTCCAGTAGCAGCAACTGGAATCCATGCATTTCCACGGAATTATTTTTGGAATCTGATCCCTTATCATACCTGTTCATTCTTACTCGTCGCTCGACTTATCGTGACTAAATTCAAGATGGCTGCAAACGCTAAACTTCGTGAAGATACTGTCTGTATAAATCGTCTTGTAAGTAAACTACCAGTGCTTTTTCAAAGTTCTCAATGTCTCGTTTTAAATGTCAGGGCCCTCGGAAGTCTACCAATGAAGTGTGGAGATACATTGAGCCTCGTAAATGGTGTAAAACAGTGATTTATTTGCATGGCTATGCCGATGCCAAGGCACAACCATTGACCGCCTTGTTGGTAGCATCGGCTAACTAGCGCCAGATTTCGGAGTGCAGGGGACAAGCCGAGATGGGCTATGAGACATACGTTCACACTCGGTATCATGTTTCAAAACACTTTAGGTCAAAATCACACCGGAATTCTCCTTTAATAAGCAATAAGAGCAGATAAACATAATTGTGGTCACAGTATTATTGTCTATAATCATGTATGATACCAATGAATCATTCTTTGGGACATGATATGAATAATTTAATTAGTCATGTGAACCGAGCTAGCTAGCTAGCTAATGCTAGCTTAAAACACTACACAAGTGACTAGTAGTTGAAGGACTTCACTTATACTTAATGTACTATTGCAAGTTCACTTGAGTATAAACTATCCACTTTAACTAATGTCAGTAATGTTATTTAGCTAGTTGTCATTTCAAAGAAATTACACTTCTCCGTTTAAAATGTTACCTTAGCTAGGAGCTTGCTAGCAACCGGGCAGTAACTGACAGCAGCATGGTCTGATATTAAGTTATTTATTTCACAAATCCGAACCCTACAAAATTACACTATTAGGCTTGAAATGATCATAAACACTTACAGATTATGACAACATTTTCCAAAAAACCCTTAACAAATCCAGAAAGACTAATAACTAATAACCAATTTATCGTGCAGCGAGGGCTTACTCTGGTCTGCATAAAGGGGGATTCGAGCGCGGAAGTTGTCGAACGTTTGCGCCTCTCGCTCCGCTTTAACCCTCTCTGTATATAGTCCAACAGAAGAGGGTTGCTCTTACGTTTAAGTTGCATTAGATGCACTGTGCCATAATGTTTAGTAGATGAATGTGCCAGAATGTTGAGTGTGTGTGTGTGTGTGTGTGTGTGTGTGTGTATGTGTGTGTGTGTGTCTCTCTGCAGGATAACTACTACCAGCCCCAGGAGAGTGACACCTGCTTCCCGTGCGACTGCTTCGCCCTCGGCTCAGAGTCGCGCACCTGCGACCCCCACACCGGGCAGTGCCCCTGCAAGGCTGGGGTCATAGGTCGCCAGTGCAACCGCTGCGACAACCCCTTTGCCGAGGTCACCGTCAGTGGCTGTGAAGGTGTGTGTGTGTGTGTGTGTGTGTGTGTGTGTTGGTATCTGGTCTGTCTTTAGTGTTTGCTCCTGTTCTTTGCCCTTTTAATGGCCGGGTGCTGAAAGGATCCTGTTTGACCTCCGCTCTCCTTAAATAAGTTAAAACTTTGACCGATACAAGTCCGACTTCCTCCCGCTTGGCATCGGGTGTGAAGACGCCTGGCGCTGTGTCTGCAACCAAACTCCTCTTTCCCCTGGAAGAGAGAGAAACTCCCTCTATCCTGTCTCTCTCTCTTTCTCTCCCTCTTTCTCTCTCCTTCTCCTCTCTCTCTCTTTCTCTCTCAATCTCTCTTTTCCTCCCCTGTCTCTCTCTCCCTCTCTGGTGGCGGTGTTGTGTTGCAGCTCTGATCCAATCACAGGCCTTAATGCTCGTCTCTCATCCAGCTGCATGAGCCGTCCCCTTCAGCCAGTCGTGGGAACCGTCTTCAAAGACTAAACACCCTCTCAAGAGTCTCTCCCCACCGCGCCAGCGGTTCCACCCCTCAGTGCTTCGCGGAACATAGAACAAGTCTAGAGTTGCTCCGCCGCGAGCTGTGCCAGGCTCATTATTTGTGTTGGCATGTCAGAGTCCTGCGTAATCCTATAATGTCCTCAGTTCAGAGTTATGGAATACAACCCGTGGAGTAACTAGAGTTTACTTTCCATAATGCTCTTTCTATTCAGAGACCCACTGGTCAAGTTTATCGTGGTCATTACTGTTCAGTCAAGGTCCAAACTACTGCTTGATCATGTCACCTAGATATCAGCTGTCTCAATGTAGCACCGCTTTCTGTCTAGAGCTCTAGTGGTGTCCAATAAGATGCCTGATCATAAATGTAACCTAGATACCAGCTGTCTCAATGTAGCCTATCTGTCTGTCTAGAGCTCTAGT
>NW_027468664.1:35955623-35960623 GCF_046254945.1 Alosa pseudoharengus
ATCAAGCATTTTGGACGATGTGGAGAGACAAGCCGGCAGCAGATTAAATGCTCGAGAGAGAAAAATATGCGGTTTTAAAAGGACGTGCAGACCGAAGCTGCAGCAAGCAGGTGATATTTAGAAATTTATTTCACAAAATCCAAGACTAAGAACAGACAGACTATGTAACTGAACACATTGAGGCCAAAAATATTGAGAATTCTACAGGGAATCTTGAAGACGAAGGAGTGAATAGTGGCAAGAGGCAAGCCGAAGGCTGCCAAGTCCCCGACGCTATTGTAAAGCAATTTACAAAAGATTCACTGAACAAAAATGCTGATGTGGTACATGAAATTTTAGCTAAAAATGTGGAGAATGCAATGCAATTAAGCATTTTGGACGATATAGCGTATTGGCACAAGCTGGCAGCAGAACAAATGTTCGCCGAGAGAGCGAGAGAAAAAAAGATGCGCGTTTAAAACCAGGGCCTAAATTTCAGCGCGGGATTGCGCATAAATTATTACTAAGTATTGAGCATACTAATAAAAGTCCCGCAACGCTAGCCATTATAATGCGAGAAATTCCCACACATTTTACAGCGCTGTCTGACGTTAATCTAATAATGGAGCGGCCTGAAAGCGGACCAACTCTGACTTCAATTGAACCCCATGCAGAGACACACACACGCGCGCGCAGGACCACTTTGGGGGTGCCTCTCTCTCTTTGCTCTCTCTCTCTCTCAGCAGGATTTGTCACCGCTAAAGTCAAATTATTATAGCCTATTACGTGCTTCTACATCAACCGCTATCGACAGGAAAGGAAAACAAACGTTTAGCAATCAGGAACCGCAAACACAGAAGCATGACAGCCTATAATATAACGCGAGAGAACATGGATGTGTTCTCCATTTGAGGAACGTTATAATCGATTGCGGACGTGAACAGACAGCTACAGACACGGAGCGCATAGGCCTACTTTCACTTTCTGTGCGTATTCACGTGAAAGATAATTAGTAGCAAAACAGCGATCAAATATTACATGGCAGTGAGTTTTGTTTTCAAATGTTTTCATGCATGTCCAGATAACGGGTGAGGAATGTTTAGGGGACAGACTATCGTGAATCCTGAATTTATGGCTGGGCAAAGCACAGCACCTTTATTTGGACCATGGCTTGTAGCCTTCGAGTCAGCTATAGGCCTTCATTTCTTGCGTTTTACTGTGAGACATAGGCCTATACTTTTCGTTTGGAGCAGCATACCGGTAGGCTATCAATGGCATTGGGTCACTATTAAGTTTCATGTATAAAAGAGTGTCGGGATGTCCATCCGCTTATTGTGAGATAAGGCATCCGCTTTCATTCATTCATTCATTCATGGAACGTGTGCTGTGCTGCAAGGGAAACCTTATTCCGTATAGCCAAAGAGGTCTAAGATAGCCTAAATGTAGTTATTTCTTTAAATTATGCATGATTTACTTTTTATAAAATTCGTAGGTTGATGCCTGGCAGCAACAATTGTGTTTAAATGTAGGTTAACCTGCATGGGCTGCGTGCTACTGGTAGCTTGAGAGCAATGTGTTGGAGACTCATGGTGTAGGACAATGACTTTGTTGGCAACAATATTAAACCAACCAACAATATAAATTATTAAGAAGAGCTATTTTATGAGTTAAATTGAAACAAAATTATACTGGCTTTTATTTGTCCGAATCTGAGGCCCAGCTATAAATAGAATCCCGGCAGTAATTTGAGGATTTAAGTATGCACGTGTGTTTCACGACTTCTGCATTTGAGAGCGCTCTCTCAAGGCTGTAGACAATAATGTTTCATGTAGGGTTCATGTCAGTTAATATAAATTAACATTTAAAAACATGTTCAATTATATAATTTTTTTCATATATAAGTCGCACCTGACTATAAGTCGCAGGACCAGCCAAACTATGAAAAGAAGTGCGACTTATAGTCCGGAAAATACGGTACTTTGTATTCACAATAAAATGGTCTAAAGCATCAATTTTTTTATTGATCAGACAATTTATTTTTTTTATTATTGATAAGTTTTCACATTTCAACTTTGCTGATAACATTTCAAATAGATGCCAGTTAGCACATTAGCAAGGTTATTGTGTAAAGTATACTGTTGGTGTTGTTTCATAGCCTTTTGCTTGTGTGTAGTTACTGCGAGATTTTGACAAGAGCTTGTGATATTGCTTTAAAGTAAGCTACTTGGCATGGGCTCACACGCGCTGTCAAACACTGTCCACTAGTCCAGACCTGCCAAACCCAGAACAGATATTATGAGTACAACTTTTTCAGCTCATCTTGGTGTAGATGTGTGTGGCCAAATATCAGCGCAACATATAAATATATTTTGGATAGTTGACTCATTCATTAATGTCAAAAATCTAAATTTAAGCTGAGCGTGTAACTGAAAATAATAACTTTTTTGTTATTATTTACCACCTTTCACAAAGATTCCATTGAATGATGCATTTAACTCGTAACAATAGTCTTGTATCATACCATTCCGTTTAGGATCACAAAGGTGGCTAGGCAACATCAGAATGTCATAGACACACATAGCACAGGGTAAACTGGAACTTTTGTTCACTCTTTTTTTAGTTTGTGTAGAAGTTGTGATTTCAGATTTGTTGATAAATTGATTTTCGAGACTTTGATTTCTGGTGACCTGATTTGAATGTGGTTCTGCTGGTTCTTAGCCTGCTGCCTAGCAGCACGGCAGGATGAGCACAGTTCAGATAGAGCCATTAAGAAGCGTGTGAAAAAATACAGACTGGAGGAACTAAAGCGAGAGCTGGAGGCTTTGGGGGTTAACATTGATGGCCATGGACAAGACATGGATGAAAATAAAAATAAAAACAAAAAGACCAAAAAGGAACTCCAAAAGCTCCTAATAAAGGAGTTGAAGCAGGTCGAGGATGGCAGAACTGGCCTGGACATGAGGGCTAGGGAGAGGGCAGAAGGACTAACTCTGCCCATGGAGATCCCAGAAGATGTCCTAAATGTTCTTCATGACCTCGATGCATTCTTGGACAAAGAGTTGGAAGACTCTGAGAAAAATGAACAGAGGGATGACGATGTGAAAGCTGTGATCGACAGTCTCCTAGATAAAGTGGACTCGACTCTGGGTGAGTAGAAGACATCTGCTCTTACTGAGTGTAAAAAGTAGCCTTGCATCACCAGAACCAACTTGAGCTCAGAGCAATAAGTGGGCTACGTAAAAAGTATGCTCACATTTAAAACATCAAAATGGTTCAGCATTGAATTTTAATAAATTGTTCCCCCATTATGTTTAGCTTCAGAAGGACTGAAAGACAAAGGAGAAAAGGAGAGTCTTGAGGCCAGAGGTTGGAGACAGGAAGGAGGAGGCTGAACAGGAAGCCAATTTCTGGAGTGCCAGAGAGAACCACAAAGGTTCCGTCCCCAGGAGGAGGTTTCAGGGGGCCAGACACAGCAGCAGACGGCTGACTGTGTGAATGATTGACAAGGACAAGGATAAACCATCAATAAAGATACAATTTGTAGTGATCTTAATGTTTCCCCACGATTCATTTCTCAAATATTATTCTGCAACCTAATGACTCATACCAAGCTGTTCCAGTAACAGACCTGCCAACCTTGAAGATTGTTTTTGAGTAGCACCTCGAGCCGAGAAAAAAAAATGCTCACGTTGGCCTTCCTGCATGCAGCCAAAATCAGACATAGCCATACTCGCAAGACACATTTTGGATAGCGATGTTGAAAATCTATCTAAATGTGATGCAATGTGTTCCTGAAAGTGCAAACTGAATCTTTTACAGTAGCTCTATAATGTTGACAATTAATAATCTACACTAATAATCCTGACCTATGAAAAACACTTGTGTTGATAGGGACTGATGTGAATAATTTGTCCATTTTCTTATATGTGGCCTCTATTCAATTATGTCTGGTATTATTACCTCTTTTCAATCCATTATTATTAAAGATTTATTTTGTTAAGAAATACATCAATTAGCCTGGATACCAGACTTTCTGACTTAGCAGAGAGTCTGGCCTAGATCGATTGGCAAACGTTTATTTCCTGGTTGGTAGACGCTTGTCTGAAGTTTGAAATCATTGGAGTTCAATCACTAACGTTTGGTAATGACGTATGTTAACCACGGGGGAAACAACGATAACGATAGGCTTGCAACTTAAACGTAATCTCGCTCAGGAACACCCTCTGTTCCCTGGTTGGTTCGGAGACAAGTTGCCGAAGTAAATGAAGTGAACAAGAGTTATTCCAGACGGAGTACTATAGGGAAATGTAAATGAGCGGAAGTACGTAAGCAGGCGGAGGCCAGGCTATACATCTATGCCCATGTTATGCCAACGTATTTAATTCCCCTGGATATAGGCTACAGTAGATAGAGGCTTATGGACATGTGCTGTTGTTGGTGTGCAGTCTATCCCTTTACTCACAAAAGCCTACATGTTTTGTTTTTTCGTAAAACAAAAATACATTCAATGTTCAAATATTACCTGATGAATAATGCAAATTACTGATTGGTTTTAAATAATTTCACTTGCACATGCACTCAGTTTCTTTCAGATCGCAATGTCTTTCTTCCATCTGTGAGGTTGCAATGGTTAGGCCTACATTATCCCAACTACAGTGAGGTGCGCGATCTCCGTCTGGAAGCCTATTATTTGTTCTCGCTTGTTTTCACACTAATAATCAAGAAGAAGGATCTATATGCTCCAAAGAAAAAACAAATTGAACACTAATCAATGAGCAGCTCAAAATATTTAACCTAGGTCCACTTTCAGACTCGTTGTTAATGGCTGCATTTTGCCTTAGAAAGGGCCGTGCTCCATTAGCGGCTTTTAGTTTTATCCACTTTAACCATCAGCGACACATTGGAAATATGCTAACTTAAACAATTGGTGAACAAGTAATAACTTTCCAACACAACATCAAACTATTAAGTCTAGGTGAATTTACAATCGCACTCAGTGGAATATTTTTAGTTTCGCAAAA
>NW_027468664.1:35978123-35980623 GCF_046254945.1 Alosa pseudoharengus
GAGGCATAAGTGTCTCGTCGGCGCGCTGCAAGGATTGCCTCATCTTGCGAGCATGTTACAGTGATCTGTAATATTACTTTTTTGGTCAAACAGATCTGTTCTTAGACCATTATAACAGAACTCAATTACACAACGAATTTGAGTTCAAACTTTTCACCCTTATGCTCACAGAACAGCAGGCCCGAGTCTTCTTTTCTTTTTTATCCAAACATGTCCAGAATGCCTTTCATAATTCCCCCCTCTCTTCCATATGAGGAGCTTGGTTCCAACATGCTGTAAATCCATTTTTGAAAACATTAATATGTCATGCTATTTTATAGTGTATTTCAGGTAATATCAATAAAACCACAGTTGTTTTAAATTAATTAAAATAAATGATTTATGAAAATTCATTAAAATGGAGGATATAGGAACCAAACTCTCCATATACTGTATATCCACCTCTCTTCCTACAATATCCCCTTCTCCTCTATATATTCCCCCTATCCACCTCTCCTTCCTGACTTTGTTTCAGTCTTTACTTCTTTGTCCTCTTTGTCTGTCTATCTCTCTATCTGTCTATCTCTGTCTGTCTGTCTATCTCTTTGTCTGTCTATCTCTCTCTCTTTCTATCTCTTTGTCTGTCTATCTCTCTGTCTGTCTATCTCTCTCTCTGTCTCTACCTGTCTGTCTCTCTCTACCTGTCTTAGTTATGAGTCATCGTACCTTGCTGGAGGTCTTGGCCAGGATATCCTGCAGCTCCATGATCTTCTGTACAAGCCCATGGAAGTCATTGCACGTAGGACACGCTGTCGATTTCAAAGACAAGATTTCAAAAGCTCATCACCACCTTGCACATCATCATCAACACCTTGCATTTGTGTCCACCACATCGTGGGCACATAGTGGTAAGTGGCAGTGGCTAAGGAGCCGGGCCGTAGCCAGAATAGTTATACGCTCAGAGTCCTGGCTGCGACAATTGTGCCTTTGAGCAAGGCACCTAACCCCAAGTTGCTCTGTGGAGACTGGCCCGATAAAGGGTGTCAGACAAATGAATAAGTGTAAGTATGCTTCCTGAAGGACTGTACTCACTGCGGTTGAGGTCTGGGCACTGGGCAATGTGGCCCTGGGGCATCATGACCAGATGCACGTCCTGCATGATGCCCTGTGTGTGTAGAGGATCGATCAAACAGACAACGGTCATGGTCAGGTCATGCCTACCTCAGCAGGGGCGCATTTCCCAAAAAAACATTAATTGCTAACCTGTTAGCAACTTCTTTGGTTGGCAATGGGAAATTGCATGGCAACCAACAAAGTTGCTAATTTAGTTGGTATACTATAGTAAAGGTCAAAAGGTCTGAACACTCTCTCACCTCCCACACACACACCATATCTGTATACAAACACACGCACACACACTTAACACATTATTGGTATTACCAACTGCAAACATACAGTACACACACACACCACAGCCACTGTAGTACCTTAAAGAAGCCATGGGCTTTGTTCCTCTGTCCAAGCCACAGGGTGCTTCCACTGGGGATGTCCATGGAAGGAGACTCCACAACCCTCTCGTAGATCCTAACACACAAAACGCACACACACACACACACACACACACACACACACACACACACGCACACACGCACACACACACACAGAATATGCATGCACTCACACACACACACACACACACACACACACACACACACACACACAGAATATGCATGCACACACACACACACACACACACACACACACACACACACACACACACACACACAAGCTTTGATAAGTGATGAATTCAAATATGTGCAAATTGCTTCTCTCCAAAGGCATGAGAACCCTGAGCGTGGGGCCGGAGCAGTGATGGGTCATCTTAACGAGACAGACATTAATAATCCTGAGCATGTCATAGAATCAGAAACCCCTCCAGTTCTACAAAGCACACTAATGTCCATTTAAGAGACTCATTTCAGTTAAACTATAATGACTTGTCATGGCGTAGCAGTCACAAGCTCAACTGATGGTCTCTCTCAGCAGGACCTTTATGGACTACATCTGAGTATCCTCGTTCCTCTCAACGTTTTTTATTCACTTACAATTGGTTGCTTGGGTTGACACATGTGCATCAACAGGCAAGCCAAAAAATGACGCAAAAAAGTGACGCAAAAATGTAACATAATATTTATCTACCATACTGTATGCTATAATCTCCTGATTTCTCTGCTTGTTGGATTGGTTGTTTTATGTGTTTGTTTGTTTGTTTGTTTATCTGTCTGTTGTTGTTTACTCACTTGCTGCAGTCCACGTGCAGCACCAGGTGTGAGGCGCTGATTCCCACGGCGACCTTGTGCCAGCGGTCATCGGCGAGGCTGTAGGGGAACACCTCGGTGTGGGCACGCTGGTCGCCGGTGCTGTAGTGTAGCCGGATCTCACTGCGCGGACCACTGCTCTCCAGCTCCAGGAACCTGAAAAAAGGAGAGGATCATGGGACATGTAGTGATATTAAAATATT
>NW_027468664.1:35985623-35995623 GCF_046254945.1 Alosa pseudoharengus
GATCTAACACACGGCGTGTGTCTTGGCAGAGTAGCCGTGTCACATAACGCCTCCGTCATGTTCTACTATCACCTTCACTGTCACCTTTTAACTACCTGACACACCTGACAGGTTCGACTCCCGCAGAGCTGTCTGACTGTCTGACGGAGATGATTGAAAGAGAAGAGGAAGAAGGGGGAAAGAGAGAGAGAGAGGGAAGGTGAGAGGGGGTAATGGAGACAGAAACAGAGAGCAAGAAAAAGGGAAAGAGAGAGAGGAGAAATGAGATAGAAGATAAAAAGAAAAACAAACAACGAGAGTATGGAGGTGAAAATAAGAAGAATGAGAGAAGCCGAGAAAGAAGAGAAAAAGTGAGAGAGAGAGCAAGATGGAGGAGAGAGAGAGACAGAGAGAGAGAGAGTAGGGTTTAGACAGTGACACCTTTGATCTTTGCCTGGCTTCTCTTCTTCCATCACCGCTGTGCTCTTCCCCTCCCGTCCCGTATCTCTCTATCCACCTCTCCTCCACTATATCCTCTCTCTGCTTCTCCTACCCTCCTTCTTTCTCTGCTCTTCCTTCTCTTTTGCGGTCTCTCTTTTCCTATCCCTCACTCCATCCCCTCCTCTCTCTCTCTCTCTCTCTCTCCATCTCAATTCCCTGCTCCCCCTCTGTCCCTCCTCTTTCTCTTCCCCCCTCTCTACCCAGCTCTCTTCATATCTATCTATCTATCTATCTATCTATCTATCTATCTAGATCTCCACCCCCTTCTACATCTTTCTCCCTCTCCATGTCATCTCAGCTTTCTCCCTCTCTGCGTTTACCCTCCCCCCCTCTCTCTCCCCTTCTCTCTCATCCCATCTCTCTCTCCTTCCCTCTCTGTCCTTCTCTCTCCTTCCTCTCTCTCTCCCTTTCCCTCCATATCTCTGTCCTCCTCCCTCTCCCCCTCCCTCCCTCTCTCTCTTTCTCCCTCGCTCCCTCCCTCTCTCTCCATCCTGTCTTTTTCTCGGGTGCTCAGTTGTCAGTGGTGTTTTAATGGACCCATCAATAAGTGATGAGGTTTCTCTGAAGTGATCACATCAAAGGGCTTCATTTTTAGCCAGTGGCCTGCAGACACAGCTCCAGCCTGACTCTCACTGCAAGAGGCAGAGAGACAGACAGCTCCAGTCTGACTCTCACTGCAAGAGGCAGAGAGACAGACAGCTCCAGCCTGACTCTCACAGCAAGAGGCAGAGAGACAGACAGCTCCAGCCTGACTCTCACAGCAAGAGGCAGAGAGACAGACAGCTCCAGCCTGACTCTCACAGCAAGAGGCAGAGAGACAGACAGCTCCAGCCTGACTCTCACTGCAAGAGGCAGAGAGACAGACAGCTCCAGCCTGACTGAAAGAGGAAGGGCAGAGAGACAGACAGACAGGTTGGCCCTGTCTCTGAGTGCAAGAAGCTGAGCTCTAGATGCAAGAGATTGGGAAGAGAGAGAGACAGCTCCCCCCTGACTCTGTGTGTGAGAGGCAATGCAAAGACAGACAGCTTGGGCTTGACTGTGTGTGAGAGGCAAAGCAGAGAGAGAGACAGACAGCTTGAGCCTGACTCTGAGTGCAAGCCACTGGACAGAGAGAGAGATAGAGAGAGAGAGAGAGAGAGACATAGGCAAGGCAGAGAGATAGATAGACAGCTCTAGCCTGACTCTCAGTGCAAGGGGGTCAGTCACCATGCAAGCAGCGGGGGTTCAACTCCATAACGGACCAGGCACCCAAGCAGAATCAGCATGGTCCTGACCGTGAAGAAGACTGGGCTGGCAGACCGATAGCATTGTCATGGACGCCATGCTGCAAGGTTCAGTATACAGGCTGCCGCGCTGTCTGGGGCGGTGAATGGGGCGGGGCATCCAGGACCTGTCTTGTTTCACATTCATGTTGGCTTATCATCACCAAACACCTAAAAACGGAACTTCTAAAACTGACGCTTGGGCTGCTCAGCAGTTACATCTGGTGAACCACCAGGTAGGTAAGAGCCACAGGTAAAAGACCTCTCACCGGTTTCCATTAAGCTGTCACACACACAAACAAACACACACACACACACACACACACACACACACACACACACACACACACACACACACACACACACACACACACACACACACACACACACACACACACACACACACACACACACACACACACACACAGACAGTAGGTCTTCCAAGCTATTCCATCATGTAGGGCTAGAGTGCAAGTGTTTATGTTTGCATTCAGATTTCGTTGCAGACCGACGTTTCAGCTGTAACATACCCTGAACAAAGAAGTACAGTTTGGTCACGTCAGTCATTTTGTAACAGCCTGTGAGAAATATCCTTGTATTACTGTAATGTGATGCCTTTAAAATGTGATGGATTCTGTTTGGCTGTAAGGGTTTCAATTGTCCACAAATTGCTCTGAAAGTGATGCTGAATGATACCATTCTTCACATCGTTATCATAATTTGTGTGTGCAATGACTGACAATGGCACACTTCTGAGCCCAAGCACTAGTTAGGGTGGACAGTCGTTAACTGACTGGCTGGGCAGAAGACGGGGCTCTCTCCTGCTCTCCTCTCTCTTCCTCTCCTGTCTCTTCCTCTCCTCTCTCTTCCTCTCCTCTCTCTTCCTCTCCTGTCTCTTCCTCTCCTCTCTCTTCCTCTCCTCTCTCTTGTTCTCTGCTCTCCACTCCTCTGCTCTTCTCCTCTCCTCTGGTCTGGACTGTTCTCTCCCCCCCTCCTCTCCTCATCTCATCCCCTCCCTCTCTCCTCCCAATGTTCTCCTCCTCTCTTCTCTCCTCTTTTCACCCCTCTTCTCTGTCCTCCTCTCTCCTCCTCTAGCCATATCTCTTTTCCTCTCTCCGTCCCTCCTCTCCTCCGGTCCTCTCATCTCTCCTCTCATCTCTCCTCCCTCCTCTCCTCTCCTTCTCTCCTCTCCCCTCTCCTCTCCTCTCCTCCACTCTCTCCTCCTTTCCTACCCTCTCCTCCCCTCTCCTCTCCACCCCTCTCCTCTGCTCCCCTCATCTCCTCTCCTCCACATCCCCTCTGCTCTCCTCTCCTCTGCTCTCCTCCCCTCTCTCCTCTCCACCCCTCTGCTCTCCTCCCCTCTCCTCTCCTCCACTCTCTCCTCCTTTCCTCCCCTCTCCTCCCCTCTCTCCTCTCCACCCCTCTGCTCTCCTCCCCTCTCCTCTCCTCTGCTCTCCTCCCCTCTCTCCTCTCCTCCTCTCTCCTCCCCTCTCCTCCCCTCTCCTCTCCTCCCCTCTCCTCCGCTCCCCTCTCCTCTGCTCTCCTCTCATCCCCTCTCCTCTGCTCCTCTCTCCTCTCCTCTCCTCCCCTCTCCTCTCCTCCTCTCTCCTCCCCTCTCCTCTCCTCTCCTCCCCTCCTCTGCTCCTCTCTCCTCTCCCCTGCTCCTCTCCTCTCCTCCTCTCTCCTCTCCTCTCCTCCCTTCTCCTCTGCTTCTCTCTCCTCCCCTCTCCTCTCCTCTGCTCTGCTTTCTGGGCCAACGAGTGGAGCTCCAGCTGTGCCACACACTCCCCACCACAGAGCAGGGGACAGGAACAGCACAGCCACAGAGGGTGAGGGGGAGCCTGGCCAAATACTGGAGTCTGTCTGTGACTGTGTGTGTGTGTGTGTGTGTGTGTGTGTGTGTGTGTGTGTGTGTGTGTGTGCTAGCGGTATATGCAACAGCAATGGTAATGTAGAATTGTATAATGTTTCCATATTTACATGTGTCAGAGTGCAAAATTGCACTGTATGTTTGTGTGTGTGTGTGTGTGTGTGTGTGTGTGTGTGCATGTCACTTGTGTGCTGCTGTGGGTTGACACTAGATAGCTGTGACACTAGATAGCTGTGGCGGCTGCCACCACACTCCATGTGGCTCCTTGGGGAGGTCAGTCTGAGTCTGCTGTCAAAACATCAGGGCCGTCAGGCTCCAAGCTCACAACCCAGATGCCCTGGGCACACGCGCACACTCACACACACAGACACACTCACACACACACACTCACACACACACACACACACACACACACACACACACACACACACACACACACAATTACAACACAGCAGCACCTGCACACACACACACACACACACATATATATATACACATAGGGCTGGACCTCAACACAGACTCTCAATTAGTCCTTGCCCCGTGCACTCTCTCTCTCTTTCTCTCTCCCTCTTAACAGGCGCATCCCTCCTCAGCATGCACACGTAATCCAAACATTTACAATTGTGCAAGACAACTGGCTAAATTGCAATAAAATTCGGTTAGCATCATTAGCACGCTGCACGAATTTGTTCAAAACTGTTGCATTCAAATTGACTGCTAAATTCTAATAATCTCAATCGCGATGCAAATGGAAAAGTATTTTCCAAGACTTAAACGGGCCTGTCCCAAGGAGAAAAAGTATTCATTTGAAACTTAAACACACGTGGGGAAACTGAACAGTCCAACCAGTAGACTAGGCCTATGATAAACTAGCAAATTAAGCTACTTTGTTTACAATATTTCCAGACTTGAACCAGTGCTGTTTTTCATTCAGACGTTATGTGCACATTTATTTATTTGAGTGTTTATCATGATTATGTTGCTATTTCTTTTCCCTGTTTGCTTTGATTGATAACTGTGGTGATTAAAATCAGAGGAGGGTTAAGTTTAAAATAAAAGTGTTTAAATTGAACTTCCCCCCCCCCTTTTTTTTTTTAAATCAATAATTATTGATATCGACTGATATGAAATACTTATATCGTGATACAGTAAAACCGTAGCATTACTGTTGCCCAAAAACGTTATACATACTGAACCGTGGGCACAGCATACCATTGCATCCCTAAGCAACGCAAAAATACACACAAAGATACATACAGTATATACTGTAATTGACAAACTTTACAAACTTGACAAACATTATACAGAGCATCACAGTTGTAATCCAAGAAATCACAAACCCAAGTTCAAGCAATTGAAGAAGCAACCCAACACACGCACAAACACACACACACAAGCTGTTTCTGTCCAAGCAGGTACTTTACAGGTAACAGAGAGATGCCAAAACACGTACAGGAATGAGGAATGAAAGAAAGAAAGATAGAAAGAAAGAAAGAAAGAAAAAAGGAAAATGAGAAAAGGAGAAAGAGGAATTGTAAGAATGAAGCAAAAGAAAAATGAACTCAGGATAGGGCTGCAACGATTAATCGATTAGTTGTTGACTATTAAATTAATCGATTATTCGGTTTGTGTAAAACCGGAAAAGGAAAAAGGAAAAAGGAAAAAGGAAAAAAGGAAAAACTTTAAACTTGAATATAGTCAAACACAGTGAGAAAAAAAATTTAAAAAAAAGAAAGGAAAAAGATGGGAAGATCGAAAGAAAAGGTAAGAATAAAGCAACAGAAAGATGAGCGAAGGCCAACATTATAGGGAAAGAAAGAAAGAAAGAAAGAAAGAAAGAAAGAAAGAAAGAAAGAAAGAAAGAAAGAAGCACACAGGCACCCTTTTCTATAAGGCCTCGTTAAGGTAGGGGAGCGGTCAGTGAGAAGCCCCTCATCCATCCAGAGCACCCTCAGGAGGGCTAGACCCAAAGCTCAGGGGGGGACAGAGCTATTCCTGGCAGCTTCCAGCCCCATCCCACTGGCCCAAACATCTGGTGCTCACCCAGAGACACATACACACACACACACACACACACACACACACACACACACACACACATCTTTTAAAGGCCAGGCAGATCCGCCGGCCAGCCAAGCAGTCACCAGCTGCCTCGATCTGCTGCTGCTGGCTAGCCCATCCAGGTCAGGAAGTGTGTGTGTGTGTGTGTGTGTGTGTGTGTGTGTGTGTGTGCATATGTGTGTGTCGGTGTGTGTGTCTGTGTGTGATACGTGTGTGTCTGTTTGAGTGTGTGTGTGTGTGTGTGTGTGTGTGTGTGTGTGTGTGTGTGTGTGTGTGTGTGTGTGTGTGTGTGTTTGTGTTTGTATGTATGTGTAGTGTATAGTGTCCTTAAAAAATACTAAAACTGAAATGTTATAGTATAATTATAGTTTTATAGTATAGTAGTTTTATAGTTAATTTAATAGTTGATCAATTATTCAACTTATTGTTACAATCCTACCATCTCTTACGGACCCATTAGCTATACTGCCCCTACATTCTAACATAAAATCTCACAGAAACCTGTGCACTTTATGTGAAACCATAGTGAATGACTCCTGCCAAAGCTGAAGCCTAAAAATAGGCTGAAAAATCACTGTTTACCTTTACGTAAGAGTATATCAAAAAAGTCTATGCCACACCATAAGGATGATACAGACACACACACACACACACACACACACACATATTCATACACACACATAGAGAGCACACATACTGTGAAAGATTCATCACCACTTAATATGACACAACAAGAAAGATTTAACTCTAATTTACATTGTATGAATCAGCTAGAAATGTGTGTGTGTGTGTGTGTGTGTGTGTGTGTGTGTGTGTGTGTGTGTGTGTGTGTGTGTGTGTGTGTGTTAGTAAGTGAGAGAGGGAGTGAGAAAGAGAGAGAATTTCCCTGGGAGATGAGCCAGCCAGACACACTCATACAGACACATGCGCACGCACACACACACACACACATCGCTTATGGTATGTGGTAGGGGTGAAGAGACATTAAGCAGACTGAAGCCTAATGATGTCTCCCTCCTTTAAATGTACTAGACCATCATCGTCAGGCAAAGGAATCTCACTCACCCACTAGACTCACTTGTAATGGGAAAAAGCCCCCGATCAAGGCAGATTGGGAATTGGTGTTTGAGTGTTGAGTGTGTTGGTGTTTGTGTTTGCAGGTGGTAGAGTGAGAGAGAGAGGGAGAGAGAGAGAATGTGTGTGTGTGTGTGTGTGTGTGTGTGTGTGTGTGTGTGTGTGTGTGTGTGTGTGTGAGTGTGTGTGTGTGAGTGTGTCTGTGTGTGTGAGTGTGTGTGTGTGTGTGTGGGTGTTCGTGTGTGTGTGTGCAATTTCCCTCCTTGGGAACCAACCCTCTTCCGGTAAAGGTATACCATTTCATCAGGATACTGCAATGAATCTCACTCTCCCTGTCTCACCTTGTCTTATTATGACTTTGTTTTTCTCTTTCTTTCTGTTCCTCCCTCTCTCTTTCTCTCCATCTCTCCCTTATTCATCTCATTCCTCCATCTGCCTGCTGTCAGAAGAACGATGACTCATCAGCTGGCCACCTCTCTCTCTCTCTCTCTCTCTCTGTGCAATGTGTGTGAGAGTGTGTGTGTGTGTGTGTGTGAGTGTGTGTGTGTGTGTGTGTGTGTGTGTGTGTGTGTGTGTGTGTAGTGTGTAGTGTGTGTGTGTGCGGTGTGTGTTTATCTGTTTATCTCTCCTTCTCCATCTCTCTCTCAGCAGGTAGGCAGGCGGGAGACTCAGATGACCTGATCTCTCACAGCAGGCCAGAGGATCTCTCCCACTCTACATCTCATCCTCTCTATCCCTCTCTCTCTTCCTTCCTTCCTTCCTTTCTCTCTCTCTCTCTCTCGCCCTCTCACTTTTTCGATCTCACAAATTAACACACAGACACACACACACACATATACACACACACAAACACACATACATATTATGCACACACACACAGAAACACATAGGCACAAAACACTGCCAAGCCATCTGAGCAGGGAGTATCCTTGAATCAATTAAGGCATACCCATACACACATACAAGCACACATACAGTACAAACACACACACAAACAAACACACACACACACACACACACACACACACACATGATACTGGTACAATGTGGCTATACGTCTCGAACTCCAAACACACAGATATTTCACTTCAGTTATACCACCTCTCTTCTAATTCATATCAACTGCTCCCACTCTGCTCACACAAACACACATCTATTCATTCACAAAGGCTGCACACATACATACACACAGAAACGCACACACACAAACATACTCACATACACACATACACACATCCATTCACTTACACAAGCCTGCATGCGCGCGCACACACACACACACACACACACACACACACACACACACACACACACACACACACACACACACACATTAGAGAGAGAGAGAGAGAGAGAGAGAGAGAGCACATAGAAAGAGGGGAGCCCATGGGAGCCTATTTCCAGTTCCAGGGCTTGCTTCCTCCTCTTCATTTACATCCATAGGAGAGCAGGAGAGCAATGCAGAAAAAAACACATATACACACACACTCATACTCACACTCACACACATACTCACACTCTCACACACACACACACACTCATACTCACACTCATACACACACACACACACCCACACACACACACACACACACTCACACTCACACACATACTCACACTCTCACATACACACACACACACACACACACACACACACACACACTCACACACACACTCACACTCACACACATACTCACACTCTCACACACACACACACACACACACACACACAGAGGAGAGCAGCAGAGCGAATGGAGCCATGAGCGTCACCACATTATTTTCCAAGTAATCCCACCACAATCCCATAATGCCCCTCAGCAGGGTAGATCAATCAGATCTCTATGCCACCTGTCCCAATTAGGTAAGCCTGACTTGGACACCAGCTACTAAAACAACATCCCTCCACATGAACATTCTTTCTCTCTCTGTGTATGTGTGTGCGCATCTGTGTGTGTGTGTGTGTGCTTGTTTACGTGCATGCAATTGTGCATGTGCATGTGTGTGTGTGTATGTGTGTGCATCCTAGAATTTCATTCTAGCCATACTGCTGAACCATTCAATTGGATTGCCGTCAATGGCTGGACACTATGCAGTGGTGGACTAAAGCACAGATAATGGCCTAGTCATTTCCTTGTGACTGTGATTCACAAGGGCTTATTGAACTCCGTGGGGGTCTAGCTCTGTTTGCCATCTCTACCACCTTTAACATTGCTGTCTATATTGTTGATCATGTTTTTCGAGCTCAGTGAAGTTTCAAGCGTTCCAGCTCGTCACTCACAGCCAGACTGGATGAGTTTCAGACAGATGTGTCCACTTCTTCATCACTGATTTGGGTATTGGGGTTGTATTGCTTATTTTACTGCTTATCTACGTCTAGAATTTCATTCGCAGGAACACAATTTTCGAAATTCGTGGAAGAAGCTATTTCCCCAACACTGTGGAAGCGATGATGATGACAGTGTAAACCCACACACAGCTTTGCCCGTGGGTGAGAGAATGGGAATGACGTGACGTCAGACAGCCTACCTTGGAACAGGTATGCTCTGCTGTCGTTGTGGAAACCCTGAACTTGGAAAACACCAGCGAAAGTCTCTCCGAGCCTCAGTTCGTCGAAGACGTTAACACGCAGGGCAGGGTCGACCCCGAAACCTGAAACTGTTGAGACATGGTTGGAATGAGCTGTGGGCTGGTAAGGGTATCGCGGAATGCCATGTCACCCAGTAAATTGTACAGTAGCCTATTACACTACTGTAGCATACCATGGTGAGACAGAGGTGCGGAAATTACAATACTGCTTTCTCAAATAATGGATAAAAATAGCATATCGATTAAGTAATATGTTCACGGGGGCTGAACGTTTTTAAAACACACCAGGATCCTCGTGGATTTTTCAAGTCTAACGATGGAAATAGTTACTTCAACTAGCATCTTACCTGACAAAAGGCAAAAAGTACAAAGCGCAAAATAAACTTTTAACGAGCCCATTGTAACTGTGAATGATAGAAATGCTTGGTCCATGCTTCTCTTGTCCTTCCTTGGAATACGGAATAGTGTTGATATTGGCGTCAGTGAAACATCCACAAGGGCGCCAAATTATGCATGATCCGATAATACTCCCAGTTTGTTCAGAACTTTGCGAAACCACACCGATGTGTCGGTTAAATTAAAGATACTCCATTCAATTCGGAGCGTTCTTGGTAAATCCAATGCTCCGATAGCGGTCCGGAGGGCAAGGCAGGTGCATCATCCTAGTACC
>NW_027468664.1:36000623-36130623 GCF_046254945.1 Alosa pseudoharengus
ATCTGACTAAACCTATATGACTGCCGCTTCGCTGCGCGGCGGTCATAATTACTTTGCTAAAATACTTACCATAGATTTAGGGATTAGGTACATGTTTATGTATGTCTTTTGTGCAAGTATGTGTTTGTTTGTGTTTGTATGTGTATATTACATTACATTTGGCTGACGCTTTTTTAGCCAAAGCGACTAACAACATGGTAAACAGTTTAAGTTTTAGAGCAATTCTCAACAATTTTAGGACAATTTAAAAAACATTAGAGTACAGTAAGAATAAGTGCATCAGTGAGTGCTGTTTTTAATAGTTACTTGTCAGTTTAAGACGGCTGGTGAGTGCTAGGATCAGTAAGACTTGTTGTAAGTGTTGCTATGAGAGGAGATGTTCTCTAAAGAGCTGGGTCTTCAGGAGTTTTTTGAAAATGGAGAAGGATGTCCCTGCCCTTGTAGGAACTGGCAGTGTGTTCCACCAACGAGGAACAACAGATGAGAAAAGTTTGGATTGGCTTGAGCGTACCGGTGGTAGAGCTAGACGTCGTTCGTCAGAGGAGCGCAGCGGTCTGGAGGTAGTGTAAGTCTGTATGAGGGCATTCAAGTAGGTGGGAGCAGAACCGGAGACTACTTTGTAGGCAAGCGTTAGAGCCTTGAATTTGATGCGGGCCGCCATAGGTAGCCAGTGTAGCTGGATGAGCAGCGGGGTAACATGTGCCCTTTTGGGTTGGTTGTAGACCAGGCGCGCCGCCGCGTTCTGGATCATCTGAAGATGTTTCACTGCGCAGGCTGGGAGACCTGTCAGGAGGGCGTTGCAGTAGTCGAGTCGTGAGATGACTATTGCCTGAACCAGAAGTTGGGTAGCATCTTGAGTCAAGTAAGTCCTGATTTTCCGTATGTTGTAGAGTGCGAAACGGCATGACCGGGCGACTGAGGCAACATGATCTGAAAAGTTTAGTTGATTGTCGAGAACAACTCCTAGATTTCTTGCAGTCCTGGTAGGTGAAACAGACAGGGAGTCAAATTTGATGTTGATGTCGTGGTGTATGGTAGGTTTAGCTGGGAGGACCAGCAGTTAAGTCTTTGAGAGGTTCAGCTGGAGGTGGTGTGCCTTCATCCATGTAGCTATGTCTGAGGCAATCCGAGATCCGTGCTGAAACCAAGGGGTCATCAGGTGGAAAGGACAGATAGAGCTGTGTGTCGTCTGCATAGCAGTGGTATGAGAAGCCATGCGAACAGATAAACTGTCCCAAGGAGGTGGTGTAGATAGCAAAGAGAAGGGGGCCCAGCACTGAGCCCTGGGGGACCCCTGTGGTGAGATGGTGAGGTGCAGATAGCTGACCAAGCCATGATGCGTTAAACGAGCGTCCTGTGAGGTAGGATTCAAACCAGGAGAGAGCAGAACCGGAGATTCCCATGTTAGCGAGTATAGAGAGAAGGATGCGGTGATTAACCGTGTCAAAGGCAGCCGGTAAGTCAAGCAGAATGAGTACTGATGACCGAGCGGTCGCCCTGGCTTCTTTTAAGGCTTCTGTTACAGACAGCAGAGCCGTTTCGGTAGAGTGGCCGCTTTTGAACCCAGACTGATTTGGATCCAGAAGGTTGTTCTGTGAAAGGAAGTAAGAGACCTGTTTGGAGACTGCTCGTTCAATGCCTTTGGATAGGAAAGACAGGAGTGAGACAGGGCGGTAGTTCTCGACTTGAGCAGGGTTGAGAGAAGCTTTCTTAAGTAACGGTGTTACCCGGGCCATTTTAAATGCTGTTGGAAATGTGCCGGAGGTTAGCGAGGCATTGATCACATGTGTGATAGCTGGAGCGATGGTCGGGCTGATGGACTGAAGTAGGCTCGTAGGTATAGGGTCCAGCGAGCATGTGGTAGGACGGCTGCATGTCAGGAGTCTAGATACTTCACACACTTATGTACTTATGTAGATGTTTGTCAGTACATCTTACTACATAGGTATGTGTGGTGTCAGTTTGTGTTCACAGTTAAGGTCTGTCTGTCTGTCTGTGTGTCATTATTATGACCGCCGCGCAGCGAAGCGGCGGTCATATAGGTTTAGTCAGATTTTTTTTTTTTTTTTTTTTTTTTTTTCTTTTTCGCATGCCCAAATTTCCGTCAATGAGTCCCGGGACACTGAAAGACCGGGGTACACGAAACTTGGTGGGCATGTAACCCCACATGGATAGCATGGAACCATCGTTTTTCGTTTTGATCTGTAGCCCCCCCGCTGGACTGGACCCCCCGAAAGGAGGGTAGGGCAGACACAGTTTTCTGTGAATATCTCGAGAACCGTAGGGTTTAGGAGGACCATTTTTTTTTTGTATGTTGATCTCAAGGGGCCATGTCAACCCATTCCATAACCACTCATTTCATGTATAGCGCCACCTAGTTAAACACAAAAAAGTAAAAATTAGGTGTTGTAATTGAAGGTATCTCTGACCTAACATAGTCAAAACTGCACGAAATTGGAAGTGTAGGATCATTATGACACCCTCTGTATGCACGCCAAATTTTTTGGAATTCCGTTCCTGGGGGGCCACACAATAAATATATTTATGTTACTATACACCAACTGGCCTGTAGGTGGCCGGAGACAGTTTTCTGTGAATATCTCGAGAACCGTAGGGCCTAGGAGGTCCACCTTTTTTATGTATGTTGGTCTTAAGGGGGCATGTCAACCCATCACATTACCACTTATTTCATGTATAGCGCCACCTAGTTAAAAATGAAAAAGCAAAAAATTAGGTGTTTTCATCACAATATCTCTGGCTGACAAGGTCAAAACTGCACGAAATTAAAAGTGTAGAATCATTATGACACCCTCCGAATGCATGCCAAGTTTTGTATACTTTCGTTCATGGGGGGCCTTACAATAAAATAATTTATTTGTACATTTAGTGACGTACACCAACAATGATTCCCGGGACACTGAAAGACCGGGGTACACAAAACTTGGTGGGCCTGTAACCCCACATGGATAGCATGGAACCGTCGTTTTTCGTTTTGATCTGTAGCCCCCCCGCTGGACTGGACCCCCCGAAAGGAGGGTAGGGCAGACACAGTTCTCTGTGAATATCTTGAGAACTGTAGGGACTAGGATGACCATTTTTTTCCGTATGTTTGCCTCCAGGGGTCATGTTAACCCATTTCATGTACACACATGTGCACAAACAGATACACACACACACACATACATTCACAGTAATCATACGTATGACACATACTCACACAGTAGACATATGTACGCTTGCACAGGCACATACGCAGGCACACACACAAGCACGCACACACACACACACACACACACACACACACACTCACACACTCACACACACACACACACATAACATAAACATGTACATGCACACATTTCAAGAATTTCTCAGAATTATGAACAGGCAAGATGGAGGTGGGGTTGTATAAAATTAATTTTACATGTGAAATCTATGAACTAATCATGTTTTGGTACTTGTTGTCTAGCAGATACCAGTGAGAATTGAGTGTGGATAATGCAATTTAGAGAGACAGTTAGAATCATATAGGACTTTCAGTGTGATTTCTTTTTGTGGAAAAAATGTGCTGGACTGGGCGGCGGTCATATTGTGTACCGCTCTGCGGTACATCTAGTTTCTATTTGGAGTTCATGGTCAATCTGTATTTTGTAAGACACGTTTTTTGAGGTTGTTTCAGTGTTACTAGATAATTTGCTAGTTTGTATTCTCTGTTTAATTGACTGTAGCTGCCCAGTTTTTTGTTGGAGTGAATTTCATTTTGCCATTGGGTAATGTAGGTTGCCTTCATGAATTTGTGGGTTTTATTCAGATTGGTTAGGTTTATATCAGCAATGTTATATTTATTTATGATTAATTGTGCAAGTTTATCTTTTTGTGGGTCTGATATGTTAGTCAGTAGTGCTTTGTGATGGTAACTAATAGTGTTTGCATTTTTTAAGTGTATGGGGAAGCGACCTAACTCTGCTCTGTAAGCATTATTTGATGTACTTCTATGGACATGGAGAATAGATTTACATATTTCTGTGTGGAGTTTTTCAATTTCAGTCTGGTCCCATGGTTTTTTTGAAAGAAGTAATGGTGGACCCCAAATTTCTGAGCCACAGAGTAGGATTGGAGTAATAACGGCATCAATTATTTTTAACCAAATGTTGATGGGAGGTTGATATTTGTTAATTGTTTTATACACTGAATAGAATGCTCTTCAGGCTTTATTTTTTATTGCTTGCAATCCTGGAATAAAACTGCCAGATGCATTTATGACTAAACCTAAATATGTGTAGTTGGTTGTGTGTTCTAAAATATCAGGGCCTAATGTGAATAGGCCCTGATATTTTAGAACAGGGAGAACAAGAGAAAGATGGACTGAAAGATAAAAGTGGAGCAGCGGAGAAATTGAAAAAAGAAAGGGAAAGAAGGGCAAGAAAAGATGTGAGGGATAGAGAGAATAAGATGAATGGAGGGAAAGGGGAAAAGAGAGAATGGATGGATGGAAAGAGAAAATGAAACTGAAAAGGAAAAGGGTAGCGAGGGAGAGACTGAAAGAGGAGAAGGTGAGATAGAGAGAGAGAGAGGGAAAGAGACACGGAAGAAAGAAGAAACGTCTGAAAGATAAAAAAGAGCATAGAAAGAGAGAGAGCAGAAGAAAAAGGGAGAAAGAAAAGGGAAACTGTGTGTGTGTGTGTGTGTGTGAGAGAGAGAGAGAGAGAGAGAGAGAGAGGGAGTGTGTGCGTGTTTATGATGAATGGCAGTGCCATCTCTCAGCCTCACACACTCCTACTGAGAGGAATGAGGCAGGTACCCCAGCATGACATCATTAGAGTGCTCTTTACATCTGCCTGCACAATGCAGAGGTCACAAGCCTTAACTGCACACACACACACACACACACACACACACACACACACACACTCCCTCCCTCTCTCACACACACACTCTCTCTCTCTCTCTCTCACACACACACACACATGTACTGTACGCACCCACGCATGCACGCACACACACACTCACACACATGTGTTCTTTATTTTAATCCACCTATTATATTCTGACACTCATGGGTACAGAAAACATTTTCTATCTACGCCACCAAGGGCGTCAGTTTGTTTTTAGAAGTGGTGAGGACAATAACCATAAGCTTGAAAAGTGCGGGGTACCCTTATGTAAGCTATTCATACATTCAACGCTGCATTACAATATGCTCAACAGTAGTGTTGCGCCGGTTGGTTTTTTAACATCCGCACCCACCCGACCCGTCAGGAGAGTCGATCTACACCCACTCGACCCTCAAAAATATGCACTGATTAACTACCAGAACCTGACCCGAACCAACAAAAAAAAAAACAATGTGCCTATAGCCTAGGCTATCCTTTGCAGTTCATATTGAGGTAGAGACAATGCTTTCCTATTAACTAAACACTAAAACAAGAAGAATTTGCACGGTATGCTTCAACAAAAGGCCTTTTCACACAGAGATCACGTTAAATTTGTGGGAAGAGGAAACGTCTTTTGCCGCAACGTATGTCTGAAAACGAGGTGAAATTTGCAGGCCTGCTGATCTGTTCACATGATGCGGCATTTTGGGGAGCCAGGAGGCAGGATCAGCTATTAATTTGACGTGCAACAGGGGCGTGTAGAGTGATAGTCATAGGCCTTATTATGCGTGGGCCTTCAGATGCAGCAGGTGTGTGATTTCCAAAACCATAGCGGCAGAACCGACTGCACTTTGGTTAGCTTGCATTTGCTTTGCTGTTGCTTAGAATGTTCAATTCTTGCGATAGATGTCTTCAGACAATACAAAGTAATTTGGAAGGGAAATTGAAGAGTAGAGTTGCCCCCTGTTAGCCGTGATTCCCCTTTGAAAATCAGAGGTTCACAGGCTACTGTGGCCTTGGTCAGTGGCGCCGCCAGCCGTAATCCATTAGGCCTAGCCTACGCACTGTGCGTAATTTATTCATGAAATCATTCAATATTACATAAAATAAAAAAATAGCTTGTTTACTGTCTTAATTGAAACATGCTTCACGCACAAACGATAGCCTAGGGCAAAGAGAATGGACATCTCAACATAAGGATACATTAGAAGATGATGATTGGTGTAAACTTTGTCACACAACGTGATAAGCAGTTCTGGCGCTTAAAAACGCAACGTTCCATTCAGTCATAAACTAGATGTACCGCAGAGCGGTACAAAATATGACCGCCGCCCAGTCCAGCACATTTTTTTCCACAAAAATAAATCACGCTGAAAGGCCTATATGATTCTAACTGTCTCACTAAATTGCATTATCCACACTCAATTCTCACTGATATCTGCTAGACAACAAGTACCAAAACATGATTAGTTCATAGATTTCACATGTAAAATTCATTTTATACAACCCCACCTCCATCTTGCCTGTTCATAAATCTGAGAAATTCTTTAATTGTGTGCATGTGTGCATGTACATGTTTATGTTATGTGTGTGTGTGTGTGTGTGTGTGTGTGTGTGTGTGTGTGCGTGCGTGCTTGTGTGTGTACCTGTGTATGTGCCTGTGCATGCAAGCGTACATATGTCTACTGTGTGAGTATGTGTCATACGTATGATTACTGTGCATGTATGTGTGTGTGTGTGTGTATCTGTTTGTGCACATGTGTGTACATGAAAAGAGTTAACATGACCCCTGGAGGCAAACATACGGAAAAAAATGGTCATCCTAGTCCCTACAGTTCTCAAGATATTCACAGAGAACTGTGTCTTCCCTACCCTCCTTTCGGGGGGTCCAGTCCAGCAGGGGGGCTACAGATCAAAACGAAAAATGACGGTTCCATGCTATCCATGTGGGGTTACATGCCCACCAAGTTTTGTGTACCCCGGTCTTTCAGTGTCCCGGGAATCCTTGTTGGTGTACGTCACTAAATGTACACACATTATTTTATTGTAAGGCCCACCATGAACGAAAGTACATAAAACTTGGCGTGCATACAGAGGGTGTCATAATGATCGATCCTACACTTCCAATTTCGTGCAGTTTTGACTATGTTAGGTCACAGATACCTGCGATTACAACACCTCATTTTTACTTTTTTGTGTTTAACTAGGTGGCGCTATACATGAAATGAGTGGTTATGGAATGGGTTGACATGGCCCCTTGAGATCAACATACAAAAAAAAAAGGTCCTCCTAAACCCTACGGTTCTCGAGATATTCACAGAAAACTGTGTCTGCCCTACCCTCCTTTCGGGGGGTCCAGTCCAGCGGGGGGGCTACAGATCAAAACGAAAAACGATGGTTCCATGCTATCCATGTGGGGTTACATGCCCACCAAGTTTCGTGTACCCCAGTCTTTCAGTGTCCCGGGAATCATTGACGGAAATTTGGGCATGCGAAAAAGAAAAAAAAAAAGAAAAAAAAAAAAAAAAATCTGACTAAACCTATATGACCGCCGCTTCGCTGCGCGGCGGTCATAATAATTCAAACGAAGGCCTAGTGCTCGTCATGAAAAGAAAACAGCAGCAGGTTAATATTTTTCAGGTGTTTAACAGTAGGCCTAGGCGCACTGTTAGCAGTTATGCCGTAGGCAGTGAGATTATTAGGCATTGCATCCTGTCACTCTGTTTGGAACATTGCAGTTCGGGTTGATTCAGTTAATGGGTCGTCTCAAAGCAGAGTAGGCAAAACCAAACAGCAGAGTAGGCAAAGCAAATCCTAATTGTTAGGTTACAAATAGCTGTCTTTTCTCTAGGCCTAGACCTATCAGAAATCGCGACATAAGCTCATTGGTTTCTTTTTTCTTTTCTTTCTTGTTCGCGTGTTGGGTAGTGAAGCGATAATGCATTTAAATCAATGTACATCAGAGCCGATATGGCCATCTGCTGCTCTGTAAAGGTATTTCTGTCCCACCCAAATTTGCTGAACTACTTGCGAAGTAGCCTATTCATCACAGACATCACATGTATCACACGAAAGAGCTTTTTCTCAGCTTTTAAACGATGTTGGTGGTTAGTTGTTGTGGTAAACTGTTCGCAAGAAAAGTAGTCTAACTTTAATTTAATCATATTTTCTGCGCCCGTCTCCCTACCCATTCATCTTGGCTTCGCGAACTTTCCCTCAACACATGACACACCATATATCAGAATAAACAGCAGACCTTACCGAACACAAAGGTGTAATTAAAGTTTAAAGTTTTAATTAAAGTTTAAAGCACTCCCCTGTACAGTTAGCCATTCCGAGTAATCCGGTTTTCAATTTGCAGCAATGTCTATAGGCCTATGCATGTCTCCAACTTTGGGTTTTACAATGTGTTTAAATTGTTCAATAGGCCTACATGATTTTATAACAGGCCAAATACAAAATAAATGTTACAAATATCGCCTAGATATCTGTAAACATTACAATCAGAGGATATGCATATAGGGCTTGAGTTATTGCTGGATTTTAGGATAGCCTATTATGGCAACCGATTGCATTCCGAGCTACAGTCAACTCTAGCAGGCATTAAATGACTGGAGGGTCGGGTGGGTGCGGATCGACTCTCCTGACGGGTCGGTTGGGTGCGGATGTTAAAAAACACTACTCCACACACATCCAGGCAGGTGTGCATGTCATTGTGCGCGCCTATCGCATGGTTTAGACTCGATGATTTCGGTATGTGGGGATTTTTTCGGTCGCAATTGGTTTGCACATTTTTAGAAGTGGTGGGGACAAAATTCAAATTATAAATAGTGGTGGGGACATATCCCCCACGCGTATGTACGCCACACAGCCAGGCTGCCTATAACTTCTATATAAAGAAGGCTTTTCCAGATTCTTGGATTTTCTCTTAGATAGGCCTGCTAGTTGTAACCGACTAATAGTTTGTTTGTAAACTTGCCCCAGACAGCCAAATACCTATGTTAGCAACATACATCCATTGCCTAGATCACTGATCAATGTCCTAGGCTTTCATAACACAGAGATTCTATAGTCAGTGATGATCATAGTAGTCAGATATCTTTGCTGCATTTGTGAAGTCAAGTCAAGTGACTTTATTTATATAACACATTTAAAACAACAGGAGGTGACTCAAAGTGCTGTTCAGTCAAGGCAAAGGAGACTGATGATACAAGGACACAGAAATGAAATAAATTAATATTAATTTGTTATTTATTTAAAATAGAAAACATGCAATATAAAAAAACACAATTTTAAAAAAGGATACTTCTGGTCCTTGATTATGATTAGCTGAATCACGTTCGATGCTGTTAAAACATACACCTTGACCGTATTTCGTTCTATAGTACTGCGCTACCACAACTTCATACAAAAGTTAGGGTAGCTGCCTGTTGACGTTGCTTGGCAACCATTCAGATAGAGGAAATATATTTCTTGGCGGAAGAATGACTATCTATGAATAAATCGTTACATTTCTTATTGCTGTGCCTTTATTTTACGAAATCTTGCCAGATATGTGTAGTAACCGTTTTAGAAAAGCAATAAGCCACTCGAGTCTGTAGGTTCCACCGATTTTAGAACAGCTAAACTCCGCTGCGCGTTGCGCCTAACAGCGCCCCTTCCAAAATCAGTGGAACCTAAGTCTCTCTGGGCTTATCGCTTAAGCAAGCTAGAAATGGGATGTAAACAGCAAAAGAAAAAATGGATATCTAGAAAAGACAATCTAAAAGCATTTGCACATAGAATGAGTTCAGGTGAGCCAGATCAGGAATAGCTAGGAAGGGGCTGTTAGCTCCATATCTCTGATAAGCTGTTGCTGTTTGACATCAACACGCTATCAACCAGAGTTAATACCAAAGAGATAGTGAGAGAGAGAGAGAGGGAGAGAGAGAGATAAAGAGAGAGAGAGAGAGAGAGAGAGAGAGACACACACACAGAGATACAGAGAGAGAGAGAGAGAGAGAGATACAGAGAGAGAGAGAGAGAGACAGAGTTAATCCTCTAGATATGCTGGTGTTGGAGCATTGGGCAGTAGAACAGGAAAAAGGGGAAAGACAGCAAGTTACTGGCTTCTGTTTGGAGCTCATTACAAACATGCAAACTTACATTGCCAGCTCTAAAATTATGCAAGTATGGGCCGAAGGCATAAGTCTAAATGTAGGGAAAGATATGGCTTACTTACACATACACACACACACTCACACACACACACACACACGAACATGCACACACACACAGACACAACTCAGGGTAAAGCATTAAGGATCATTGATCTGACTTATGGGCTTTAAACACAAGGATTAAACATGCAACATCGCACAAACATCAGACAACCCCCCCACACACACACATACACACACATACACATGCGCATGCCACAGTAATTTCTATTAGTAGCTCAATAGCAAACTAAAGGCAGAACCAGCCATGGGCCATTGAAGAGAGTAGCATTGATCATGTTTTAGCAGAAGAGAATAGTATTGATCATATGTATTAGCAGAGAGGTGGGTTTAAGTAATGACAATCACTCTAGCTTTGTTTCAGGTGCTATGCCATGCATGACAATTCACACAAATGCATTGATCTTGTACTTTGCAAGAGGGTCTCCAACACACACACACACACACACACACACACACACACACACACACACACACACACACACACACACACACACAATTCAACCATCAAACAATCCAATTATATTTAAAAATGGAAAACAAGTGATTGTTTATGGGTTAGTTTATCATCAGTGGGAGAGAAATCAACAGGAGGGGCCATTAGAATGAATTCCAACCGTTCTCTAATAGGAGAATATAGTTTGTTATAGCCAGTGAAATGCTACCACCTAGTGGCCATTGTTCAATATAGCAGTGCAGTGTAGGATCAGTCAAGGAAATATCAAATGGTATGTCCACTGCAAGGAGAGGTGCAAAGGGATAACATGACATTGCAGTGGAGTGGGTCAACTGTTCCAGAAAACCACAAAAGGTTTCCAAAAAATGAAAGACTTTGGACTTAAACAAAAGCCACAATGGATACAACATGAAGTGAGATAGAGACAGAGACAAAAATAGGAGCGCAACAAAGAAACAGAAACCACAGAGCAGAGAGTTTTTTCCATACAATTGAAACAGGAAACTAAGAGAGAGTCCCGCACACAGACCCCATGCTGCCTTACGCGCGCAATTTTATTCACGCTGCTAGGAAGCCTGGATTCCATGGAGCAAATTTTCGCCTCAGTTAGGGGACCAATCACAGAACGGAAGGAGGGCAGCAAGACGATGACGACACACCGAAGCCGTTATGAGCTACGTACAGACGCATTTGATAGACATTCGTAGCGCCCAATAAACGGCTCTGGGCATTCGTAAACCACGTTTCAAATAAGAGAAAATTAATGTCTAGTTCCCAGACCCCATCTCAATGAGATGAGGTCTGACATTAGCCAGGCTAGTCTAAGACTGAAACGTTGTGTAATTCCAAATAAAAACTAGATGTACCGCAGAGCGGTACAAAATATGACCGCCGCCCAGTTCAGCACATTTTTTCCACAAAAAAAAAATCACGCTGAAAGGCCTATATGATTCTAACTGTCTCACTAAATTGCATTATCCACACTCAATTCTCACTGGTATCTGCTAGACAACAAGTCCCAAAACATGATTAGTTCATAGATTTCACATGTAAAATTCATTTTATACAACCCCACCTCCATCTTGCCTGTTCATAATTCTGAGAAATTCTTGATTGTTTGTGTTATGTTTATGTTATGTGTGTGGGTGTGTGTGTGTGTGAGTGTGTGTGTGTGTGTGTGTGTGTGTGTGTGCGTGCTTGTGTGTGTGCCTGCGTATGTGCCTGTGCATGGAAGCGTACATATGTCACTCACTGTGTGAGTATATGTCATACGTATGATTACTGTGAATGTGTGTGTGTGCGTGTGTATCTGTTTGTGCACATGTGTGCACATGAAATGGGTTAACATGACCCCTGGAGGCAAATATACGGAAAAAAAATGGTCATCCTAGGCCCTACAGTTCTCAAGATATTCACAGAGAACTGTGTCTGGCCTACCCTCCTTTCGGGGGGTCCAGTCCAGCGGGGGGGCTACAGATCAAAACGAAAAATGACGGTTCCATGCTATCCATGTGGGGGTACATGCCCACCAAGTTTTGTGTACCCCGGTCTTTCAGTGTCCCGGGAATCCTTGTTGGTGTACGTCACTAAATGTACACATAAATTATTTTATTGTAAGGCCCCCCAGGAACGAAAGTACACAAAACTTGGCATGCATTCGGAAGGTGTCATAATGATCCTACACTTTCAATTTCGTGCAGTTTTGACCATGTCAGCCAGAGATATTGTGATGAAAACACCTAAATTTTTGCTTTTTAATTTTTAACTAGGTGGCGCTATACATGAAATAAGTGGTAATGGGATGGGTTGACATGGCCCCTTGAGATCAACATACAAAAAAAAGGTGGACCTCCTAGGCCCTACGGTTCTCGAGATATTCACAGAAAACTGTGTCTGCCCTACCCTCCTTTCGGGGGGTGCAGTCCAGCGGGGGGGCTACAGATCAAAACGAAAAACGATGGTTCCATGCTATCCATATGGGGTTACATGCCCACCAAGTTTCGTCTACCCCGGTCTTTCAGTGTCCCGGGACTCATTGACGGAAATTTGGACATGCGAAAAAGAAAAAAAAAAAAAAAAAATCTGACTAAACCTCGCTGCGCGGCGGTCATAATAATTGCTTGCGGAATGGTCAGTGTTTCCTGATCTGTGACCTTTTGGTCATATCCTACGCACCTGCCCGACAAAAGAGGTGTGCAAAAAGCCTTCCTACAATTGAAACACAAGAAGTTCCAGCACCAAGAGCAAGTGTCCTCATGTGGGGCTACTATGTGCCTTAGGCCTGTCATGCAGTATTTTCTCATGATGTATACACATGTATACAGTTCTGCTTCTTGGATGCACACTGTCATACACACACACACACACACATTCACACACACATGAGCAGACACACACAGACAGACACACATACACACACATTTGAATTCTTTATTTGAATCCACCAATCAAATTTCTTACAGAAATTATTCAAATATTCTCAGAGGTGATACAGCTTTGACATTCAAGGGTACATAAAGCATCGTCTACAACTCTACGCCATTCAGCATGACTGCCCATCACAGCTGATATGGAGCAGAATTTTGCCAGTTGTTTAGACTTTCCTTTTGGTAGCCCTGCCAGCCTTAGTGCACTCACAGTGAGTTTGTGGACATGTCCCATGCAGGCTGCCAAATATCAATGCCACAACCCTACAGTACATGCATAGACTAATAGGTCACTGATCTTTGCAAGGAGGGGTTGGTATTCAATAATTTTTTCACATAATGCTATAGTATGTCCAGGTACAGATCATAAACAACCAGATCATAAACAGTCTATTTCCATGACTAGCACCTCCTTTCTGTCTCTATCCAAGAACACAGCATCAGGGGTGTAAGGGATATTACAATAACACATCATCAGAGCTGTTGAACCAGTGACACACACACGCACACACACACACACGCATGCATGAACACAAACACACACACGCATGCATGAACACACACACACACACGCATGCATGAAAACGCACACACACACATGCAAGGCAGGTGCAGATGGAATATTTGCAATGTGATGGAGTTCTTGGGAGCTGGATCAAGGCAACAAATTTGTTCTGCAATGTCGTGACATGGCAGGGAGTAGGATAGGGCAGTGTTAGCTAGTTTGTGAATACTTTCAGTCATGGGATACCTGAAAAGAAAACATAAAGAACACACACACACATTTCTACGTGACCTGGGAAGGTGTGCAGTTTATGAACATGACATTGTCACAATAATAACAGAGACAGAGTGACCGCGAGCCGGTCACGGAGGTCACTGGCCAACGATTGACCCTTGCTATTGAGGAACAGCCGCGAGGCTGCCGTGGCATTTAACGCTTCTCTACTGCCTCTCAAACCTGTGACCCGCTCTGAGGTCTCCTGAGGCTCCTCAGACTCCAGCCAAAGGTTTGTGACGTCATCAGGCGCAATCACATGAGACTGCATGCACCTTTGCACGTCATGTCAACTGTGAGTGTGTGTGTGTGTGTGTGACACAAGTGCGTCTGTGCAAGTCCTGTGTGTGTGTGGGTGTGTGCTTCTGTACATGCGTGTGTGTGTCATAACTCAGCTGAACTGTAACATTAGTTAACACAACTTCAATACATGTGTTGTGTTTAATAAACACACAGTATACTTTACTTGTAATGACCTAGTTAGGTGAAATAGGAATTCTAGTGTAAGTGCTCCACACTAAGTAAGTTTTATACCTTATTCTGCAAGATCTTATTCTACCCTTAACACCCTTAATTAAGAATTCCCTTTATGTAAGCTCCTAATTACCCCTTATTCATAGTTATTAAGTAAGTTGTTGCATATGAATTATGACCTTAATATGCATGGCTCAGTATGGGGCTTGTAAGGTGGTAGTACCACAAGAACAGTTATTCACCCCTAATAATACTTATCAAAGATGGTCTATTCAAATGGAACTAGACATTAAACCATAAGTGCTAATAGTGTACAAATACGTCATAATTAAGTCTTTGTAATGCAGAATATGTTCCCTATTCTAAAGTTGGGTCTTTGTTCACATTTAAGTCACAATTAATTTGGCATGTTTTAACTCCAATGTGTTCCCTAAACTAAAGTTGCCTCCTATTCACACTTATTAACTGTATTACAGCACACAGTAGCCTCTTTCTTTTCTCTATCTTTCCTGCTTCGGGGGGAGGGGGGGATGGTAATAGGCATAAGTAAGTAAATAAGTACGTTTCCTGCTATCTCTCTCTCTCTTTCCTACTCTCTCTATTTTTTTCTCCATCTGATGCCATCTAAACATATTCTCTCTCTCTTTCTCTCTCTCACACACACACCATCTTTGCCTTCAGCAAAGTGTGATTCAAGAAGGACAGTGAGAAAAGAGGAAGTAAGACCGATAGACAGACAGACCTTTTAATGAAGTGGAAACATGCCTCCGTCCACACACACACACACACACAGAGACACACTCACACACTCCCAGGCCTTTTGCAGTCATGCCAGCTCGACACAGTGTTGGACCAGCCCTCTGGCACATGCTTGTACGAGTGAATGTTGAAGAGTGTGTGTGTGTGTTTGTATACATCAAACTATGCAGAAAAGAATATGTGAGTTTGTGACCATATGACTAAAATGACCTTATGTTTGTGAGTTGAATAGCTTGAGCGAGACTGGCAAATAACGTCAGCCAGCTAAAGTTGCCTCCTATTCACACTTATTAACTGTATTACAGCACACAGTAGCCTCTTTCTTTTCTCTATCTTTCCTGCTTCGGGGGGAGGGGGGGATGGTAATAGGCATAAGTAAGTAAATAAGTACGTTTCCTGCTATCTCTCTCTCTCTTTCCTACTCTCTCTATTTTTTTCTCCATCTGATGCCATCTAAACATATTCTCTCTCTCTTTCTCTCTCTCACACACACACCATCTTTGCCTTCAGCAAAGTGTGATTCAAGAAGGACAGTGAGAAAAGAGGAAGTAAGACCGATAGACAGACAGACCTTTTAATGAAGTGGAAACATGCCTCCGTCCACACACACACACACACACAGAGACACACTCACACACTCCCAGGCCTTTTGCAGTCATGCCAGCTCGACACAGTGTTGGACCAGCCCTCTGGCACATGCTTGTACGAGTGAATGTTGAAGAGTGTGTGTGTGTGTTTGTATACATCAAACTATGCAGAAAAGAATATGTGAGTTTGTGACCATATGACTAAAATGACCTTATGTTTGTGAGTTGAATAGCTTGAGCGAGACTGGCAAATAACGTCAGCCAGCTAAAAGCTAATCATCTGTAAATTTCAAGGAATATTACACTCTAAAGATAGTGATGCATAAATAAATATATAAAATACACAAACCAACAGACGTCATACATTTAATTTGCACGGATGACGCCTGACATATTTATAGGCCACCCAGTCATCAGAAAGATTTTAACTAAAGCAACATTTTTCTCCACACTTGTTACTGTTGTGTATTTACTAAGTGAGAGTCACATTGTTTAAAACTTTCTTTCACTTTAGAACACACACACACACACACACACACACACACACACACACACAAACCACACACATACACACAGCCTTTGGTGATACAGGTGCAGGTGAGGCAGGTAAGTATAATCCAAAAGTTAAAGATCAAAATCTGCAGAGCAAACCTCATGCGCGTTGTTCGCTCCAAATAAAATAAAATAAAAAAACAATGTTAATAGTGATCAGTGTGTGGTGATTTTTTTTTTTTATCTTTCACTTTTGGAAAAAATATATATACTGTAGATAGATAGATAGATAGATAGATAGATAGATAGATAGATAAAAGTATTTGGGACATCTGCCATTACACCTACAGGCAGGGGCGCCTTAATACCACCTGAGGCCCCTGGGCTATATGTTTTTTTTGTTATGTCTGGGGGTTCCCCAGGAGGTTTTTTGAAATTCTGTCTACTTAACACCATTCTAACGCAGATTGGGAGGGACAGAAATACTTTTAGCCTACAGAACAAGCAGCTGGCTCATGTGACGTGAACATTGGCTACCTTATGCATTATCACTACACTGCCCAACATGGAGACATATCTCACGTTAACAATCAGAAAACATAACATAAGATATTATTTGTGTGAATGGGTTAGCACAAACTTAGCTTCTGGTGAACGGAGATGCAGATCACTAATTCATTTCTTTGCGCAACAGCCCATTCTGCGTTCACTCCAGTGAGACAAGTGAAATAGGCCTACATGTTTTTAAAGCCGTTTCATTGCCAGGCTATTTGGACACGGCCGTTTATTATTATTGAATATCATTATTATTATTAGGAGGCCCCTCATTGGTCGAGGCCCATGGGCTGAAGCCCAGGTAAGCCCCTGCATTAAGGCGCCAGTGCCTACAGGGACTTCATTGACATCCCATTCTATAGGTATTAATATGGAGTCTCCCCCCGGGCCCCCAAAAACTCTTCCACACCAAACTTACCCAATAATGTCTTTGTGGACCGCAGTATAGCTAGGAACCAGATATACACCAGTTCTATCAGAAAGACTCAGGGAAGTATAATGAAAGTTAACACATGTTTTAATCCATCAAAGGATCCACAAAATACATAAGCAACAATAAGATAGTCTTTGGCGTAGGCCTCATCCTCGGTCCAGGTCACTGAATGTGCAGACCCTTGCAGATCCTGCCGGAATGCGACGGCAGGTGGCGGAGCCTACCCCCCGGACGTCTGGACAAGGCCAAACTGGTGGTGGTTAGGGAGGGAGGGAGGGAACATCGAAAATCAGCACCTGAAAGCAACATGCAGGTGCAAGTCATGTCATTATAAAGACTGATGCAGACAGGTGATTGGACGGAAGTAATGAATGATGAGTGACCAATTAAGTCTTCCTGACAGAACTAACGCTTACGCTTCAATTTCTGTGTGGAAATATGTTTATTAATGTATTTTGCCAATTATGTATTTGAGTCCATTTTAAACCGCTGCAACAAAATTCTCTGATATTCCATGACTTTGCCCCAAATATGATCAAATTCCCTGACAAACACACATGCATGAACAATTAGAAACATATGAAAATCTGCAACACACATATGTGATGTGATGTAAATATTTCTGTGTACAAACACATGCAAATACACTCTCTCTCATCACTCACTTCCTAGGTAAAACAAGCATTCTCTTTCTCATTCTCTCTCTATCTCTCTCTCTCTCTGTGTTTTGGTGTGTGTGCGTGTGTGTTTGTGTGGGTGTTTAAATAAATCCAGCAGACTGTGCAGGCTGCTAGTTAAACTAACAGACAGGAAATAATTGTGCTCTGTAGTGTGTGTGTGTGTGTGTGTGTGTGTGTGTGATGAGCCCATGCCCGCCGTGTGTTTGTGTGTGTGTGTATGTGTGTGTCTGTGTGTGTGTGTGTGTGTGTGTGTGTAGACTTTCTGAGCTGATTCAGCTCACGTGTTGCGGGCAGAGTCACCCATAGGACTTCACCTCTGGCTATGCATCTTAAAGTGGAAAGGGGGCAGTCGCCATGTGTCCGGCCATTACTTTCTCCAACTCTCGTGCCCATGACTTCTGAATTCACGTGGGGCAAATTGGGCTCAGATACGTGGCTAGTATGTAGCATTAGCTTTCCAGCTTGCATATCAGCACTTTTCAAATTAAAGATTGAAGTCACCCCCCCCCCCCCCCCCCCCAGGACAAGACTCAGCACCATGGGGAATCGGCCTCAGTCGTCGTCCTCAGTCTGCCTCCCCTCTTCTGTGGAATGCCATGACACTCTGGGGTCACCACAATCTATGGTCAACTGTAAACAAGAACTTAAAACATTTAATTTTACCATAATAAATGATTTTCCATTAACCTGGCCAGCAGCTGCTTTTTGGTAATTTCCTGATCCCTCCCCATCTCTCACTCTCTCCCACTCACTTCCTGACAGTTTCTTCACTGTCCAAATAAAGGCAAAAGCCTAAAACACATAAAAAACGAATGTGCATTATTATCATTATTAAGATGGACTGCAAGCTTACAGGATTAGTATACGTGAGCTTCCTTGTTTGGGATGAGCGTGACATAGTCAGCTTTCTTGTTAAGCAACCAATAAAACAAGCTCTGGACAGCACTGTGGATACCAAATTGACAGATGCAGGTAATTGTATGTCAAGGCAATCAATTCAGTCACCAAACACACACGTGCACACACACACACACACACACACACACATCGGCCGATACAGACATCACACACATAGTATATACTGCATACCATACTATTGTATTGCTCATGCATGCACACACACAAGCAAGCACATGCACATACACACGCACCAAACACACATTGCGCACGCACAAACACACGCACGCATAGACGCACTGAAGTTTTTAGTGACATAGTGTTGTCGTCATGAGCTGTCATTGCAGTTTAAGTCAGAGCGCCCGGAGCAGGGGGGCCAAATGCCTCATCTCCCACCTCATCTCACTGAGCCATCATCGTCCTCTAAAGGCAGCACACACAGATAAGACATGCATGGCACTGAGTTTTGGCTGCCATTCAGCAAAAATGGTAAGAAAAGTGTGTGTGTGTGCGCTTGTGTGTGCATAGGACTGTGTGCATATGTGTACCCGTATGTGTGTGTGTGATTGGATGCAAAGTGAATCAAATCGAAGACTAACTACGACAACCATAGGAAACAACAGTTATTGGTGTCAGCTGCTACAAGACCACTAGGTCTTACAGTGTCTATACTGCTTTATGCATGCCCTTGATATTTTGGTAACACTTTCTATGAACCCATAAAGCATTATAGATACATTCATAAAGAGTTATAAACCAAAAGCCTCATACATATTGCCATTAGTATATATTACTATTTACACATACTCATAACTTCGTTCATAAAGCATTATGATGTTACCCTATAATCTTTTACAGCTTAACATGACACAAAACATTATAAAGCTTATTTGACCTCTTGATAATGCCAATGACATGTTCGTTATAAAGCTTTATAACATATTCTGTGAATTCAAACAAGCTGTGATTTTTTCACAACTAGTATAACTAGCTTCCTCAAGATTCCACCTGAAACAGTGTTATCACAGTGTTATTAACAGTCATTGAGTACAGTAAATATAAGAGCTCCCTCCTACAGTACATGGACAAATTTACCTCTTCTGCTTTTACACTTTTGCAAACAATTTACTGACCGACTTCACCATCGTCATTCCACCATGAATCAGAATGGCCACAAGTATGACCACACATGCTCGCATATGACGCACATGCTCATTCACAACCCCACACCCACCCCAACACACACACAGACAGACTCCCCCCACACATTGACACGCACGCTACTCCGGCAGCATTCCACCTGATCAGTTTCTTTCTGCTCAGAGGAAGGAAGCAGGGGTGTGAATCATGACTGCAGTCCAATTCTAGGAAGACCCCCTGACGAATATAGTCTGTCACATACACACACACGCACGCACACACACACACACACACACACACTCATGGACACTTACTGTATCTACCCTTGGGCCCACCCCAAGTCACTTAGCGTGAGCCTTTTTAATGAGCAGAGTCAGTGCAGAGGTCTCGCTGTCTACTCTCCTCTCGCCGTACACTTTAAATAGCCAGCTGTCCGTTGGCACTGCCCAGCACTGACCCACGCAGACCACCACTCAGAATGTCCTGCAACAGGAAACAAGGTAGCCCACTCTACTCTACTTCTCTAACTTGGAGGAGCCGTCGGAGGGAATCATGGCATCTTTAACAATAATGTTGTGGGAACTTTTACTCGTGGTGGATTGTAGAGGAAAGCTTGAAAATATACCTTCCTTATATATACTGTACATTGTCTTCTGATTGTTTTCTTACGTTCACTTTCCTCTATTCTGTTTCTCTATGCCTTCTTTCCTCTACCTATTACAATTTATTTCTTTATTCTTTCTTCATACCTCCTTTTCTCTCCTTCTCTCTCTCTCTTTCTCTCTCTCTCAGTGCTCTTCCTGCTCGCCGCACTGGTGTGTCTGGACCTCCATGCCCCCGTCTCCTCGGCGCCCCTCTGTGCCAACGGCCGCATCGGCTGCCACATCCTCTCTCTGTCCGATCTCTTCGACCGGGTCATCCAGTACTCGGCGAGGGTTCATGACCTCTCCAGTGACCTGCACTCCGACTTCGTAAGTCGCTTGTTTTTACCCGTCATCAAAAACATAAGAAACGTGTGAGTTGTTATGGGCTTTATGAATGAGATGAGGGGTTCTATGATGAGCTGATGTTCTATGTGTTTAATCTCAACATAGTATACTGCAATGCTGTTCCTTATTGTTAGCATATTGAGAACTTGATTTAAATAAGCAGACTAAGTCATCGGAATTAGTTTGTCTGCTGATTGTCAGTGTTGATCGATCCTACAATAAAATGGAATAGTAAAATGAATCCTAATCCTAATGGACAGCATATCGTATTAGAATGAAATATATTACTCTGCATATTCATTACTAAGTTACAGTTACTATTTTAATAAATGCATAGATTGCCTGTAACAGATATCTATAGATGCTAATTTTCAAATGTTCATTGTGACTGCTTCTTTCTACAACCACTCTTTGCTAAAGTCATTCTCCACTCTGTCTCTCCTCCTCCCTCTTTGAAGGAGCAGCATTTTCTACCCAGCAAAAACCACATAGGCAAGGCTTTTCCAAGATGCCACACGTCTAGCATACTAACACCAAACGGAAAAGAGAATGCACAGAAACTGGCTGTAAGCACCTCTTTTAAATTCAAATGCATGTGTGTCTTTGTAATAGTGTGTGTGTGTGTGTGTGTGTGTGTGTATGTGCGTGCTCATGCGGCGCCTTCATTCGCTCCATGCTTCATTCAGCTTCTGCGCTTCTTTTACTCTACTCACTAAAACACACACACACATATTTGAATACCTAATGGCAAAGAGAATGCACCACAACTATAAATTCCTCTTTCAATTTCACCTGCATGTGTGTCTTTGTAATAATACTCACTAAAACACACATGCATGCACACACACACACACACACACTATATAAGGCAATACGGTATTTCATTTTAAGTTTATTTGTATGTTTGTAGGTTCATGTATCAGTTAACTTTCACGCTTCCTATTGAGTATAAATTCACGTTGTAGCCTTTTTACTGTTTCCATCTGTCCCTGGCCCGGGCAGCGTGAGGAGTTGACGGAGATCATCTTGAAGCTGCTGGTAGCCTGGAGGGACCCCCTGTGGAAGCTGCACCACAGCATGGCTCATGAGCCTGACCACTTCAGCAGCCTCAACAGCAACAAGGCTCTGGACATGAGCGACATGGTGCACGAGCTCCACAAGGGCGTTGAGAAAGTCGCCGAGAAGGTGCGTGTTTTTTTTTTTTTTTTTAAAGTGAAAGTGTGTAAAGTGTGCTAGTTTAGCAGTAGTGTAGTGCCTGTCGGTATGCTTGATTTGAAACGTGAGTGGAAAGCATGTTTGTGTTGTTTTGGGAGCAGACCTTTGTCCTGAAATGTGTAGAGTGGTACAAGGGCATTGAGAAGGACGTTGAGACGGTGTTTGGGGTGTTTTTGTCAAGTCTTTACTTTTCATTTCATTAGTTTTGTGCCCGTCAGTATGCTTGAGAGAGGGAGAGAGAGAGAGAGGAAAGCATGTTTGTTTTGGGAGCTGACCTTGGTCCTGAAATGTTACGTAGAGTGGAGATTGTGTGCCTTTGTCATGTCTGATTCTTAAATAATTAATGTTTATAGTTTATGGGCTTGTGGATAGACATATAGTTATATAGAAATATAGTTCTATTTATTAGACTATGTTTTTGATTATCATTCGTGTTATTATTAGTCATTTTGGTGATTATTTGGGGATCTGTATGAAGGGCTTGTTAGGACAGCAAAACTTATTTCACCTTATGACATAAATGTGTACTTTGTGTTACATAATTTGTGTGATGCATTTGCTTTGCATTCGAGAAAAGTAGTTTTGGAAACTATATGACACCTTATGAGGCAAAGCCTACAGAGATGGTTGACAGGATGCTTTTTGCAGAATTTGGGGATGTTTAGTAACTCTCGGATTTAACAAACGTTCAACAAACATCACCAATGTTTTGCTTTTCCTTGTCTTCAGAGGCAACGTGAAACTGAAAATAGCAGACATTCCATAGCAGACATTCAACAACATGCCAGTGTTTGTTTGTTTTCTTGTTTAGATGCAGCACTTGGGGATAATCAGTAACTCTGTGAGTGGCGTCTCGTCCCCGGAGGCCTTCCTGCCCACTGTGGACCACAGCGAGTCCCAGGGTCTGGCCAACTATGACCTGCTCCACTGCTTCCGCAGGGACTCCAACAAGGTCCAGAACTACCTGCAGATCCTCAAGTGCAGGATCGTACCCGAGCACGGCTGCTGAAGAAAGACACACACACTTGATAGACTCTTCAAAAATCTTTTCCAATTTCAAATTTTCCAACTTACTTGACAACAATATTTATTAATTATTCTAAGCAGATACATCATAAAATATTAGTGTTTATTTTTTCATATGATATTAAAAGAAAAAATATATATTATATTATATTATGACACACTGGGTACTGATTTGCCATGTAAAGGGCTTTATGAAATGTACCCAGCAAAGGGAACTTCAATATAATGTTGAATAAATACTTGATTACTTCAGCAGACTCAAGTGATTCATTGCTAGGGCAGTGATTCATTGCTATTAAGTTTTTCTTTGTTACTCATTGCATTACAGATATGTTTGCATATGTTTATTTATAAGGCAGATTATTTTATCTATAATAGCATATTATGTAAATGAGAACATACTATGACTCATGCCCAAACTTGACTTTTCTTCCTCTTCCACTTCCTAATACAACTATCAATAATAATAATGACCTTTTTTTAATGACCTTTAGTGTGCGGTTCAGTTGTTTCAAGAGTTGAAACTCAGTTCACTGCTGGCCTCGGGTGATACTACATACTGTATGACCCACCTCTTAAGCATTCAAACTTCTACTGCCTCATCAGCATCTTCAAATAAATGATCAAATCAAATTACAGCTCACGTGTTCACCCTCAGACTATTTGCAATCATTTTTTTACTAAACCCTTTGAAAATGTTGGAAAATGTGTTGCATAACACATTAGTCAGCCATAATCTACACAGCAATATGCATGTTATACTTACGAATCAGAGGTGATGCTCTAATATTATCCACTGGCATACATTTCCCAGAGTGCATTGTCTGTGTTTTAGTTACCTCACTGCTCACATTTAGGGAGTGGGAACAGATTGCTGGGAAATGTGGTCTCAATCGGATGAGCCTGAGCCTTCAAGGACACACACACACACATGCACACGCACACACGTCTATTAGATAATTAGATGTCTAATTATATTAGACAGCAACAGAGCAATAAAAAAGGAAATATTTAATCTCAGCCAGAGACATGCACACACTCACACATACACACAAACACTAGCACTGAAAAACATTAGGAAATCAACCAACACACACAGAAATGCACAGCCATCACTAAAAAGAAGACAGAGTGAGACACTGCTCTTTCGAGTGTGAAATGTGAAATGCAGTGTGGACGTCTCAGGGCCAGTCACGCACCCCGGGCCAGTCGGAGTTGGTCAGACAGAGGCCATCCTCCCCCAACGTCTATCTTACATCCTGGGCTCCAGGGTCCTGCGACTGTGTGTGTGAGTATGGGTGTGTGTGACTGTGTGTGTCATAGCTGTCAACATTGAGCTTTGAAAATAAGAGAAATTTCCTGGGTTTCTCAATCCAAAATATGGGACAATTTCCACATGCTGACAGAACTCAAGAGCACAAAACTGCTGCACTAACGTGGTGTGAAGCTAGGTGTAACATGACTTTGCTTACAGATTATCATCAAAAAGTGCTCTCACAACAGCAAGGCTGTTATCTTAAATAGGCTAATATCACTCTATGGTCGCATTCAAGCAAGAAAAAGGATGCTTTGAAAACATCTGTTTCGCTAGAGGGGCAAGGGGATAGCAAAATGACAACAGCATACAGACCGACAGGTCTGGTGGCAGAGCTAATGTTATGAGCATATTCAAATACGGGATATTGTACGAGAAAATCTTAAAAGCGGGGAAAAAGTTAAAATATGTGAGAAACCCCGAAAAAAAAAAAAAAACAGAAGGGTTGACAGCAGTGTGTGTGTGTGTGTGTGTGTGTGTGAATGTGCTTGTCCACCTACTCAGGGACGACAGGTCTGGTGGCAGAGCTAATGTTATGAGCGTATTCAAATACGGATAATGTACGGGAAAATATTAAAAGCGGGGGAAAAGTTAACATGTGAGAAACCCCGAAAAAAAACAAAAAAACAGAAGGGTTGACAGCAGTGTGAATGTGCTTGTCCACCTACTCAGGGCTCTTGTGTGCGTCTGTGGCCTAGGAGGGAAGAACCTTAGCAAAGCACTACACTTGCAACTTCACAACTGATCACTGATAGTTCATCACTGTTATTCATACGAGTACACAGAGTGTGAACGTCTCACAGCCTGTCACATACGCTAAGTCGGTCAGAGGTGGTCAGACAGAGGCCATCCTCCCCCAATGTCTAGCTTACATCCTGGGCTCCAAGGCGTGTGTGTGTGTCTGTGAGTGAGTTGTGTCTCTGTGTGTGTGTGTCTATCTCTCTCTCTGTGTGAGTTGTGTCTCTGTGTGTGTGTGTGTGTGTGTATCTCTCTCTCTCTGTGTGAGTTGTGTCTCTCTGTGTGTGTATCTCTCTCTCTCTCTGTGTGTGAGTTGTGTCTCTGTGTGTGTATCTCTCTCTCTCTCTCTCTGTGTGTGAGTTGTGTCTCTGTGTGTGTGTGTGTGTGTGTATCTCTCTCTCTCTCTGTGTGAGTTGTGTCTCTGTGTGTGTGTGTGTGTATCTCTCTCTCTCTCTGTGTGTGAGTTGTGTCTCTGTGTGTGTGTGTGTGTATCTCTCTCTCTCTCTGTGTGAGTTGTGTCTCTGTGTGTGTGTGTGTATCTCTCTCTCTCTGTGTGAGTTGTGTCTCTGTAAGCACTTTCAGATATAACCTCCGGAGTATATGCGGAGGTTTGTCAAACGGAGGTCCTACCCCTCGGATGATTCAGATATGATGCTAACCTGCGGACCTTATACTGACCTTATCCGGACGTATGTGTGAACGACATACACGCACATTACAGAATCTCTGTGTGGTTGTCGAGTGAGGGGTGGGGGCTTGTAGAGTTCACAAGATGCGAGACATGACGCAGAATATATGCGGCCACTGCCTGTCACAGCTGCTTTTTGTTTACAAAGTGTAGCATATGCATTGTGTAGGCTAATACTTGGAGTAGGCTAGTCACGTAAGTGCGCACTTGAAATTGACCTACAGTATTTGTATGTGTACTTCGAATAAACACATTTATCTGTTTTCAACGATATGTACCAGAATTACTTGGCTATAGAACCCCAAATCTGGTTTGCGTTGGAGAGAGAGAGCATGCACAAACTTTATGGTATGCTACGAGCCAATTCAGCAGGCTAACTCAAGACTTCAAGGCCATCATACAACGTTTTTAGGCAACAAACAAAATACTAACATAACAATATCTGCGATCTCAGCAGGTCATGAGAAGGCTATCAATGAACAGAAAACCGTGTTGGCTAACAATTTATTAAATACTCCTGTTATTGTCGTCAACGACGTCGCTAGGCTATTCAGCGCCTTCTGCTTATCTCGCACAGTCTTTTGAATTCGTTTGGCCTTGCCATGCAGTTGTAGGCTACAACGTGCCGTTCCCTTCATGTGTTCTATCAAAATGTTGTATGCCCTCATGGACAGTAGCTCCGTGATGTCTGCATCTTTCCAGGTCGTTGATTTTCTGGACATCACTATGCCACTCCATCATAACACTGGCATTTAAGTCAGATCTAACATGGACGCACGAAAGAAACGTCACCAACACGCCCTCTCACTAGGTGTGAATTTTAACGCATGTTCTACGCCTCGTTCAGACACAGCACATTTACAATGTCCGGAGGAAATACTAGGGGGGGAGTAGTAGAACAACCGGCTAAATTCGGACTTCCATATGACCGGTTATGTCGTTCAGATATACGGCCCCACTGTTTAACATCGGCAGAACCTCCGGTCTTACACGTATGTCTGAAAGCGCTTTGTGTGTGTGTGTGTATCTCTCTCTCTCTGTGAGTGTGTCTCTGTGTGTGAGTGTGTCTCTGTGTGAGTGTCTCTCTCTCTCTGTGTGAGTGTGTCTCTGTGTGTGAGTGTCCCTCTCTCTCTGTGTGAGTGTGCTTGTCTACCTCCCCAGAGCTCTGTATGCCACTGTGGCCCAAGTGGAAAAAACATCAGCAATGCACTACAGACACATCATCTCCTAGCACATTAATAACTTCACTACTGATCAACTTCACTACTGATCAACTTCACCACTGATCAACTTAACTACAGTACTGATCAACTTCACTATGATCAACTTCACCACTGATCAACTTAACTACTGATCAACTTCACTAATGATCACTGTCAACTAATGATCAACTTTACCACTACCAGAGTAATGGTTCTAACTGTTAGTTCATATGAGTACACAGTCCTATCTAGTAAATGGAAAAATCCCAACCAGATTCAGCCTAAGTGGGACAAAATAAACCTTAGAAAGAGTGTCCTCAGTTGTCCTACAGTATCAGATGATTTTAGCACAGTGCTCATATAAATCATGCCCACAGGCACATTGGCTCCGGTGTCAGTCACCATGTTGCTGAGATTAATATTTGAGACATGCATTTCTGAGACCCATTGCATCACCATAAGATATAAACTTTGCATAAAACTCTGTTGTATACAATCTTTTACTTGTCTTCTGCCCCCTGTTGGATACCTTTTGTACTACAACAATTCTGACATGTGGTTTATTAGAATTCAAAATGGCGGAATCTCATTAGGATATTGGTATTTTGATCATTTTATGGTGAGATTTACCTTTACATATTTATCAATATTTTAAGATAAAAAATTGCTTTGTTCAAAAAACGTAAAATTTCTTAAAAGGGTGTAACCTGCGTTGTGTTGAACCTGCGCGATTCAGCCCTGCACACGCCCGGACTCGAACCCGCGAACAGCAGCACCTTGGATCGGGAGGCGAGCACGCTAACAATTGAGCCAATAGCCCAGGCTACTGGCTCGCATGCCAGCAGCACTCTTGAGGCGTCGGGGAGTGAGGTTTACCAACGTTCCACAAGCCCAGCTAAGCTAGCTTGCATCCGTTACACTCACCCCCCTAAACCTCACTCCCGATCCGGGTCACGGCACCAATGTAACCTGCGTTGTGTTGAACCTGCGCGATTCAGCCCTGCACACGCCCGGATTCGAACCCGCGAACAGCAGCACCTCGGATCGGGAGGCGAGCGCGCTAACAATTGAGCCAGCCAGCAGCACTCTTGAGGCGTCGGGGAGTGAGGTTTACCAACGTTCCACAAGCCCAGCTAAGCTAGCTGGCATCTGTTACACTCACCCCCCTAAACCTCACTCCCGATCCGGGTCACGGCACCAATGTAACCTTTGTTGTGTTGAACCTGCGCGATTCAGCCCTGCACACGCCCGGACTCGAACCCGCGAACAGCAGCACCTCGGATCGGGAGGCGAGCGCGCTAACAATTGAGCCAATAGCCGCACACCTCCACACACACACCGGCATGGGAGTTGAACGCTCTAACCACTGAGCTAAAAGCCCAGGCTCCCAACTCAGCGGCTAGCGTTCTTACGGTTAGGCGTGTGAGGATTTACATGGGCAACTAGCATGCTAGCTCAGTTCGTCTCCGTTACATGTGACAGAAATTCACATGGTCATTATATCATCGCAGGGCTCTCAAGTTTTGAAGTTTGCAAGGAGTGAGACTTTGTTTCTCAGGGGGGACTGTGCCAATGCCACGCCCCCTCCCCCCTGATCGAAGTACATGATAGTCCTACGTCTGCTTGAACTACTCATGGCGCCACACCCCCTCCCCCCGATCAACAGAGACCCACCCTCCCCATGTCCCATCAACCCAGCTTCATGAGAGAGCACAAATTCCATTATTTCAAACACACTGTTTTATTTATTCTAGAACCCTATAGTAAATAATAATACATAATAATAACATAAATTATAATAATAATTTCACCCAAATGGGCCCTTTGAACAGCAGTGGCTCATTCTGCTCTATAAACAAACAGAAAACAACCAAATGAGAAAAAGCACGTTTAGCCCTAAAATGGTCTCTTGAACAGTGGTGGTTCTGTCCGTGTGTGTGTGTGTGTTTATGAGTGATGTTGTGAGTTGTAAGTGTTTGTGGCAGATTTTGATGCCTTGATGACTGATACTGGGGGCTCCCATTTAAAGCACTGTGGTTCAATGTCAGCCATTTTCACAGTCATGAGGCCATCTTTAAAAATATTCTTGTTTGCAGTAACAGACAAAAAAATAAAAAAAATGGGTCGGTATTTAGGTCAATATTTTTTTTTCAAGATTCAAAGTAAAAAAAAAAGTAAAATTTTGGTCATGGTGATTACGTAGGTATGAATTTAAACAAATGTGCATATTGTGACATAACTGACTGGGTCCTCAACCCGTGCCTTCAGGCGCATCACTGCAAACCTCAATCTGATGCAGGTTATGTAGACCAGCCATTCTCAAACTTCTTTGACCTGAGGCCCAGTCATGGCAGACTTTGGGGTCATAGGGTTCATCTACACGTACCCAACCCCACTCCCTCCAAATCAAATTGTCATTATCATTATCACAATCATTATTATGCCTATATTGTTATACATGCACTTACACTTAAATGTTTTGTGACATGCAAATCTTCTTTACTAATGTAAGATATAATTAGTTTCATTGCTTTTGCATGGTTGCATGATGCTTGCATAAGAAAAGAAATACTTCTCAAAACAGCAAGAATGATATGGGTGCTATTGTTTTGGGATGTTTCCCTCATGCAAGCATCATACATTGGTAGGAAATGGAGAAAAAAATACATGTTTTTTAATGAAGTTTAATTTGAATGCCTGAATGTAAGGATTCAGAAAAAAACAATACCATCTTTTTTGGCGAGCAGATAGGCGCAAATCACTGATCTGTTGATCTTTAACAGACAGAAAGAAGGCTAGCTTTTGGCCACGTTATATTCAAATTTGACTATACAATACTCAGTGCTATACAGTGTATTATACAGTATCTGCTCTGTTTCTATGGAAGTTCCAAAAATCAACGTTGTTCTAGTAAGTGTCGTTAAACAATTAAATAGCATTCAACAGGTTGAAGCGGAGCTTTGCTTTGATACCAACGTTATTGATTAGTTTCAGTTTCTCTCGCGCAGACGCCTGCATTGAATGAACGCTCATACCACCACTTTATTGTATGGCTCCATGTTTAATGACATCCATAGCAGAAACGTTTGTTTTCTTTTTTTGTCGGTCCGCGGTATCTTGATCAACTGCGCAGCAAATTATCAGACGAAGCACCGGGCCTAATTTCACTCCACGACTCCGCGGACCAGCAGTCTCCACGTTGCCGACCCACATCAAAGCAAAACTATTTCCTGATTGGTTAAGAAATCCTATTTTCTGATTGGCCGATAGGTTAGTAACTGAACAGCAGCTCTCTGAACTGAATGAGCGCACAGACAGCAACGTTGTGTGACACGTTTGTAAAATATAGCCCTTAGAAATTTCTGTGCGGGCAAATTAATCATTTTTCGGAGTGAGAAATGCCACGTGTGCAGGGACGGATCATGGCTTGTGCCAAGTGTGCACGTGCACAGGGGCCCTCGGATTTAAAAAAACAATTGCCATGAATTTAGGCTAGATTATGCCCGGTGCTTCTGTCTGTTAATTTGCGGCACAACTTAATGGTGTTATGGAACCGCGGACCGAAAGAAAAATAAACTAAATGTTTTCCTGATCAATAAATACTTCTTAGTTCATAAAAATTAGAGGCATAACATCAGGTGGAAGTGGTAGGCTATGAGTGCTCATTCAATGTGTATGCGTGTTTGCGAAAGTGAAACTGACCCACTCGTGGGCAGGTGAATGAAGTGGATTCCTGCAATGTTCATGAAAACAGCATAGCGATTGGATAGCCTAATAAATCGCGACTTGTTGTAGGCCTAACAGTAGCTTATATCGTAGCAAATAGCCTATGGCGATGCCGATGACAGATAGGCCTACACTTATTTCACTCGTCTCGCTGGAGTGAGTGCATAATGTCGGCTGTTGCGCAAAGAAATTAATTAGGGAGATGATCTGCATCTCCATTTACCAAACGCTATAGTTTTGCTAACATCTCCACTGTTAACGTGAAATATGTGTCCATGCAAGGTACTGTCAATCAGCAGTGAAGTGAAAACCTTATCATGCAGGTAGCCAATGTTCACGTCACCTTAGTCAGACAGAAAACGGGCCCTGCTTGCTCTGTTAAAGTTTGTATGCCCCTTCCAAACTGCGGTAAAAGGGTATATTTAACAGCCAGAATTTCGAAATTTTCCCGGGGCAGACACCCCCGAACCCCCCGTAATATGATCAGCACTACCTCTCACAAATACTATCAACGTCCCTGCTACCAGTCCGTCAGATATGACAACTGTCCGGTCCATTTAGTGAAAAATGTTGCTGTAGACTGTTTGGACAGCAAAGGGAGATTACAGTCTAATAATAAAAACAGCTGCTGGAATTAATTTCTGTGTGGGCCTGAGTTATAATATATGACATAATGTACTACATTTTCATTGTGTGAAATTGTGCACCAGCCTGCACAGCGACAGCAAAGAGAGAAGTGCTGGCTGCACGCGCACGCACGGCACTTGCGTGCGTCGCGGTCAGGGGGAAGGGGGGCCTTTTTTGATATTGTGCACAGGGGCCCATATTTGTTTAATCCGTCCCTGCATGTGTGGCGTGTGAGCGTGTGAAGTCATTGAAATGCGTGTGTCTCACGCTCAGTGCGTGAGACTTGAGAGGTCTGTATCATCGTTAGCCTATTTTGACAAAAAACAGCTGCTACAAGGCCATAACGTGAGGTGCAAGGTAATGGAGCCTTTCATACATTGTTGTGTTTCTTTAAAAATAAACAGTCTTTAAAAGCTTCAGATGTAAAGTTATTTGCTGTCACAGTGACACGAAAAATGAATGGGATTCAATGGAATGCTAGCAGTAGGTGATGGCTTGGAATGACCAGAGATGTTCTAATGAGGAGACACAGCACTCCAAAAAAGCCTCCATAGAAATGCATGGGGTTAGTTTGTAACGCCAATATGGCACTTCTACCTAGCTGGGGTTGCTGCAGCCAACAGCTAAAGCTACCAGGCAGCTACAGTGGGGCTCATCCCTATGTTCCCAGGGTCCTATGTTCCCCGCTCGGGGTTAGGGTTATGGGTAGGGTTTCAAAAAAGGGTCCTATGTTCCCCGGTTCCAAGATTAATACGCTCCCCTACAGTGCTATACTCTGGAGGTATGTTCTTGCTCATGCCCCCACTGTAGCTGCCTGGCAGTTCTAGCTGTTGGCTGCAGCAACGAGCTAGGTAAAAACGATTGTTTTCAGTTTTTTTTCTGTACCGACAGTACTCAGAAACAGAGACATATGTGAAAAATCACCACAATTATCCTTTAATCTATTAAAAAAACCACATGGGCTCATTGTTCTCTATAAGATAGTCGGTATTTTAGCACTCTTTCCTTCTACTACACTTTCTGCATCCAATAATAATACTATTTCTTGATGCGGTATGAATTCATGACTAGATCTCCTCTCTACTGTAGCTGGAATGTCATTCGTTGTCATTTCTGTAAGTCTCTTTGGATAAACCGTCTGCTAAAAAAATACATATAAATGAATGTTGTTTTAGCCGTTACAGTGTGCAACTGCTGTGTGTGTCCTTTCTGTGTTCCTCTCTGCTAAGTGCGTCTCCAAATGCCTTTGCCTCTCACGCTAACGTCACAGTCTACCCCCACTGACCCTCTGCTGGACCCCAGCCTTTCACACACGCACACTCATACACACACAGACATGCACACACACACACACACAGACATGCATACACACACAGCCATGCGCACGCACGCAGGCTGACATGCACACACAAACAAGCACACACACACAGACACAACTCACTCACAAACGTGCACACACACACACTTACCCAAACATAGCACTGAAAAACGTTTTTGAAAAATCAGGAACAGAGTTTATTTACAATGATGTGCATCAAGGGAGAGACAGCATGACCACCTAAAGATCCATCAGCTGCTCTAACTAGACAAGGAAATAGTTAGGGTTTAAGTATCCTTCCAGGCTGACGGGAGATGGCGTTGGTCATCCCATCTCACGTGGACTACACTGAATCAGACCCTGATTAGTGGCAGCCTGGCAATCTGGAGCAGATAGCTTCTGACGCAGCCATGCAGAACAGTGAAAAACTGTCATAATATTCCTGCTTATCTCTAAACACAGTCACACACAGATATACACAGGGACAGTACAGATATCATACAGTCATTACATAGAATCATACTTTTAGTATCAAAGTGACCCACTAATGAGAATTATTGGAATATTGGACATAATGTTCTAATCCACTTTCTCTCAGTCCCCCTTTTTCAGCCTTTATGGCTGGAACATTTCATCAAATAGTGCCACTGGGAAAATGCACAAAATATAAATGATTATATTTTTGAAACAATTGTTTCATCAAAGTTAGTCAGATCCAAATAAGCAGGTACATGATTAGATATATGGTTTAACTGATTTCTTAAGTCATGAAAAATAATAATAAGTTATGAATCCAATACTCTCAAGTCCCCCTTTAAAAGACTTGAAGCCTTTGACACCAAACAATAGCACACATTCTGGTTGAATCAGGATGAGCCTACTAATTAACTGAGAGTAATGCAGTAATTGTGTCTCTTTACCATGTGTATAATACTTAGGCAAAGCTGAATATAAAACCAAAACACATAAGAAATGTCTCAACAATTCTCAAATAGAACCCAATAAAGGAAATTAATGAAATTAAACAACATTGTTGCACGTATAAAAGTGGCCCTGATCAGGGCCAGGTTAAGGTCATCCGGGGCCCGGGGCAGAGGCCTCCCCGAGGCCCCCCCCCAAAAAACACACATTTAAAAAATATATATATATTATTGTTATTAATATTAACAATAATAATAATAATAACTAGATGTACCGCATAGCGGTACAAAATATGACCGCCGCTCAGTCCTGTCCATTCCGCGAAAATAAATCATATTAATGAATTTGTCTCCATCTTCTACTCCATCCCCCACTCTTGAAACTTTTGTGTATGCTTGTTTGGAATGTGTGTTTGCACACATTCCGCACACAAAGTAGCCTACTGGCGCTGCAAAGGTGAATAGATTTGTTTCTGGGCCAAAAAATGTGTAGCATTGTTATAAAACCTTTAAAATCTCTAAACAATCACAAGTAGGGCAGTTCATCACAGTCCATCCATTGCAACTGGACTGATGAAAGGTACACCTGTAGGCTACATTGTATTTGGGAAAAGCAGAAGGTAGCAGCATTATGTATTTATTTATTTATTATTAAACAAAACAATCCCTGTCAGTTCCATGCAGTTTTCAACAGCTATCAAGAAGAGAGGTCATGTCATGGATTTTTGTGAATGTTTCTTCTTCTACATATGCATAAATTTAGTCATCTAGTTCAAATGATATTCAGCTTTATTGTCAATGCACAAATTAAATACCAGTAGTCTAAAACAAAATGTCGTTTTACCCAGTGGTGCAAATAACTGACATGTCCAAAAGGGCCTTCATGAAATGCGTTGCGAGACTGTTCATACAAATTTTAACGGGCAAAGTTGAAGAGCTGTCCGTTATTGTTTGTGCAAATAATATGCTGATTCATGTTCCCTTGCATTTTGCAACTGAGGTCCATGGTTAAGCTCAATCTTTTGACTTTCACCCAGCCTAGTCCATGGTATGCGCCCGATAGAAATATTGTTTAATTTTGCGATTGAGATATCCGCGCACTGGCGCCCCCCCTGCGACGTGTTCGCCCCCCGGTTTTAGAGCTATTCTAAATGCAAAAATGCATAGAGGGAGTTATGACAAAACCGTGACTGTTAACAAACTATAAGCTATATAAGGTAGGCCCTATGCTAGGCCTATTACACAACACTTGTCACTAGGCTATGCTAGCGACACGAATAAAATCTCCTTTGGAACCAATGGCTTACACCTTACAGTATCAAGCTGCCACCTCTTGGCGAATCACGGAAAGGGCGAATGAAGTGGACACTTCTAAATGGAACCCAACCCACTGTACAGTAGCTCAAGGTCTGTGGCTAAAGCAGCCATAATGAAAGCGTTATCATTGTTTGGATACTTCACACACACGTGTTTTTTAATCGCATAGACTAACTACCAAGCTGGAATCACATCGACTCCCCTCTCACACCCTAAACACGCACTTCGAACAAACAAAAAGCGCCTCAGTCTCACGGAATAGCCATAGTCAAAACTGGATCTGACCGGTGTAACGTTGGTACTAAATCATCCATCGCAAAGAATGATTTTTGTAGCACGTGCAACAAATATGTGTAGGTACAGCCCTGCCCTGAATACATCTCAACGTGTGCTCTAAAACATCTGGTTTAAATGGAGATGTAGATCATCACGGGTGCGTTAATAAATCTACATTGCGGCGAGTTGACACAAATTATTCACTTTGACGAATTTATGTAGTTTCAGTTACTTTACTTTGAGCCATGCTCTTCCTTACTTGAATCACCTTTGAAAATAGAGGATTGAAGTAGCCTATATGGGTGTTTGGGAATGAACGCTGACTCAGATGCTTTTTGAGACCTTGAGCAGAAATGTCCCAGCGGTGTTTAGGGTGCATCATAGACAGGTTATCTTTCAGGTAGCCTATATATTTTCCATTAAAAAACCATCACGTAGCGAACGTGTTGTGGCTAACTCACTTAGCTCCTGTTAGTAGCCTAGGTTATGGTCATAAGCAAATGAGATGACAGTCGAAAGATACAATTAGTGCTGTTATTGATTTGCTTGGTAGCCTATAAACGCATTTATGGTTTTCTACAAATACATCAATAATCAAATTGGCCTCCATCACTCAACCATGCTAACGGTAACATTATTTTACCTACGTTCTGCTATTGATGCTATTGATAGGATTAACATAGCCTACCTGCAGTAAAAAACAAGCATGTCCGATAAACATTCTCAGATTTATTTCGGCTTCAAGAGGAAATGGGAATTACATGTCATGCAGAAATCATCCTACCCTTAGACGTTCTCTGCGGTAAACTACTGTAGCCTACAGTCTTGTCCTTGTAGGAAGCATAGTGTCTTTCCAACCCACTTTAGATTAACTTCCAACAAAATTACGTCTCACTGCAACGATGCGCCATCTAGTGGACAAACGACTACGTGACGCCAATACTGGAAATGCAGCCAAATTATTATTATGATGAATATTTGGTTTTCCTTTAATCCTACTGAATTTGTAATTATGTATCGGCCGTTCTAATTGCCGATACTGATGGTATACGTGCCTGTGTGTGTGTGTGCGTGTGTATATGTGTGCACCACCATCTACAGGCCAATGAGTGTACAGTCACTAAATATACACATAACTTAATTTTTTAGACCCCCCCCCCATGGATGAAATTCTACAAAACTTGGCATACCCCCAGAGAATGTCAGGTTAATCATACACATCAAATTTGGTGCAGTTCTGAACGTCTTTACTGAAGAGAGGGGCGATTAAAGCAGAATGATATTGCATTTTCATTTTTGTACCGGGGGGGTGCAAATCACAAATGAGTGATTATGGGCTAGGTCGATGTGGGCCCTTGAGACCAACATACCATAAAAATTCCGTCATCCTCGGTGCCACGGTTCAGGTAGTTATTTAGGAAAAACTGAATTTTTTGGGTTTCGGGGGGCCCAGCGCGGAGGGGGAGTGGCCCCCGGGGACCAAACGAAATTTTTCCGTAAAAGTCTAGTGGGGCTACATACCCACCAAATTTCATGTGCCCCGGTGTTTCGGTGCCCCGGGTATCGTTGACCAAAATTTCAGGAAGTAGATGACGGGGAAAAAAAAAAAAAAAAAAAAAAAAACTTTGACAATCCCTATATGACCGCTTCGCTAGCTTCGCTAGCGCCGGTCATAATAATAGTAGTATTAATATTATTATAATAATATATATAAGCGAGAGAGAGAGAGATTGGCAATTCAATTATGACAGACATTATGTAAAAATTTAATTTTCATTTATCTTGTGGAATTGTATAACCAACCAACATACAATTGTACCAACATACAAAAAACAAGTAGGCCTAGGCTACAAACATGGGGCAATGCACAAACTACAAACAAAAATCAACCATCAACCAGCATCTCAACAGTGGACAGGGTATGCAGATTAGTCAAGAACCCAAATTGACCGGAGACTTCTTCATAGGCATTGCATCTCTGGCGCAGCATGCTCACTAGAGCGTCAATGATTACATAAAACACCTCAGCCCGAAATTGTGCGCTACCAGTGAGAATGTGATCATCTGGAGTGCCTGCTTCATCAGCTCTCTTCTTTCGTGTCACCTTGCGCGTTGTTTCTGACCTGTACTGTTCGGTATAAGACATGCGCTTGGCGGCCAGTTCCAGTTCTTCAAAGCTGTTGCGCAAATCCTGAACGAAATCGGTCAGTGATCGAATCAAGGCTACAGCCCTCATGAGATCCAAGTTCGGCGTTTGAAGGATTGTGCTTGTCGTCTGGAACCTCTGCAGGATTTTGTTCCAAAATATGCTCAAAAAAGCATTCTCTAGTTTGTTAATTTTTTTGACAAGGGATTTTGCTTCATCTCTAGTGTCAGCACTCTGAGTTGTATCATTTGACAGGCTGCCCAAGACGTCATGTATATTGTGATAGTTGATGGAAAGCGCTTTGGTGGCCTGTGCATGGGAAGCCCACCTTGTGTCTGACAGTGACTTTAATGTCTCCATGTGATTATTTTTATTTGGTTCAAGTCCATCCATTAAAACCTTCAATCGCCGTGGAGATCCTGAGAAAAAATTGTAGTAGGATTGCACAAATCTGAAAAATGAGGTTGCCTCTGCACAGCAGTCAACACTGTTCATTCCAACCAGATTAAGCGAGTGCGCAGCGCAGGGTATCCAGTTGGCCAAGGGATTTACCTCTTGAATACGCGCTCGCAGGCCCTTGTAGACTCCTGACATGTTAGATGCGTTATCGTAACACTGGCCCCTACAATTGTTGATGTCAAGGTTAGTTTCGTTGAGAATCTGTGAGACTGATCCAAAAAGCGATTCACCAGTGTGACTGAAAATGGGAAGAAATTTCAAAAACCTCTCAAACACTTCGCCCTGTTCTGACACATAGCGGACCACAAATGAAAGCTGATCAATGTGAGCCAAATCAGGGGTAGAATCAACAATCATGGCAAAGTATTTTGATCTCTGCACTTGGCAAATGATTTCTGCTTGCACGCGTTGTCCCATTAGTGCTATGAACTCCTCACAAATTGTGTTAGAGAGATAGGAGGTCGTCCCCTTCCCCTTGTTCCCATATTTCTTTATGTGTTCTTCTAAGAAAGGGTCAAACTGGCTAAGAAGCTCTAGTATTCCTAGGTAATTGCCATTATGTGGTGATCCGAAAGTCTCTTCACTTCCCCGGAAAGACAGACCGCGTTCTGACAGAAACCTAGTCACCTCAACCACTCGATTAAGAACCTGTCGCCAATAGCTCTCCTCATCTTTGCACTGCTGAATTAATTCACAGTCAATTCCCCGGGCCTGTGTTCGTGCAAGCCAGACCAGGACAGCGTTTCTATGCGACTGGTTTATCTCATGCTCCTCCACACGAACGGAGCTATGCTTCCAGTCGGAAAAACCGGAGGAAGAAAAAGACGTAGTCGTCTCACTGAAAAGCCGACAGAAGAAGCAAAACACATTCCCTGTCGATAAAGAATAAACCAGCCAGTCTCTTGGAACATGCTCTCCATTGCGCATTTCACGTGTGAACAGTTTATTGCTGAGATATCTTTTGGTATTCTTGTATATGCGCTCAGATGCTGTAAAGGAGACGTCTTTATTCTGGCACATTAGTGATGCCTTAACTCCCTTATTAACCCAATAACGCTGTAAATCCTCTGTCACTGGACCCCAACATGCAATATCAGCTATCTCTTCAGGCTTACTAGGAGAACACGTCACTGAGTCAGATCTGTCACCTAAATCATCGAGAGCCCTTGATGAGCCCGGTTCACATGCCTCTTCTTCCAGCAGCACCAACACTTCGGCAGGAGCAGCAGGGGGGGGGGGGGGTATCGGAGCCGATAACGGTAACGTTGTTGTCAGGGACAGGGGTAGTAGGCCTAGACATGGACGTATTACTATTTTGATCCTCGTCAGGGCAATCGATACTTTTGAAAAAAGTGGACAGTTTGGGCGTTTTACTGAGAACGTCTGTCTGCCGCTCTCTCTTTTGCTGAGTTAGTTTTCTTTTTCGAGCTCCGCTTTCATATTTTCTGATCGTCTCATGCGAAGCCATTGTTGTCTGTGATAGCATGCATTGATACCGATACACGTGACGATAAGACAACGTGGGCTTAACTACGGGTGGGGAAATGCATAAAAAATATCAAAATATGATCATATTCATATTCATATATTTTTTAAATGTCCCGCGCCGGGGCCCCCTAGTGGCCGGGGCCCGGGGCAGCAGCCCCTTTGCCCAATGCCCAAACGCGGCCCTGGCCCTGATTGTCTTGATTTCTCACAGAGTGTGAAGAAAAAGTTTACAGACCACAGAGTACCAGTGATAACAAGAATAACCAAACAGTTCAAGGGGGAAAAAAAACAATAGACAAAGGGGGAAAAAGTAGAGTCTGTAAGACTCCCCCTTTTTAACCACTGATTGCTCCTGAAACAAAACACATAGATATACATATCTGGGCCCAAGGCCCCAGTAGTGCTTCCTAAGTTTCAGCTACATTATTAAAAAGATTTCAATTGCAATACTGCTACTGGTCTGTCACCAAATTAGTAATTAGCAATGAAATATAAATTCACATGATCATGATCTTCATGGATACTCTTTTTTTTGTGTGCCTCATATCAGGAATTGTTCATCATACAGCAAAGCTAAATTATCTGAACCTTTTTCGACATTATTTAAAGCAGGCCTAAAGGAATGTTTTAAAGAACTTGGTTAGCACTTTATTCTGAACATATTCTGAACGTCTGAAACAAATGAAAAGTTGTGTTTTATTTTATTGCATTGCTGTATCCAAAATAATTGTAAACGATATGGTCTAGTATGTATGTCATCATACCACATTATCATCTTGATACTGGTTTGCATAGCTGCAAAAACGTTGTAAAACCTTTTCCATGTCAATGATGAGAAAAAAATATATAAATACCAATATAACAACTGCAGTGGGTGTGTTGTTAATACACAGAATAGTGAAGTGAACATAAACAACCTCGCATCCTCCATGAAAGAAAAAGCTATCTTTAATCTTAACTTTATGCACTGCAAGAGCTAGCTGTCTATGTTATCAGACTACTCTTAATAAGACTCCCCCTTATGATCTGCAGCAAGGCTGCAAGATTATTCCCTTAGCTAAAGTGTTGTCGCGTATAACACTGTGTCCTAGAGCTAAGTGCGTCATAGCATCAACAATTTAATAAATTCACTGCTGTTGGTAAGATTACAACTTTGCTAAACTGGTCCCCAAGTATGAATTTAACTAATATGCTTCAACTCTTGTCAGTGTTGTCACTGCCAGAAGCACGAGATTGTGGAGCAATGCTTAATACATACGTCCAAGCTAAAAGTTCTGCCACTTGTGCCCCTCTCCCCCTTTTTATCCAGAACCTTCTCTGCCATCAGAACCTGTCTGTCTTCCACTGTCGCCCATTCAGCCAGTCGCTCACCATAGTGTATGGTGGCCTCACTCGAAGCAGGACCTGGCAGGGCTCAAGGCCTACACACCTAGCCAATCAACAGTCAAAACACATCTGTGTCTACCTTGAAGCAGGAACATAGCGTCCGCATGGCTTCCAGTGTTTGCGGCCTACACGTGGAACAGGATAACTTGGGTCAGGTTCTATTAGCATGGGGAGCAGGAAGCTTGGGGAAACAATTAGTCTGTATTTAAGCAAAATGGTCATACTTTCTATGGGGCCTTCATTAAATTTACAACTGGAAAATCTAAACCAAAACTGGAATATGTAATCTGATATAATTAACATACCCATCATCTCGCATATGTGCTCCTGTGACTTGTAGTGGATTGGGGAGAGCAAGGATGGCCATGATGCTTTGGTCCAGGCATCCAACACTCTATAGCACAGCACACAGCATTTCATTTTCCCTGCAAAGCTTCACTAAATTTAGTTAAAACAACAAATATTCCTAGGCGGAGATATCAGATATCAAAATGTATATAAAACACTGGAGGATGATGTAGGAAGTTGTGACCCTATGACATTTTAGTCATTGAATAAATCAATGTAATTTGAGGCTAACCGTGTAAATATACACTTTAGATCATCACAAATAACATGCAAAACTGTTATTTCCCTCACCAATGAGCACTATGTAGAGGTCCTTATAAATATCAAAAGGATCTCATAAATCTTGGTTTTTCTATTTAGGATGAATCACCCCTGAGCCTCTTAGCTTTGGGTTTCTTTTCATCATAGGACTACTTCTACCAAACAGCCCTCCTAGTAGTTTTCTTATTTAGGATGAATCACCCCTGAGCCCATTCGCTTTGGGTTTCTTTTCATCCAAAGACTACTACTACAAAATAGCCTCGACTTCCTCCGGAGGAGATTTTTTTATTTTTATTTTATTTTACTCACCGAACGTTCGCCTTTTTGCTTGATCACTGGCTCTCGCTCCGACGTCTCAGGAGAATTCCCTTTCAGTAGGATCCCGTCGCCGGGGGTCAGAAGGTCAGCCATCTCGCCTTGCTGTCTCAGACAACCAAGGGCTTTCAGGATTTCAAATCCAAGGTCCCAGACCTCACCATGTACGTTTTTTCAGAAAGCTCGTTCTGACCCCAGATGTTGGGATCCCGGGACCTCTCGCAATTCTGTTAGGTAAATCAATTCGGAATCAAGAAGATGAGACAGGAGCCAGTGATCAAAATCATCCAATTATATTGAATCTTTGCAAACCAGCACAGCTGGTTGAAGCAAAGAGTTTTACATTCTAAGAGTGCGTATATACTTCAGTGGCTACATAAGTCAAGCGTAACTACACCTAAAGTCATACAACTCAGCGTGACTACTCAGTCACTTTAATCAAATGTTGGTGGTTTGTTACCTTACTTGTTGTGAGCAGGGTTGTCTAGCGACCTTGCCGACAGATCTCTCATATATTAGAATCTCAGGCTTCTCTGAGTATATCTTATTCTAGGGCTAGGGCCTGAATCACCAGGGGAAAAAAAGATAAGATGGGCGGTAGCTACCTAACAGCCCTGGTCTGCTTGTAAGTCTCTGGTTTACCTGTTGCTGCGTGTTCAGCTCCCTTACGGGTGTTTCCAGAGGCCCATCCCCAGAACCAGGACTGCAAGATCACCCCCCTCCATTTTGTTCCAAAGGAAAAACAAACACTTAGGACTGTAGAAATTATTCAATGACAATTGTAATTTAATGGCTCTTTTAGCATTGACAGTAAAACAAACAAAATAAAATAATTAAGGCATGTTGACCAAACACAAACCAAAACAAAACATGTTGCCACTCTTGACTGAATTAATATGGTATGCTATCAACATCAAAGCGTCATTATAACAGAGAAGTTGAGACTCCTCTGACAAGCAACACCTTTAAATTGGTCGAACTTAGATATAAAATATCTTTAACTTCATAATTCAAGTGTGATAAATGTCTTTTCTCTTCTCCACTCTCTTGCTCTTTACACTGGCTCCCTGACCTTCAAGTGCAGAGATAACAACCACTCACACACACACACACACACACACACACAGCTAAGTCAGAGTAGCTCTGTACCTTATGGTTAAGTGTGTTAGTGTTTTCTGTACCAGCAAGAGTGCCCTCAATGGTGACCACAGAATATCCTTTACCTTTGTGGAAAGGAACAACTCAACAGGAGAGAAGGAATTAGACTTCAAACACTTAACAAAATCTTCTCTTTAGTTGAGAATAGTTCAGTACATCAAACAAGTTTGAATCCCAAGCAAAATCCCAAAAATAATTATCTTATTGAGAGGAAGCAAAAAAAAAAAAAAACAATTTATAGAGTTAACAGTCAGATGCATCTCTCTTATGTGTATTCTCAGTTACAGTCTGTAACAGAAATGTGACCTTGATGCATATCAGCTGGCCAACACACACACACACACTCACTCAGGCCTCATGTCGACTGACAGGAGGGAAGACAAAGACAAAACAAACTCAGTCTTTAGTTGCAACACTTTAGTTGCACATTTTCATGACCTAGCCTAATTATATAGATATTGTAGTACTTTTTTATATCAGTCTTTGAAAACTGAAAAAAAATGTCAATGTCAAAAAATAATTTTCGAGAATGAGGATTAAATACTGGACATAGATTAAATATTGCTGTTTTTCCTTTGTTTCTCTCACATTTTCATCTGTTCTTACGACTAGTAAACAAAACCATATGATTTACTTAATGTTATACAAGAACAGAATAGAATTGAACAGAATTGAGTTCAGACTTCAGTTCGGTATTTTGGGTCCGGCCCTCCTCAACAGTCCCAGTTTGTCATGTTTTCCCTTGGGTAAATTAGTTGCCCACCCCTGATGTAGCCTATACTTTTAGACGGATTCTTTCTTCTAATTATTTTATGATATTTTTGATTGGCTGACACACAATGTTAGCAGCACTGGGATGTTTTGAATAGGCGTCCCCACCTTTATGTTAGTTTGGCCCAACTAATGCTGCTGACCATGTGTGGCTGCCACAGGCAGACAAAGCTGCCAAGTACTGTAAGTTAATTTTCCCTTAACAACGCAGATGAGGCGGAAATTTTCTTAGATTCAAATAGCTTTGCAGCTCTGAACAAACTATGCCAAATAATAGTTCAAGCAGAGACAGGTTGACACTCAGACATGTTAGTATCAGAGAGTAGCAGACAATTGCAAAGCACACATAACCCGTAGGTCAGAAACATACATAGACGTACATGTTGAGACATAAACTGACTCATGTTCCTGATTGGTTACCGTAAAGTGACTGGTCTCAAAATTTGACAGATTGTCCAATTTAGCAAACCCAGTGAATGTGATCTCTCGCCCAGACCCGTACTCAAAACATCTGTAACTCTCCGGAGATTCGTTGACGTAAGCCCAACCTGTGTGCGCACACAATTTGTTCCTTCTTTTACGGGCCGATAGCTGCTACAACAGACTACCACCCAAACTGTCTATTTTTAAGACAGGAGCTCTACTCAATGCAAAAAACTATTTAATATAACTTTATTTCAATGTTATGGTAGCAAGATCCAGAATAATTCTCATTACCGATATGGTAAATGACAAACGGAGACCATTAGTAAGAAAACTATTTATTTTTATTTTTTTTTCATTTACACAAATAAGTACATTAAATGAACAGTACTGCACATCAAAATGTATATTTTATATATTTTTAAAATTCAATTTTAAATGAATTAACTCTCATTACCGAAATACAATGTGTATTGTAGAGTTACATTTTTCAAATAATCTCTTTGTTATAGATATATTTTGAACAAAACCCACACGTGTTATATAGTTATAACAAAATGAAGACATTTTTGTCTCTGAGAAATAACCTCTTTACAATATCTATGCATTACGGTAATGAAATGTCTGTTACGGAGGATGAGAATTTATGTTACGGTAATGAGAATGATTTCATTTTACCAAATGAATTTCAGATACACACGAGAGGTGTTAAATTGCTAGTGTCACAGGAAGGGGATTTACCAGAGTGGCCAGTCAACAACCAATAACTTTAACCATCAAAAAAACACCAACAAAGCAACCTTTGTGGGCAAAAAACATCACCAAATGAGTAGCTTTCGAGAGCAATTCACTGGGCTTACAAGCAGATACCTTCCTTTGTCTGTGTTTTGTTGAATTAGAACCCATGACACCTCCAGAATGCTCAACAGTGGTGTCTGGCTTCCCAGATCCACCCTCCTCCACACTCCTGATTGGTTCTCTACCAACAAATACCAACATATTCTTTGGGCATTCCTGTTCATTGCTGTGGCTGTTTATGATCCAATCAACAACATAACCAGACAAACCTCAAGCCCTAGAGTGGGCACCAACAACTACCACTCTGGAAACACAGCAGCAAGATTTAACACATCTCAGAGTCAATTCAGGTTGCTATGAGGGCCTCAGTCATGGCCACTGACTTCCTTTTTCAGCTCCTTTCAGTGACCATATTTGAATACTAAAATCTAACAGAAGTGTTGTGGTCGACTTACAAAGCCTCAAACACCTATCTTCACTGTGTGTGCTTGTCAGCCACCTTCCCTTACCTCTGATACCAGTTCTGCATACTTTAACTTTCAAAGGCTTTCTCCATCACATCATCAAAAGAGAATAGTTAGCACAATAAAGTAGACAATGTGCTTACTCTCTGAAAAAAAATGTCACGTCTGGTCTCAAAGCAGTCACATCCATCCCCCATATGTCTCTCCAATTGCAGTAGCATCCAAGGCCCTAGCTCTCTCAGTTGATCTTCTTCTCCACATCATGCCACATCATCCATTTTCCTTGTTTTGCTTGAGGCATTGCCGTTGAACGTCTAGTTTGCTCCTCTTGTTCTCAAAACAAGCTGGTAACCATCTGTCTCTTCTCCTGTGCTGTAGACTACAGCAGCGGTCCCCAACCACCGGGCCGCGGGACATTCCTAACCGGGCCGTAGCCTACGACATGAGTTAAAAAAAAAAAAAAATGCAAACCAAATAAACTCAATTTAATTCACAATAATGTCACGTTTTTACATGGCATAGGCCTATATGCAGTTGTTTGATTGCACGCATGTTTGCATTTCGCAAGGTCTATTTTCTTACGTCTGTCTGTCCCGCCTTCAACACTACATATTCCCTTCAGCGCTGCGTCAGCTCACTTCACTTGATCAGTTCTTCGCGAACGGTAGTGTCACACGAAGTTAGCTAAACTGCTAGAATGAGCAACAAAAAACAACAATCTTTAGAGCATTTCTTTGGAAGGGGTAGTGGGGAAAAAATACCCACTGATGATGGTAGTGAGCCAGATACCTCAAAGAAAAAGAAGGGGTCATTCAATAGGAAATATGACGAGTCATATTTAAAATATGGTTTAGCAGACTCGCATGCACCAAGTCCTTTATGTGTGGTATGTGGCGATAAGTTGTCAAACGAAGCAATGAAACCATCAAAGCTAATTCGACATCTAAAGTCCAAGCATCCTACACTGAAAGACAAACCCCTTGAGTTCTTTGAGCGTAAGAAAAGCGAGCAAGAAGGACAAAAACTAGTGCTTAAAGCAACCACATCGGTGAACGTGGCTGCGCCAAAAGCCTCATACTTAGTGGCTAGTAGTGTTGCACGGTGTATCGATACTAAAAAGGTATCGCGATGCCTTCACGCAAAAAACGATACGATTTCAGACGTTTTTAGAATCGATACTTTATTAAAATAATAACGTTCTGTGTCTGTGTGAACTGCTGTTCTCACTGCTCCTTTCACGCATCTAGGCAAGTGGGCGTGTCAAGCAGGCAGCTCTGAGTGAGTGAGTGCGCAGCCAACGTCATAGTTCTTTGCCGACAGTTCTAGGCCTTGTGGATAAAACAAAAGGTGCAGTGAAATCTGCAACTATTTCGGATACATCGCAAATTAAGGCAAGCCATCAGGTACACAAAGTCATTTAAAAGCAGTAGGCTACGCATGGAACTTGGCAAAACACCTCGCAGACATATCCCAACATTTTTAAAGAGTTCAAAGAACGACAGGTTAACGAATATGCTATAGAAAACACGACTACATGGTTAGTGCCAAGTTCTTCTCTTATGTTTTAGTCTAGCCTAAGTGAAACGAGTATGGTTCTCTGGGATAAAGCGAACCTTCCTTCATCAATGAATTTTGACGAGACATAACGAGCTGTAATCATTTTGACGAGACATAACGAGCTGTAATCATAGGGTGCTAACGTGATGTTCACGCCAGAATAACATTACCATAACTTGTAAACAATCTATTTCATGTTCGGTCAGTAGCCTACTACTGGTAATATTTGTCATGGCATGTAGACTGCAATTTGTTCAATAATTATTGCCCAGATGTAGGATAGGCTACCCGAAATGCGCTAATTAAAGCCCACAGCATAATACCACCAAAGCGTGTTGAGTCCTAATAATAATAGCGGCGTATTGTTACAGTACGTGCTAGCAAATCATTTTATCAAAGAAATAGACGTAATGTAGTAATGCACACAGATATATTGCAACAGGTAATGGTGTAGGCCTATCTGACGAAGACCTGAGTGGTTGGAACGTCGTACTTGTACACTGGGCGCAAAGAAGACTATCCTCACACTTTGCAACTGTCAAAGAAATCCCATGAACACGGGAAGGCCTAGGGTAGCCTATACTGTACATCAGATGGCCTAAATATTAGGCCCCTCTGCATAGCATTCAGTGATTTGCATGCAGTAATTTGAACACTGACCTTGATCTAGCCTAGTTTGGCTATTTAAAGCTACTTTATTGCCAAAACACAACACAAAGTAAATTAACTATAACAAACAATAAAGGACTTAATCACAGAAAGTAGGCCTACTATTTTACTGACTATAAAAAAATAATCATTATGTAGGAAGTTTAGAAGTTTAGAACCCAGAATTGACCTACACACTACAAAAGTGCACCAAATTCAACACAAATGACTCAATACACTTGGAGGAGGTATGAGTCATTTCTTCTCCAGATATCTTAGGATTTTGCCGTAGTATTGTTTTAGTATCGAGCATCGTGATATTTATGGCAGGTATCGTATCGAAGTCATAATTTTGGTATCGTGACAACACTAGTGGCTAGTCGGATTGCTAAAGCTAAGAAGCCGTTTACTATTGGGGAAGAGTTCATTCTGCCTGCTGCTAAAGACATGTGCAATGAACTCCTTGGGGAGGCTGCAGCTAAAAAAATAGCTCAGGTACCGCTTTCTGCAAGCACTGTCCATAGACGAATTGATGATATGTCAGAGGATATTGAGGCACAGTTGTTAGAGAGGGTGAATGGGTCACCGTGGTACGCTATCCAAGTTGATGAGTCAACTGATGTTGAAAATAAGGCAATGCTGCTGGTGTTTGTCCGGTACATATTTGAGGAGGATGTTCAGGAGGATTTGTTGTGTGTGCTGTCACTTCCAACGAACACCACAGCTGCAGAACTGTTCCGGGCTTTGGATGGTTGTATGTGTCTGGAAAATTAGACTGGTCTTTTTGTATTGGCGTATGCACTGATGGGGCTGCAGCCATGACCGGACGGCTGTCCGGTTTCACTGCAAGGGTTAGAGAGGTTGCCCCTGACTGCGAGCCCACACACTGTATCATTCATAGGGAAATGCTGGCTAGCCGAAAACTGTCGCCCGAGTTGAATGGGGTATTAACTGATGTAGTTAAAATGATCGATCAACAACATTAAAGCACACGCACTCAACTCTCACTTATTTGAGCAGCTCTGTAAAGAAATGGATGCAGAGCACAAACGCCTTCTCTTGCACACAGAGGTCAGATGGCTGTCAAGGGGCAGGTCACTGGCCAGAGTGTTTGAGTTGCGAGAGCCGCTACAGAGATTTCTTACAGAAAAAAAGTCACCGTTAGCTGCACATTTTAGTGATGAGGACTGGGTGTCAAAACTTGCTTACCTGTGTGACATATTCGGGTTGCTTAATGACCTCAACCTGTCACTCCAGGGGAGAATGACGACTGTCTTTAAACTGGCAGATAAAGTCGCCGCAATTAAAGCCAAGCTTGATTTGTGGGGACGACGAGTGGACCGGGGTGTATTTGATATGTTCCAAACAGTAGTGGGGGTTTTGGGAGAGACTGAGGCAGGGCCCTTTCTCTCGCAGCTGGTGCGCGATCACCTTGTTGCGCTTTCAAATGAATTTGAGCGTTACTTCCCATCCTCCATCCTCCAAAGATCCACGGCAAACCAATGAGTGGGTCCGCAACCCATTTGTCAATATCCCGAATAGTCCTAACATGTCAGCGCAGGAGGAAGAGCAGTTGATCGAAATTGCAAATGACGGTGGTCTTAAAAGTGTGTTTGAGCAAACCTCTCTGGCGGGTTTTTGGATTAAAAACCAAAGCAGAATATCCAGAGATAGCCGTAAAAGCACTGAAAACGTTGCTACCATTTCCCACCACGTACCTATGCGAGGCCGGGTTTTCGACAATGACTGCAACTAAGAGCAAATTGCGCAATCGACTGGACATTTCGAACACACTGAGGGTGTCATTGTCTTCCATCACCCCCAGATGGAACCTTCTTGTTGCAGGGAAACAAGCACAGGGCTCCCACTGATTATTCGTAATGCACGTTTAGTTCCCATGTTTTGTTCCCATATTTTGTTAAGCATATGTTCACACTTGATAGATGTAGCTTCAAGTTGTTCAATTTTCATAGTTCATATTGTTCAATTTTCACTTCAAGTTCACGTTTTTCACATTGTTAAGAGTTTGTTACCTTCACTGTTCATACATAACTGGTGCTCGTTCTTTTCAAGTAATGCATGCACAACATATGGAACATGGAACCCCCAAACCGGTCCATGGTACAAAAAAGGTTGGGGCCCTGGACTACAGTACCCCACACTTTCCAACTGGTACCAAGACTAAACTCTTTTCTTCTTTTCTGCTCCTGCCCAACAACATTGTACCACCTCCCTAAATTCGTCATGTTTTTCACAATAGACGGAATCACCTCGCCATCAATATACAACTTTTCTTCCACTAGTTTCCCTCTCCTAATAGATACACCTGTACATTTGCTAGGTTATATCCTTGTTATCCATTTTATCATTCAACTTGGCCTACGGGTACATGGAGCCGACGGATACATGGCCACAGGTACATTGGTCATGTAGGTAAAAAAAACAAAAAAAAAACATGACATTACTGATTGACAAGAGATAGAAAAAAACACAAGCAACTGATTAAAACACTATCATTGGTCTTAATGCCTGTGTTGTGGTGTGCCATGCAAGTAAACAGAATCCATAGTCAAAAACACAGAGCCAGTACAGAGCAGACCAGACAATCGGGGCAAAATTATATCAAGGGACCGGGCGAAACTGTAGATAAAACAGTTAAGTTAGTCAAAAATCCAAGAAGATTTAACATGAAATAGCCTACGCTTGAAAAAATTATCATCTGGGGAGGACAAAGCGTAATCACAAAGCAGTATCACATCAACTGTTTTAACGCCTTTTAACAACGGGCTGAGAAAAAAGTTAGTGGAGAGAACACTAGATGTTAGGTGAACCTGACTAGTAGAGGGAACGGGTCATCTTATATCAAGATTAGGCTTGGGTATCGAATATCGAGTATTGGTTGGAAACGGGACTATCTTTGCGATTTTCCCGGAATCGTTCAAAAGTTTACATTTCGATTCCTAGTTTCGATTTCCAGTCCCCCGACCGGAAGAAGAAACGTCTGAACACCAACGAAGAAGCGCATAGTTCATAGAATTAAAATTCATGTTGAAGGTCAGACTATTTCATTCAGAAAGCAGGGTTCCCGCGGATCCTTAAAGGCACACTATGCAGGTTTTTTAGGTTAATATGCAAGTTTTTTAGCTTAATTTACCTTCATTTAACAGCTTCAGAGTCATTGGAATGGTTATATGACTTTTTTCGGGTTGAATGGTGGCCGTCTCGCTTCCCCCTAGCGCCTGTGAGCGGAAAAAACACCCTTGCAACTGTGGGCCGGCGGGCCGACGGCCTCAGTGTCAGGAAGTATAACGAGTGTAACGAATTGCTTTACTGCATTCAAATACACATACACGCCAGGCACTGGCTAGAAAAAGGTAGCTATGGAGTTTCTCAGACATTCGTCATGACAGAGCCAGCGAAAAAGAAGCAAAAAACCGAGAAAAATAGTCTTTAAATAGTCTTAAATACAACTGAATTTTCGAAAGAGGTATTAAATGTGCGTATGGTACCGCCAGCGAGTGCAAGAGAGCGAGTGATGTCTCAATCCAGTTTCGTGTATTTAAAACGCAATTGTATAAGTGAATAGGCTATTAGGCTACGGGAGGAAGTGTAGTGGTTGCAGAGTGAAGATGTTTTTCACGGGTGTGGTTAAAGGTGTGAAAACGGTAATAAAACAGTAGGCCTATGTAGCCTACAAAATAATATGCCTGACGTTTTCGTGGTGTAGCTGAGGCCAGAGAGATATACAGGTAACCTACGTGGAATGAGGAAGCCTACGGTAGAATGAGCGGGAGAAAGAGCGATAGGTTGGCCATACGTTCGAATTTAGGCCGGACATATGGATTTTAAAAGCCCTGTCCGGCGCAGCCTCAAGCCGGACACTCATTTGTTCTCCTTTTTGGAGTTGCGCTTGGCCTCTAAAATCGTTGCTTGGACGCAGCATCGTACGCGAAGACTGTTGGTCAAATTATGTGCAGTGCTTCGCAATCAGGAGGAAATACTGTATGTTAAGTTGATCTGTTTGCATCTTTCCAGCGTGTGTTGCTGGCCTAACCTAGGGAAGAAAATATCTGTCTAAGTTATAATAGCCTACCTGTAATATCTGCCAGCAGCTTGCTTGCCAGCGTTTCCCAGTAGGCTAGGCTAAACTATAACCGCATATTTTTTTAATGTCGGCGACTGGCTACATAAAAAAAAAAACGTGCGTTCATAATACGTGCGTGCTTGAGATGAAACCAGCAGTTTTCAGCAGGATCATGCGAGGAGGACCTGTCTCTTAATTAATTTAAAACAAGTCAATGGTTTTACAATGTTTCAATCAAGCTTTGGTTGGTTTAGATACAACTGGTATGCAAAATGTAAAGTAGTGGATTAACTTTAATTTGCTGTGCTGCATATTGGACAATAGGTGCACATAGTAAATTATATAAAGTAGGCTTATTAAAATATGTAAATAGCTTAGTCTAACTTTGAAAAAAAATATTGAAGGGAATTCAGTCCAGTGCACGTCTTTGGCAAGTAGCCTAGGCCAGGGGTTCCCAAACTTTTCCACGACAAGGCCCCCCAAATACCACTAGGTTCTGGCTAAGGACCCCCGTGATGTGTTATTAAACCCATCGAGGATACTACGGCAAATGTAAAAATACATTAGGGTAATCCTAATAATTATTTTAGCCACAAACACTTCGCGATGGAGCATACAGTGTGTAAAAATTGTATTTGGGGCTCTCTGCTATATGAGAGCTATCACTACTATTATTCACAGTCATTATCATGGAAAATATAATGTTCAGATATGCGACACATTATAATAATGGCATTGTATGACAACACTCATAGTAATAGGTATATTTTAAAATATTCAAATGTATTTATTTGTTGCTTTTATTTTTCCTTCCAACTTCCTGAGGCCCCCCTGGCACCCCCTCGCGGCCCCCACTTTGAAAACCACTGGCCTAGGCTACTACAGACACAGGTGAAGAACAGTCAGCCTCAGCAGTAAGCAAAACCAAATATGTACAGCCAGCTTCAAAAGCAAGCAGCCCAGACCCTAAAATTGGGCATTTATAGCTTTGAAGGTAATTCACACACAGTTATTTTTCTTTCGCCAAAATATATTTGGTAACTTCTGTAGACCTCCAAAATGGGGTGGGGGTTAAAATTAGTAGGAAAAAATTGCATAAACAGTCATATATATCTTTTTGCCGTGGTATAGTCTTAAGTTTCATTTAGATGTCTTGAAAAGGTCTTAAAAGTCTTTAAATTTGCACTTGGAAAATGTGCAGATACCCTGAGAAAGACCGTTGGTTAGCTAGCTCATTTAAAATATCCTAAACTTTTTTTGACCCTGCCTTTTAAAAAAATCGGAATCAAGAATCGTTAGGAACCGGAATCAAAATAAGAAATCGGAATTGGAATCGTTCAAATTCAAACGATACCCAACCCTAATCAAGATCATCACCGCAACTCAGCTTCTCATTACCGTTATTACCCTTTAAAATGCGTGGTAATGAGAAATTGGAGTAACGGTAATGAGATGTCCTTGACTAAGTTGGCAAATAACACAAAATGCTAGCAAGCTATGTAACCTTAACCTTTACAAAATATTAAAGTCTTATATTGTCTTTATCATCATAAAATATAATTTCAAATATTTTTAAAAGCATTGAGTATCGCAGCATATCGGTAATGATAATCAACAGTGTTACAGAATAAAGATTCTGACATTTACAAAAATATCATGATGTGAGAGAAGAGGGAACAACTGAAATTGATTCCATTTTAAACCTTTTGTCCCAAGTGATGCATCATGGGTCTGCTTGTTAATTTAATAGAACAGTGTACTTTGTATATGCAGGCAAGTCGCATTACGGTAATGAGGAACATTTAGTGTGGACACAATATTTTTACAATAAATGTAACCTTTCCTTTTGCAAAATATCATAAATATAAATATTAACCATAAATATAGACATTTTTACACAACTTTGCATAATCTTCTTCAATTTATGTAAAAAGGATTTTTCATGAAATTAAAACAAACAATAGAATAATGGATCCGGACACATTTCGGTAATGACAATTCACTGTGATTTTTGGTTAAATTGCTATGAAATAGTGTTATAATGATAGTAAAAAACATATGTCCCTATAGTATTCTTTACTGTCTTTGTAGAAAATATCATAGTTACTATTAATAAAATATTTTTTTCGGAAAATAGGACCTGGACATGTTAACTACAGCTTCATGAGAATCACCCACGTTAGCTGCTCCAAAGCTTTCTGTCCCAGGTCAGGGTACTCCTGCTTCACACACACCCAAAACTGTGTAAGTGTGAACGTGGCAAACTTCATCTGGAGGCCACGATCAGATGGCACTTCCAAGAGTTTTACCTGATAGGTGACTGGGAGCTTGCTTCGGTTTGCTTCAGATAAGAGACATGGGTTTCTCACCCAATCCAGCTGTGCAGATTTCTCCTCCATGTCAGGAAAGTAGGAATGAAAATCCTGAATCAATTTAGTCAAATGTCCCACTATAACCAACTTGACTGGAGCTCTGTCCACATCCTCACTAGAGAGAAAATCATCCAGCTGAGGAAAGCAAGTGAAATCCTCCTTGTCACAGGCCCTTCTCCACAGCTCTGCTTTCTTCAGGAAGCCACCCACCTTGTCATACATGTTTAAAATGCTGGTGTCCTTGCAGAGATATATTCAGTTCGTTGAGTTTGCTGAATATATCTGCCAGATAGCACAGCTTTGCAAGCCACTTTGTGTCCTGGAACAAGGTGGCATGGGGAGATGTGTGCTCAATCAGAAAGGCGTGTACTTCGGATATTAATTCCAACAGCCGGTTGAGTATTCTCCCACGAGAGAGCCAGAGCCAGCGAAACAGGCGCGCATTAAGTGGCCTTGACTTAATGAAGTTGATCACTTTGATGCTGCTGTTCAAAACTTCATGTAACACAGGGCTCATTTTCTTGGACGCCAATGCCTCCCTGTGTATGACGTCGGGGTTTTCTTTTTTAATGCGCGCTATTAGTCCTTTTGCGCTGCCCGTCATTGATGCTGCTCTGTCCGTACAGACGCTGATGCAGGATTTCCAGTAGGGATCGACCGATATGGTTTTTTCAGGGCCGATACCGATATCAATTATTACCAAAACAAGAGGCCGATAACCGATATGTAAAACCGATATGTCAGTTGTCAAAAAGGGGGGTAGATAGAAAAGGCTATATGCTGCAAAAAATTAATTCAAAATCATTTAATTATGCAAACTTTTCTTTCTTCTTTTGATACACAATTGTCTATCAACTTGCATCACTTTGCAAGTGTAAATCCTGTGTATCATGTTAATCCAAGAGTTGAGTGATAGCAATTATTTTCATAGAGTAGGCCTGCACAATGGGCTATGTGCTTGTTAAGGGACCTGTCACAAAGATGATGCTTTGCCTTCGTGTGTGTGAGTGCACGAGAGGGAGAGGAAGAGGTGCATGCGTGATGGCAAGTGTTACGGTTGAATAGTTTAACAAAAGAGTTTTAAAATAGTTCTTAGGCTATTTAAGCTTGCAATTTGTGTCCGTGTGTAGGCTATAAGCTACACTTTTGAGAGCCCAAAAGGCACGTTAACCCATTTCCGCCTAAAAAGCCTGCTAAAAACGCCTATAGAATCCTATGGCATTCTAGACTAAATAACCTTATTTCCTGAGGGTTTTCTGAAAAAATACTAAGAATTGTCAACGTCTACTAAAACCTTAATATCTAAGCCTCTGTAGCACCTAGAAACATGAAATAAAAAGCATTGTAAAGGTAAGAATCACAGGTTTATTCCACCATGCTCCATTAGCACTACCATACCAACACATTTTTTTAAACATTCTCAAAATCATTATAATTCATCAAAATCATTATAAATATATTATATAAAATACAATAAATACAAATTTTAAACATGTCAACATTGAACAAGGCATCTTGTTATGAGGGAGAGGTGGGGAGGGGTGGGGAAAGTCCTGAGATGGAACAGGGAACAGTCTCAGACAGACACACTAACTAAATAACTAACTGCTTAACTAACTAACACACATACACACACAGACAGACAGACAGACACACACACACACACAGTGTCATTTATGCGACCAACGTGGTGCATGAAGCACTCGCGGTGAAGAGCAATGTTGCACTGCTTGCACCCCATCAGAGTTGACCCTGGACGAACGTTGGTGCCGCTGTGCTTCAAAGAACACTCTCTGCAGGTCTTCCTCTTGTTATTGATCTGCACCAGATCATGTTGAGCTGAAGCTCCTGTTGGGCTGGTGGGGAGCACACAGGGAGCACTTCTCACTGTCACTGGGATGATCAGCTCCTGGATTAGATCCTCTAGCCCAGGGGTGGGCAACTAATTTCCCCAAGGGGCCACATGACAAACTGGGACTGTTGAGGAGGGCCGGACCCAAAATACCGAACTGAAGTCTGAACTCAATACTGTTCAATTCTATTCTGTTCTTGTATAACATTAAGTAAATCATATGGTTTTGTTTACTAGTCGTAAGAACAGATGAAAATGTGAGAGAAACAATCTATGTCCAGTATTTAATCCTCATTCTCGAAAATGATTTTTTGACATTGACATTTTTTTTCAGTTTTCAAAGACTGATATAAAAAAGTACTACAATATCTATATAATTAGGCGAGGTCATGAAAATGTGAAGGAGTCAGTACAACCGATAGGCCTGTGCCACCATTTCATCAACACTCAGCAATATTTCATCATTAAATCATTACCATCATTAAATTAACTCTATGCAGAATTAGACTACGAAAATGTGGAGCAGACAATAGTAGGCTGTCATTAGTTAATCAACATGCACAAAGAAAACTATTTTAAAAATGTAGGCTATGTTTTTGCTTTAACTTTATGCACATAACTGTGATTGGTCAACTCGCTCTGTGTGTTGAGCCGGCTGCTTCAAGCAACCTGTGGGTAGTAGCATCATACTAGTTCGCTAACATAAGCTTTGCAAATAATCTCAGACATATTTTGGTTACAATTACGGGGTTATCCGATTGTAAACTGTCTATCTGCCAGTAACGTTTTGAAATTAACACTTCGTATCGCCAACGAGCAGCAGTAGGAGTTCATTCTAACAACCTTTGCGGTGGTGAGCGACGCGGACATAAGAGACACAAAACTTTGAAAGGTTTACGCCGACGTAAAGGCAACTGCATTGTGTCGACGCAGAAGCATAAATTCACCAGCACATCAGTGAGGGTGTTTACGTCGTATGCATCCACGCACAAATGTATGGGCGTACAAATAGCAGTCGCTTTCAAAATAAAAACGATATTGATTTGCGTGCATTATCTCTATGCTAGGCTCTTGACTCACGGACCTTACGCGGGCCAGTCAGGGAAAGCCCACGGGCCGGATGTGGCCCGCGGGCCGTATGTTGCCCATGTATGCTCTAGCCAGTCCTTGTAGCCGCCTGTCCTGTACGTCCACTCGGGTCCTCCAGCAGACTTGGCAGCGACAAAGGCGTTGTAGCCCGCCACAGTAACAAAGTAGAAGAAGAGCCTCCTCCACCACTTAGTAGACCGATGATGGACCTGGTAGTAGCCCACCATCTGGTCCAGAAGATCGATCAACCCCCTTCATGTGCTGCTGATAGTCAGCAAGGCAAGCTGGCACCCGAACTACTGTCTGCCGCTGACCATTGGCTTTCCTCCTCACTGACCCATGAGCAGTTGGGTCATGATAGTTGGACAGGACCATCACTGTCTTGGTGTCCTGCCAGACGCAGAAGGTCAGGTCATCCCGCTGCGCCACATTGAATTGGTGTTTGCTCAGGTCAGCCTTCTTGGTAAGCTCCTTATATTTGGGGAGATCCTTACTCAAGGCACGCACCGTGCCACACGCTTGCACCCCCCTGACCTTCAGATCCACCAACAACTGCACACTAGTGTAAAAGTTGTCCATATACAAGCACAAGTTTGACCCAAAGTAAGGTTTAGCCAGGTCTGACACTACCCGGTAAGCCAGGCCTGTCTCAGTCTTACCCGCAATGGCCCCCGTGTACACCTGGAAATTGCTGCCGTAGCCGGTGTTGCTCTCCGCCATTACCCACACCTTGATTCCCCACTTCACCGGCTTCATAGGGAGGTACTGCCGGAAGGCCAGGCGTCCCTTGTATTTGACCATCGACTCATCCACGCTCACAAAGCCATTGACCTCGTACAGCGCCTTAAATCTAACCAGGAGGAGATCCATGAACCGCCGGATCTTCCAAAGCATGTCAGATTTATCCAAGGCAGAGTCCAAGTTATCTTGTAGGTGGAGATATCTGAAAATACGATAAAGAATTTAACATGTATTTCCATCATTTTATTTATTTACATGTATTATGTTATTTATAGTGTTTGTATTTATTGTTATTTATTGTATTACTATTTATTATGTTATTTATTCATTATGTCATAAATGTATTACTATTTATTATGCTATGCATTAATTCCGCCAGTATTGTATTTATAATTAACATCATTGTATTTATTATTATCATTATCAACCATCATCACCATTAGTAATTGCTGTAGCACCACTATCATTACTGGCCATTCCGTTTTCTAAGAGAAGAGAACGAAACTCGGAAGGGAGCACAAGAAAACAAATAAACATAATAATTACCTCCAGATCATGTCAAAACGGTCCCTTGACATTGCCTTGGGAACGTTGGTTTGATATAACCATTTAGTCTGCCTCCAGTAGTCTCGGCGTGTTGGCAGCTTTAGGATGCCAAAAGCGAGACACAGCCCGAGAAATGTTTTCATCTCCGTTTTTGAGACTGGTGTCCACTTTGAGTTCGTGGGGGTCTGTCCTCGCGCCTGTTCCGCATAGCGATTAGTTTCGGTCACCAACGTATCCCACAATTCATCCGTAAATATCATCGAGAAGACATCCAGGGGGCTAGCATCTACGGGGATCGGTTGCTTCACCCCGGGTGTGCGAGTGAATTGTTTCTTAGTCCGAGGCTCGTAATTCTCGGTTCTCCAGTCAACCTGGAATTCCCGAAAGTCATCATCCCCCTCTTCGTCGGAGTCCCACAGATCCCACTCCTGTGCCCTATCTAGAGGATCATCCGGCACAAAATCATCCTCGTCCTCCCTCTCATGATCAGGTACCTTACAACCTACTTCAATATCACTGCCCTCGCTGTCAAAATCCATTGCTACTAACTACTCTAATTGTACTACAGTAGGCCTAGCTACTCGCTAATTGTCACTAGCCAGCCGGTCACTAAAAACATAAACAAAACCGCACGTGTATGTCTGATTGATTGACGTGATTTTCAGCAAACCACAGCACATTTTGGTGGTACGTGGTCTTTAACAAATCAACAAGACCCACCTCATGTGTATTTGAACCAATGACAGTGAGTTAAATGCCGCACTTGTCATGAAAGTGAAGAGGCAATGTTGCGGTAGATGCAATGTTGCGCTATGCAGCAACCAGCGGGAGATACAATGTTGCGTCGTGCTGCATCCGGCACCAATGGGTTAATAGCCAGCTCAGGACGCAATTTTGTTCAGGTCGGATTAAATTACGGTTGGCCCTGGGTGCATGTAGTCTTTTCTTACAGTCCGTTTCAAAAAGGAGCATTAGACTTTCTGACGTTCGCTATCGCATAATTTAGGGCTTGTCTGTACTATGTCCGCCGAGGTGTCCAGTTATTCACCATTAACGAACGAGGCGGAGGCAGAGAACTCCCGACGCGCAGCACCCGAGTTTGTGGGATAACTACTACACAGCATCAGTAACGTGCATCAATTGGGAATTCGCTAAATGAAGGAAGTGGGTGCTTTACTTATTGATCCGGATCAAAGAGACAATAGCTTACAAAGTGGTGTTTTTGTAACTTCAGTGTAGATGATTGTGATTCACTGCAACTTCAGCAATGTAGGCTACCTTCCTTACCTTCGAAAAATAGCTCCGTAGGGTACAGCTGAAGCCCAGTCTGCCTCAGTGAGAATCCTAAACTTTGCCTGTCTTCAGTCTTCGATCCTGATTGGCTGCATTCGTGCTAACTAACAAATCAGACGGTGTAGTGGGCGGGACAATGCTCTTGACCACATAGTAGCAAATTCAGGGAGTGAGAGACGCTTTACAGACAAAGTAGCGCGTTTCATTCTTTATCCATTTCAATATCGGCTTATCGTGGAAAAAATGACCGATACCAATTATTATAAAAATGCTAAATATCGGCCCTAATAATCGGCCAGGCCGATAATTGGTCGACCCCTAATTTCCAGCTTAAACCGTTTTCACAGAAAACGCCATTGACAACACCAAATGTGTCCTCTCCTGTTGTTTTACCCTCCAAAGTTTTACAGAATAGGATGTGCTCATAAATGTCGTCAGTATCAACGTATCTCACAAAAGCAACAAGTTGTGCATTTCGACTGACATCCGTGGATTCATCCAGCCGGAGTAAAAAGGAGTCGCTAAGTTTTCCCACAACTTGCTCGACAATGTCTGTTCCCATTCTATCTACTCTGCGGCAAACAGTCATTTGACAAAGGCACAGTCTTTAATTTCTCCGCTGCGTTTTTGTCCAGCATAGTCTCAGCCAACACTACAACCGCTGGAAGGAGCAGGTCTTCAGCGATAGTGAATGGTTTCTTGGCTTTAGCTACCAGTAAAGACACTGCATAAGAGGCCTCCAGGGCTTTGGCTGATGTTGTGGAGGCCTTCCGCATCGTGTCCTGAGACGATCTGAATTCAGATAGTTTCCTCTTATAAAAGTCAGGTGGCTTTCCAACGTGACACCCATGTTTTGTTTTAATATGACGCTGCAGATGTGCAGGCTTCATGCTACTGTTCGCTAATTTCTCCCCACAGAAAAAACACAGTGCCTTGGGTGGGTTACAACTTGTTGACGTAAATCCAAATAAAACATATTCTTCAAGATACAGCCGCGATTTTGCCGGCTCTGGTTTGGCCTTCTTTGCCACTTGTCCCTCTAATTTCTGTGAGAAACAATTAATGCAATTAATTTATGCAAGTACAGACATTTCCAGCCTGTTGTTGCTGTTCACAATAAGCATTCTCATCTGATAAGTATATGTTTTTCTTTATTATTATTATTATTATTATTACTACTAGTGCAGTGCACATAGGTGCAGAGACCATTCAGCACATATACACATTGAACATTGATATTTCCTAAAAACTATTTGAACCAGTTGAGAGTGTGACACCAGTTGAGAGTGTGAGCGAGTTTTGGGAAGTTGAATCGGTGCTCACAGTGGAAAGTGATTGGGAGGAGCTAGATGAGGCAGGAACGTGGGATAGGCCAGAGTCAGCTAGTGCTCAGCCCGGGGCCAGCCCAGATTATACGCCCACAATTCCTCAAAGTGAGATCGAGGAGAGAGGTGCAGAGAGAGCATAGCTTGTGGGAGGTGCCTCAGCCTCAGTGGCGCCTGTCAGATCATAGGAGTGACTTACTGCCTAGCTACATAAGGGAAGTGTTAGAGGTTTTAGTATTTTTAATAGGAGTTGATGGAGAGGGAGATTGTTATCAGATAACCACTATACTTTTGGACAAGTACGGGAGGAGTAAGACAGACTTGACTACTAGCTTTGAAAGAGTGGTAGTTCAGGAAGCGGCCCAGAGGGCAGGAAGGTTTGTGAGAGTGAACACCCAGCCTTTGATTGATTAATTGTGTTCTCCCTCTAAGGGAAGGAGATGTAGGTTTGCAAGAAATTCTCCCCCTGTAAGGAGACGTGGAAGGCTCACACTAGATTAAAACTTAGAAGAAACATCACTATAAAATCTTACAGTCTGCCTTGCTATAATAAAGGTTGTAATACACACAGGAAAAAATAATAAAAGTTTGTGATGCACATGGCAAAATGTATTCATTTCAGTAGAACAATATCCTCACATCAATAAAGAAATAAAGTATAAAACTGCTAGAAGGTTAATGTATTCACTCTAGTAAAACAATACTCATATCAATAAGGAAATTGATTGTAACCTGGTAGAAGTTGGTAAAAGTGTTCAATTGATAAATTAAGGAAATAAAATAAGGAAGAGAGAAACAAATGTATAGAGTGAGTGTTTGAACAGAGACACTAAGCACACAGGTGGGGGCACATGGTTGCCCAGAGTGGGCCAGTTGCAGAGCTAGCTGAATGTCAAGAGGTGATTGATAACACAGAGCTGGCTGACTGCCCAGAATTAACTGATAACACAGAGTTGGCTGACTTCCTAGAAGAGCAAAAGAAGTCCCACACACACATGCAGGCTAGAGCAGGCCTCTCTCACACGCACAGGTACTATTGAAAGAGAAAATGTATATTTTTTATAATAAACATTTTGTAATGTTATGTAATGTTTTAAAGGGTAGGCAGCAAACATCACCTTAGAGTGGAGGGTCAAGCTACCAATACAGGACTGAGACAATATTTAAAGTTCTAAGAAGGCTCCTAGGGTAAACTACATTGGAAGGAGATAAGTTAGGATTGATCTTAATACAGGAAAAAGAGAGCAACCACATACTTATATGAGCAGAGCTCTGAGAGTTATCCATGGAGAGGTGAATTCCAAAAAATATATAAAACTAGAGGCCTAGCCTGGGACAGGGCAAGATAGTGATACAACAAGCAAAGTCACAGAACAGGGAGGGGAGATTTATGTCTCCAGGCCCTCAAGTTCAAAGAGAGATAGCAGAGAAGGAACACCACCCAGTGGACAAGGAAGAACAACACAACTACAAAAAACAAAGGAAGGAGAAGGCCGACCAGGACAAGGTATCGCCCCCAACACCAAATGTACAGGAAAGGCAGGAATAGGCCCAAATGGAGACAACTCAACAAGGACAAGCACCCCTGATCAGGCTCCAGAACCAGGAACCCCGCCTATGGAGGAACCGCGATCACCTCCATATGTAGAAAAAGACAGACTGTACCCCAAGAGACCACAAGAGAAAGAAGATAAAAGGGAGATGAGCCAATGGGAAGAAGGACCACAGGTCCCTGCTGTCCAAGAGGCCCTAGTATTGAGAGAAGTCACTTTGGGAAACCGAATGGAGGTGTGGGAGGAAGTACAGAGAATGATGGAAATGCAACAAGACTCCCCATCAGAAGTATCACCATTTTCACAACCAACTGCACACTCCTTCAGCCTCGTGGCCCCCGTGCTTTCCCCCGGGGGGTGAAGGATCAGGAGGGGCATTGAAGGAGGCGGAGACAGACCTAAAGAGATCAGGGAGAAGACAGAGGACTGAAACAGAAGTGGCCAGAAGGTGGGGAAAAGCGCTTCGGAGTGAAGAGAAAGTGGCAGAAAACCATAGGTACACCCTGGAAAAGCTGCAGGATGATGGGAAGGTAGGATAAACCACATCACCACTCCCAAGGGACAAGAACAGGACAGAAGAACAGGTATGGAAATGAGAGATCAAGAACAAGACAGAGGAACAACCCAGGAGCAACAGAAGACAACAGAGGAAGAACATGTTGCAGCAACACAAAGATAGGCCGAGAGAATGCTCGAGCACTGGAGCGAGAAGAAAGCGCTGGAAGCAAAAAGACTAATAGATAAACTGATAAAGACAGAAGGTAATGAGCCAGGAAAAGAATAACTGGTGCCCAGAGCTTGGGAGAGGCTATGAAATGGATAGAAGAAAGAGTAAGCATGTGGGAATCTGAAAAGCACCAGGAATACAAGGTCAACTTCTTGAAGTTCATGCAAGAACAGAGGGAGAAATTAGAAGTCATAAAAGAGATGAGCCTCGAGGAGAAGCGTGAAGAAGAAAAGGTGAAGGCAGAGCTCCTGGAACAAGACAAGGAGAAGCATCTGAGGTGGACAAGATGGGAAGAATTAGAGGAGGCTAATCAGTCTAGCAGCTGAAAGGACCAAATTGGAAGAGCTGAAAGGGAGAACGAATGAATTCCTGGAAAAAATATATGAGCGCATCCGAAAGTTGAGGAACAAAAGCAGGGAAGAAGAGTGTTTACTGAAACTCTGCATGGAAGAGTCCAAGGTGGATCAGAGCATAAATGAAAGCGAAGGGCCCAGCGATGAGGAATACGTTTTGGGAATAGAGCAGGATATAGCCTATCACCCCATGGAACTGATCCAGAGGCAACCGCGAACCCTGGAGCAGGCCCAGACACAGGCAACAGAGCTAAATCTACTAAGCCGAGGGGCAACATGTGGAGGGTGCAACGGGCACTTCAAACGTGCACAAGCAGTGCGAACCAATCAGGGCAAAAGAAGGCAATGCAGAGGAAAAGGAATGACAATGCTCTCAGTGATGATCCCATCCAGTATGATTATGACAGGACTCTTGGGGCTAAGCAGAGTAAACAAAAGAGTCGGGAATGGCCTGGAGGAAATTCGAAAAGGAATGAAGAAAGGACTAAATGAGATTGAAGGAGAAGTAAAAAAGAGCTTGAAAGAAAACAAAAAGGAGCTGGAGAAAACAGAAGGAAGAGAAGAAGAAAAAAGAGAGGATATGAAAGGAGAAAGATGCCCAAGAAGATTCAGACCCAGAAGAAACACATATGATGGCACCATAAATGCAGCTCCAGGAGACAAAAGGTGCAAAACAGGCTGCCACTCAAGCCCCAGTGATGCCAGCTGCAGACCCTGTGCCAGCTGGCCAAGCTCCTGCCCCACAGCAGCCTGTGGCAAAACCAGGGGTACAGCAGCCTGTGATAATACGGCCACAGCCAATGCCACCTATGGTACAGACACTTCAACCAGTGATGTGTCTGTATGAAGTGTGTCAGTGATGAACAGCAGGGCCAGCAATGGTATCCGCAGCCAAGAGGCCGGGGAGGATTTGGGCAAGGAAGAGGAGGCTATGGAAGAGGTCAACAGCGGAATCAACAGAATCAAGGGCCAGGCAATATCCAATGCTGGATGTTTGAAGGAGTAGGGCACATTTCTAGGGACTGCCCAACTAAAGCTGGGAGAAAACGGGGGACCAGCACAACCACAAGGGCAAATACAGCTAGGTGGTCAGGCTCCTCAATATGGAGGAGCTCCGTCACAAGGAAATGTGTATGGTGGAGCTGCACCACCAGGTCAGGCCCCGCTGGGCAGCCAGGTTACCCATTATAGGGGAGACCCGCCACAGGGGCAGGCCCAGTCTTCCCCTATGGGGGAGCCTACTATTGACGAGGCCCGGAAAACCCAGGGGAGGGACAGTTCCCCGCCCTGACGAGGGGAACTGACGCAGAACCGATGCTGCAGGTTCTAATACAGGGCAGAGAAGTTAAATGTTTAGTAGACATGGGAGCCATGTACACTTGTCTTCATCCAAAAGATGCCCAGCACCTCCCCAGGTCTTCAGGAAAATGTATGAAGACGGTGGTTTTAACCCGCTGGGGCAGGATGTGTTGTACAATCTAAGACTCCAAATTGAATGCTCCCCATCAGGAGTGCAGATAACAGGTTTAGCAACTCAGATGGCTATGATGAGACACGGCCCCCACAAAGCCACGTCCAGCAAAGTTTATTGGATCAGTCAGCTGGAACCAGACCTGGAACATGTGATTTATAACGAGCTGGCATACCAAATAAGCACCCTCCACAGCCATCTACGAGCACCAAGATGCCCCTTTCACTGCACAATAAAGTATGACCTGATGCCAAATGAAGAAAGAGAAGAAATGTGGAACAGAGAGGTGGGAGGATGGACACGTATCCCACTGGATATACATGCATTAATCGTGGCTAAAGAGGGAGTGGCCATTGAAGTAAAGTTTGTGGAAGGATGGGACATGGGAACACACTTTGAAATGCCTGGAACAATGCCGCATATCACTCTAAGAGTGGCAGTAGGACACAGAGCAAGACAGATGGGCCCAGTAATGCTCAAAACCTGATGCACCAAATGGAAGGGAACTATGACTGAAGGTGTCCAAATAGCCTGAGCCAGAAGATGGTCAAATGTTCAGGATAAAGCTGGGCAATCCTATCACTGTCTGGGGAGTCCCACAAATAGGTGAGTGCAGGGATCCCCTATGTCAAGGGATGCCCACATGGCAATGCGTTTTGATTATAGAAGTTATTTCCAGGAGCAGGATGACGTTGTGGGGACAAAACGCAACACAAACCTTTTGACAGCAAGGACATGGAATGGGACACATACATGTGACACCTGTCATGGCATCTTAAAGGGACTAAGGCACTGCCAGACCAACACCTCAGACCTAAAACCAGAAGGTACTGAAGAGAAGCAGAGAGGATGTCAAGGTCAAGAAACTGCCATGGAAGAAGCCCTCGATATACCTTATGTCAAAGAATGTCCATATAGCAATCCCTACTGCATGCATGGCCTGCTGGGAGGAATAGGGTACCGATGCTGGGACAGGAAGAATCAAGTACCCTTTAGCAGGTCTGATCCGACTTGGAGAGATATGTTAAGCAAATCAGGAGACAGGCTGGTAAAGCCAGAACGAGCATCCTGGAAGATGAGGGTGCTGCAGGAGGCAGGGGAAACGGATGAGGAACGCATGGAAAGAATATTATCGCAGGTGCTATCCGTGGTATGGTCCCAAGGAGATGGGGACATAGGGTTGGTTAAATCAGCAAGCCCCATGAAAGTGAAATTAAAACCAGGAGCAACACTGCCATTCCAGCTACAGTATTTAATCTCAGCAGAAGCAGCTGAAGAAATTAAGGGAACGATTAAAGACCTTCTGAAAGCAGGAGTCCTAGAAGAAGTCCCAAGTGCCAGATGTAACACGCCTATCTTTCCTATACAAAAGGCAGATGGAATAAGATGGAGAATGATCGATCTCAGGCCTGTGAATGCATTGAGGATTATCCGGCAGACGTCCCACATGCTAACGTGTTACTGACCAACGACCCAGCTGACGCTACCACGTTTTCCGCCATATGTTTGAGCCAGGCTTACTTATTTATTAGAGTGTCCCCAGCGAGCAGGGAACTCTTCTATGATCATGAACGCAGGAACCAGTAATCTAAAAAATGCCTTACCTGGACAATGGATGGAAACAAAGCATTCAAGTGCATCAAAGGAGAGCTGCAGCAAGCACCAGCACTGCTAGACTATGGAAAACCCTTCTACCTATATGTGTCAGTGAAGAAGGAGGAAAGAAAGGAGGCCTACATGACAGCTATCTTAGCACAGACACAGTGTCATGGGAAGAGCAAACAGATAATTGCATACTATAGCTCTAAACTGGATGTGGTGGCTCAGGGCTACCCACCATGTTTTCAGGGACTGGAGGCAGTGTATTCAGCATATGTTAAGGCTTCAAGCACAACCATGGGATGGCCAGTGATAATACAGTACATACTAGTCATGCAATAGCTCAGTTAGCCAAACAAGGAAAGTTCTGCCTGACACCCCAGAGACAGCTCAGGTATTACAATCTGTCCCTTTGCCCTGATGTCAGCATAAGGACATGTGACATAGCAGGAAATCCAGCGGATCGATCTTGTTCCTCTTGACTATGAGGATGAACCACACAACTGTGTAGCAAACTCAGTGGCCTTCTCTAAGCTTAGAGAGGATTTAGAGAGTGAGCCACTGGGGGAGGGGATAACTTACTTTGTAGATGCCTCTAGTCATAATTATGACAACAAAACACATGCAGGGTTCAGTGTAGTACAAAAAAGTGTATCACAAAAATGTCATTACGGTCATGGGCGAGCCCTGTACACAACCATGTTCAGCTCAACTGGTGGAGCTTAAGGCATTAACAGCAGCATGCTCACTAGCTGAAAGACAGGATGCAACCATATACACTGACAGTGCATACGCCCACAATGTTTGCCATGTGCATGGCGCACAGTGGAAGCAAAGAGGCTTCAAAAAATCAGATGGAAGTCCAATCCAACATTTGGAACAAATTCAGTTATTAGTAGCTGCCATGATGCGACCAAAAAGGCTAGCTATAGGCAAATGCAAAGCACACTGTAAGGGACAGGATTCTATTACTGTAGGTGATGCAACAGCAGATGAGGTAGCAAAGGAGGCTGCCCTTGAGGCGAGAAGGCATAATGCAGCCCAAAACCCCTTCAGGAAAATTAACCAAAATTTTGGTGAGAGTATGTCGATATTCAAGGTGGGTGGAAGCCTGCCTGATTTGCTTTTTGTCAAGAGAAGTGATCCCCAGGTTAGGAATTCCAGAAATAATTAGCAGGGACAATGGCAGAGCTTGAACGCAGATCCAAATTTGCCAAATCTAAAATGGGTAGATGCATTGCCAATTGCATTGTTGAAAATGCATTGTGAAAAGAATCACACCACGCACCTAACACCGCATGAATGGTCACTGGAAGACTGATACCTACTCTGTGAATCAGTGGCGATTGGAAACCCTTGTTAGTAATATTGGAGCAGAAAGTGAGCAGTTATATTAAACAATTTTCTTAAGTTCACAGGGCAATTTTCAATGAGCAGAAGAAGGGAGAATGGAGAAGAACGGAGGAGCCAGACGATGATGATGGGAACCAAGGTCCCGTTGGGACCTCCACCAGACTCCCCTGGGGAGGATGATGGTGGTGGGGACCGGGGGAGAATCAAGTACGAGTAGGGGTACGGCAAGGAGGATACTGCCGGCTCCGATACTGGCTCTAGGTGTGATGTGCCTAGGGGGCATGGTGTTTTCTCTCCCCTATCTGTTTCTGCAGGTGCTGTTGATGATGGGGTCGAGCCAGGCCCAAGCGGGAGGAGGTGGATACTTCCACCCAGCACTGAGGCCACTTCCGAATCCCCAGGTATCCGAGACCATGACAGCTGCCCCGAGAGCCAGCCCTCCAGCCGTAGCTGGAGCTGGCTGTACAGTCGTTTCCACAGCCCCTACAACGATGAAGGATGTACCGAAGAAGCGTCGGGACTGGAAGAAGAAGCAGGGGAAGCGACACCGCCGCCGCACCAGTACGGAAACACAATCAACTGGGGAATCTGGTACTCCTTTGACCTTCCCAGTGACAGACCAGCCGAGGAGAGGACTTCATAGGATGGTAGTAGAGAACAGGACAGTGGGGACATATTCATGTTGCACGTGCATCCCAGGAACAGATGAAGACATGGAGGACTTTGTAAAAGGCAATGAATAGACTTCAGAACCTTAACAAGGAAGCTCAAAAAAAATTTGGGGAAAGGACTGATGTTAGATGTAGGTGATGTGTTAGGTATTTTTAGTCCAGTGACTCAGTGGCTGAAGAACACTTTTGGGTCACTGGGAGCACTGATTGTGGCATTTCTTGGTAAACTGCTGCTTGGAGTTGCCCTTGTTGTAGGACTGTTTTGTGGCATTACCAATGTTGTGGAAGGATCTGCTCACAGGCAGTGGCCAATGATGGTTATAGAAGATGGTTATGAAAAAGTATGTATAGGAGAAAGTGAATATGAGAATATGATGGTGTTGGAAGGGCTCCAGGCTTATCTGGAACTTCCTCCCTCGAGTGGGAAAGAATAGGGTAGGGCCCTGCGAGGTGCCCACACCTATACACAATAACACATAGGGTCCATGGGGAAACACACACACACACAATCTTGATAAGTAACTTACAAGACATGTACCTGCACGCCCGGGTGACAGAGGAAAAGAGGATAGAAGTTATGGGCTGTGACCTGATACGAATAGACGCCTCAGTAATCATAGCATAACAGAATAAGAGTGAGGGGACGATGATATACTACTAACAAATACTTATTACACATAGATGAAACTTAGAGTTGTGGAGGACTAGCCCTCACGCAAGGTCATCCAGAGGAATTGGAGAGTAATGCTTGCTTGAAGAATATATATTGAAATGCCCTCACCCTGGCTTGCCCCAATGGAACCACCAGCCCGCCTAAAAGGTGTGATGGAGTTTGTGGCTCAGGCAGCACCCCTTGACGGGTAAGATCCCACGTTGGTCAGCAGGGACAACCTAAGGTAGGGTGCTGGCGGCCCAACTCCATGGGGAGCGTACACTTGCGACCGGTGACGTCCCCTAGCCCGGAAGGGGCACTAGTGTGATGACACTTGAGAGACATCAAAAGGGGGATACGGTGCGAAAAACAGGGGGGTGAGGCATGCAAAATACCCAAACTATAACCAATATATATTCATTGTTTGCATACAATTGCAACTATAATCTTATCACTTTATGACAAATGTGAGGAAAGAAAGTATTGACAGATTAGGACGAATGGAATCATGAAATTGTGATGTAACTCTGAATTGGCACGATGGCCGTTGCATGAAATTTTATTTTATGTTCAGAGGACTGATGTATTAGTCATCCCCTGGGGACAAATCCGTCTCGGGTCCTAGCCATTTGTTGATTTTCTTTCTGTCACCTGATCTGGCGTCCGGAGTTTGATCACGTAATTATCATTCACATAGATGATAGATATATATATATATAATGATAGACATACAGATACATTCCCTAAAGGTACTAGTTACACTTAGTCATTATTAAATAAGTAGTGATAATTCATGTACTCATCACTTATTAAGGGTGTTAATCATCTGCAATATTCCCCAGTAGATGTTCACATGTGTTTGGATACAACATGTCATGATGATATATTGTGTTGGGACATGTCATTCATGTTTGTTATAGTGAGGCTAATTTAGCCTCAAAGGGGGGAATATGGTGGATTTTCATGATTTAAAGGGATGTAATCACGGGTTTCATAAGGGTTTATAATATTGCATGGGTTTTCATGTTTTAGAAGAATGTAGTCATGAGTGTCATATGGTTATATGTCACTGCATGTGCTGTGAGCAGGGTGAGGTCATTGTATCTTGTGTAGGCCAGACCAACTATCAGAGGAGTGGGGTGAGTGGAAAAGTACTGGGTGAGAGCATCCTCCTTACATGGTCAAGGGAAGGGGGGTGTTATCCAGCTGGTGAGCACCGGATTCTAAAGATCAACAGTCTTCAGAAAGTCTTCTGTCTACATTGTCTCCTTCAGACGCCTTGTTCCAGAGTGCTAAATTACTAAATAGTCAAGTGGTAATTGTTAATTGGCAAATTGGATTCGGAAGTGGACATTTTCCACGACAATGCCTTAATAAAATCACCACACCAGCCACACAATAGACATGGGGTGGAGCTCCCCTGAAACTGGTCCCCTTGGAAACAATGCAGTGCAGCGATAAACGTCCCACATAAATAAGAACATTTTGAAATATGCATTCAAAAATCTTCAAAATCGAGATTGCACACCTTTGTGCCACGTGCGAGCAACATACGAAATCTTAGGTCAGTCTGACAAACGGTCAGCGAGATACAGTATGCATGCTTTATAGATAGATTATTTAAGGGGAAAACCGTCCATTTTTAACCCCAAAATTGTTTTTCTTGGGGTCACCCCGTTTTGGGGTAAGAAAAAAAAAGACAAAAATTGATTCAATCAAGCCGGAGATCTGCCCTAGCTGCATTGCTTCGAAATTAGATATAAAGCTAACCTATACGGGGGCAAGCATTAAAGCATGTTTGGGACCTCTAAACACACTCAGAAAACCATTTCAAGACCTATGGAACACGAGTTGTTTCCTTACGAGACACCACCGTGCTAGTTTAACTCAAATAGTGTGGCGAAATATTACAAACGTTGGTTTTGCATGGAGTCACTTACCTCAGATTACCCCGTTGACATATCCAGAGAGCCCCATTAGCAAAAGACCGGTGAAGCACCCGATTTGGTTCCCCATGCAATTCGTGTTTTCCCTTGATCTTTACACATCAGAACTTCAAAACAGTGGCGTAAAGGAAACAGGAATTCTGGGGAAACCAAATCGGGTGCTTCACCGGACACGCTCAGCCACAGAAACTAAAACTTTTTCCTTAGTGTTTTGATTTGTTTGCAAAAAGAAACGATCAAGCAGTGCAGACATCTGCACATTTACAAAGTTGTCAATGCCTCGTTTTATATGTTAAAACCCTCATTATACTACCAAAGTGTCGGGCTACTTTTAGTCTCGTAAATGGTTAAAATTAGCAACCTTTTTACCATGAAAATGTCCTATCGCTACCAGTGTTAGCATTTTGGAAGCATCGGCTAAAAACAGGCTAGTTTAGAATGCATCGGATTAGGGTTTTTTGTCCCCAACGAACGTTCAAACTCTATGACTAGGTGCATATCCAAAATCCATTTTACTCCGGATTTTCCGGAAAGCCTCATAGCCCTGTTAATGGCTAAGGCAATGGGACTTAGCGAGACCCCAGTCGTTATGGTTATCTCTAGTGGTGTGTAATTTGTGAACGAGCCGGCTCTATGTGCTGGCACTTTGAAATAAATGATGTGTAACGGCTCACCTCTGGGAGCCGATCCTTGGATTTTGACGTTCATGTTTAGAACATTGACATTGCGCTGAGATGATAGGCTGCCGATCACTTTCTACGCCACTCCTCGTTTGCTAAATATTAAACATGTAACCACATCGCTGTTATGTATTTGCAAAAACTCTGCTTGTTCTGCCTTCTTCTGTTTTTCTTTTAATAGAATAGATTTATGCCTGCCGAACATTTCTCACACATTGTTTTATTATGACAGCAGCCAATCTATCAATATTCTAAAACGAAGCGGGAACAATAGTGGAAATAGAATTCTAAAACAAAGCAGGAACACAATAAATGAATGACTGAAAGAATGATGGACGGCATTGTTGTGCTTAGGGATGTAACGGTATGAAAATTTAACCTCACGGTTATAGTGACTAAATGAAATAGTTTCAAAAAGTGTCCCATTCACTTCTTCATGTTTAATTGGCTATGTGCTTATGTTTAGTTTGCTATTTCTGTTTTTTGGATCGATCCAATGAGTGAGACCAAAGTAAGTGTTCGAAATCAGTGCATATTCGCGCCTAAATATAGAACATCAAAAAAGAAACAAAGTTCCCCGGGCTGCATCCAGACACTTAGCAATAGCTGCCGTCGGGGGCTGCATGCAGTCGACTCTACCTCTCTACGTAGTATTCTGATTGAGTATAATTTTCGGGCCAATTAGGGCCGGATTCGGGATAAACGCTTAGATTTCAGGACTGTCCCGAATTGCTCAGGACGTCTGGTCACCCTAGTACCAGGCCTACTGTATGTCAAAAGCAGGCTAGGGTGAAGCTGGGAAGGATTAAACACACCGTGGTAATCAACCGTGATAATTATGATATTTCAAAAGAAAACGGTAATTGTTATCGTCAACATTTTTATCGCGGTTTACCATTATACCGATAATCGTTACATCCCTAGTTGTGCTCCATACCTGTGTGTTACATTGTTGTGCTTAATGCAGCGTTTCTCAAACTGTGGGTCGCAGAGACATGCCAGGTGGGGTGCGAACTGACGTGAAAAACAGGAGTTTTCTTTTTTTTATCTGTAGCCTAGGCCTTCCTTTATTGATAATAACGATCATACACCTCCATCTCACAAAACCACACTCAAACAATGTCATCTAGACTCTTGTATTAGGCTACTAATTAGATAAAAATGCCCTAGGAACCCAAGGAAATGCCTGGAACCATAGTCCGCAAATAATGATTGAGGTCGGAATTGTAATTGCAGCGGAACGAAACAAACTTTCTCAAAGAATGTAAGTGTAGCCTAGTGGGGTCGGAGTTAACATGGATAAATTTGTGACAAGAGGAAATACAAAGGTTGCTGATTCAGTACCAGTGGTTAAAAAGACTACTGAGCCAACAAAAAATAAATGTGAACGAAAATATGATGAGGAATACCTTGCAATTGGCTTCACGGTGGCGACTGTAGGGGCTGAGGAAAGACCAATGTGTGTTCTTTGCCTAAAACCGCTAGCAGCAGGAGCATCAGATGATAAAAGCTGTTTCAGTAAACAGCAAAGCACAAATGGCTTCATATAAAGTTTCGCACAGAATCGCCCTGGCCAAAAAAACACACACAATAGCTGAGCAGCTCATTCTGCCAGCAGCAATGGACATGGTGTCAATCATGCTCGACGAGACAAGCACAGCGAAATTGAAGGATATCCCTCTGTCCAACGACACAATTTCTAGACGCATAGATGACATGTCTCACAATCTTGAAGAACAACTGTTTGACAAACTCAAACACTCACGTTTTGCCTTGCAAGTGGACGAGGCCACTGACAGCAACAAAGATTGTTTATTAATTGCCTATGTCCGCTTTGTTGATTCTTTGACACTGAGCGATATTCTGATATTCTGTTCTGCAAGTATGTCACAGGTAGGGCCACTGCTGATGAGCTCTTCAACATTCTCAACAATTACCTGACAGAACATGACATTAAATGGGAAAATTGTGTGGGATTTTGCTCGGATGGCGCACAGACAATGGCAGGTAAAAGAAATGGCCTGCAGGCCCTAATAAAAAGGGTAGCACCCGATGCGCAATGGACGCACTGTGTCATTCATAGGGAAGTGCTCGCGTCAAGGCAGCTTAGTCCCGACCTGAATGACATTTTGAACGAGGTTGTGAGAGTGGTGAATTTTGTCAAGACCCAGCCCTTAAAAGCGCGCATGTTCTCCGCACTTTGCGAGGAGATGGGGGCTGACCACACAGCTGTACTGTTTCACAGCGAGGCAAGGTGGCTTTCCAGAGAGTACTGTCACGCGTATTTGAGCTCCGAGTAGAGATCCGCCTTTTCTTGGAGGAAGAGCGCATGCATGAATCTGCAAGCAAGTTCAGAAATGAACATTTCTTGATGAAGCTGTCCTATCTCAGCGATATATTTGGAAAGCTCAATGAGTTAAATCTGCAGTTACAAGGCAAAGACAAGCACCTACCTCACCTAGCAGATAAGATTACTGCATTCGTCAAAAAACTCGAGGTATGGGACAGGCGCCTTGATCGCAACAGTACTGATGCCTTTGAGAATCTGACAGAAATCGCTGAAGCGTCTGATTCGGGAGCCACTCTTGTGATTCCATTCATTAAACAGCACATCACATCCCTGCAGAGTTTATTTGAAAATATTTCCCAACCAGCAGTGCACAGTATGACTGGATTATGGCTCCATTTAATGCAGCAGGTTGTTTTTTTTTTTTTTTTAATATTGAACAATGCTGTAGAATATTGGCCTATTGCTAATATGTTGCTGGAAAACAGAAATGTATGTGTTTAACTTACAATGCCACATTATGTATTTATTTATATTATATCTGCAGCACCAGCTGATTTTAACTCTGCTGAAGAGGACCGATTTATTGAGCTGACCTCTGACTCAACACTAACACCCCGTTTACACGAGCATGTGTATTTTTATAAACGAAGACATTTCCCTACGTTTGAGCCTTTCATTTAGACGCAAACGGAGAATTCGCTCCGTAAAACGGTTATCCAAAAAAACTCCGGCCAAAGTAATTTTTTTGGAAAACTTCATTTATGCGTTTGGTTGTCAACTGTGGTAAGTTTTGGGCAGCCAACATTATGCCAACACACAGTATGCGACAGAAGTACACCAAATGTGCGACCAATGTTTCATTTACATGTTCTCACGTGCGACTTTTCAGGGTTCTGATTGGTTAATGTGAGCTTGAGCTTATCGTTAGACTGCAACTGTGGTTTGGCGTGCTCATGACAGCATGTATGTACACGGGTTCGTGTAAACACATTTAAAAAAAAAAAACGGTCTCGTGTAAATGCAGTTTTATTTGCAAACGTAGATGGCCAGATATTCGTTTAGGAAAATACCCTGCTTCGTGTAAACGTAGTCTAAGGCTGAGGTTTACAGCTCAGACACAGTGAATTCTGGCTAGGAGTGGAGAGGGAGTATGCACTAATTAGGAAGAGAGCTGTGCACATTCTTCTTCCCTTTGCTACATCTTATCTCTGTGAGATAGGGTTTTCAGCTGTTGCAACACTGAAAACAAAGTACAGGTCTAAGCTCAACATTGAACACAACTTGAGAGTGGCATTATCAGGCCTGCAACCACGTTTTGAAAAGATGTGCAGTGCCAAACAGGCCCATTGCAGTCACTAAATCAGTGATGAGGCATACACTTGGTCATTTACATTGCTAAACGTATTTGTGATAGATTGAAACAAAGTTATAAAACAGTGGTAGCCTGTAGTTGGCCCTTATTCTTTATGTTTTGAACTCAGACTATTTTTGAGACAAGGATTGACACTATTGCACTTTTATTTTTATTTTTCTGAACTGATGTTATTTGTCGTTGATTTAGATTTTTATTTTCTCTATTTTTTAACTGATGTTATTTGTTACTGATGTATATTTAGAACTTGTCATTATTTCAATAAATTTGACAATTTTAAGCTTGACCTACCACTTTCTTAGAGTGATGAGGGACAGGTGGGTCCCTACATGTTTACACATGATCAAAGTGGGTAATGAAAGAAAAAGTTTGAGAACCACTGGCTTAATGCCTGTGTGTGCATAATGTCTGTGTGTTACATTGTTTGCAACTTTTTTCATTACTTTGTAAAATAAAAGTATGAAATACTATTGAGTGCCCTATTTTTCTTTTTTATTAGAAGATTGTGGTTTCATCGAGTTTACCAATGCCCTCAATCCTGTGTATGTACTGACAAGTAGGAAGACGCTTTCTAACACAACAGTACCACGGCTACTGTACAGTATGAAAGAGAGCACAGCGCAGTCAAGGTCAGAGTGAGGAATGCAACAGCAGTGTGCCTGACCACTGACTGCTGGACTTCAAGAAACACCACCTCATTTTTGTCTGTAACCTGTCATTTTATCGAAAATTACAAAACAGTGTCATCAGTTAATGACTTGTTGTCACTTGTTACTTTCAAAGTACTGTTATAATTTCAGTCTTCAGTGTAAAAAAAAACTATGCAGTGGGATGAATATAATGTGAATGACTTAAAGATTTCTGAGTTGTTGTATTTAATTCTTTTTTAGGAACTCCGGTATTGGCAATTTGGCATTGACTGCATCTGCGAATTTCCATTGAAGAGACATTGTCAGGAGACTGCTACACTCCCAAAACGCAAACAACATCACTGTCACACAGCCCCAATCGACCCAACATTAGACTTGGGGTAAGTCGACTTACAACAGATTTTCTGGACTCTTTCGACTGGCTGGTAAAAGACTTAAAAGAGAAAGGACTGGAGATGTTACCGATCATCATATACTGCCGGACAATAAACACTGTTACACAAGTATTCTGCCACCTCAAGGCTGAACTTGGGGAGTGCCTGGGTGGTGCAGAAAAAATAGGTAAAAACGTATTAATTGGGATGTTCCACAGCCAGACTCTACCTGTGAACAAGAGCAGGGTACTTTCTTCATTTAATGGAGAAGGCAGCTGCAGAGTGACTGTGGCAACTACAGCACTTAAAGCCCTCCTTACACTGACAGACTTTGGAAAGATTTGCAAAGACCCTCTCACATCTAAAGACAAGTAGTAGAGTTTTAAAGGAATTATCCGGAGTAAAATGCACTTTAGATCGATTTACGGATGATTGGGGGTACATACGTTGGAGTTGACATCAAAATCATGTCATTCAGATGTGTTTTGAGAAAGTTCGATTGTACCGTTTTCAGGTCACAACTCGTAGCCTGGAAGCCGCTACAAAACGCTATTTTTATACCTCTTCTACAGTTCCAAATAACATAACACTTACGTGGTAGTGAGTAGAGGGTTCCTAAAGCCAAACCGAAGTATCCCGAGGTCTTTATGTGGTCGAATAGAGAGTCCAGAATGAATTTCATCAAGCCAGTACCTTTCCGGAAATGTTGCCATCTTTGCTGTAGGAGTCTTATTGCTGAGTGTGTTGTAACACGCTCTGGAAATTCACAATTTCGTCGCCGTTTAAAAAAAAAAAAAAAAAACATAGTCCAGTCCATACAACTTCATTTCAATTTCGAAAGAAATACTGGACTATTTTTTTTTTTTTTTTTTTTAAACGGCGACGCAATTGTGAATTTCCAGAGCGTGTTACAACACACTCAGCAATAAGACTCCAACTCTGTCACGTGGAATAGACGACTAAATATGTATAAGAAATGAAAAATATTATAAGAATAACAAACAATCATATAGGCTACAGCTGTCGCCTACTTTGCCCCTTACTGTTTGGTCTTGGAGAGAGTTTACTATTGGTTTTTATAGTTCACGTCACTATTTGCATGAGCCACGACTAGAAAGACTTGCGATAATATCAAACATGTTTGATATTGTTGTAACGGCAAAACTAGAAAAGGACTGACTCCAACTGACTTAAAACCGGTAAGATTGGCACCTTACACTTAAAGGATAATTCCGGTATGATTTTGACCTAAAGTGTGTTGAAACATGATACCGAACGTATGTCTCATAGCTCACCTCGGCTTGTCCCCTGCACTCAGAAATCTGGCGCTAGTGATAGCAATAAATTTATGGTTAAAATGGATAATAATTTAACTTCAAGACTACTTTTAGTTAGCCATGTAACCCTTCATGGTTTTAAACAAAGACCCCATCCCCTCCCCCAATGGAATGCTAATGTGCTGGTTTAAGGCCTATCACTTACACAAGACAAAGGATGCTACCTTGATATAATGTATCCATGTATCATGAAATGTAAATGTATTCATGCCTGGTATCATTCTGATAGTCTCATTACAAGGATTGTAATGATGTGATTGTGAGAATGTTTGGAACATTCTATAAGTGATATTCCTGATATATAAGATATCTCTCCTCATGCTATTCTGATAAGAATTCATAGGTGTGAAGTGGGTGTGAGTAGGTGTGTCTGATGCCAACTGGAGAACCAATAGTGGGATTGTTCTTGGCGCCATTTTTGTTCTTTGTTTAAAGCATTTAAAAGTAACTAAACTGCAATGTTTGTCAGATCAGATTTTCAAGATTAGAGCATGGAGAACTGAGAGAGAGAGGGTGATCCTAGCCTGGGCTAGGCCTACATAGACCATAGACCTTTTTTTTGTACTCTCTCTGCCTGTAACAGAATAAACCTGATTCCTGAGTTTTTCCTGAAGTTCGCCAGTCTAAGATTAATATTAAGTAATTATTAACCACAATTACTTTCATGGAGGTTCCACCGAGATAATATACTTTGTCGCTGATTCTAAGATGCCGCAGTTTTTTTTTTTCTTTTTTTCTTTTTCTCATCGCTCTGGTGACAGCTCCCAAGTAAGGACGCTTTTTATCTGCATTTCTTCTTTGGTGATGAACGAAGGTGGATCTGTAAACCCGGGCGGTTCCTGCTAACCACAGTTTGGGACGGCGTTAAGATATTGGAAAAGGCATTCTGAGTGAGTAGACATTTTGGCAAAACCGTAACTTAATAGTGGACACAAAATTGTGCTTCCCCGATTTTGGCAATATTTTGGCAAAACCGTAATTTAATAGTGGACATAAATTTGTGCTTCCCCGATTTTGGCAAAACGTCGCACAAGACGAATTCATCCATATTCTGTAAATGGCCTCATATGTGTTGGATGACATTGGCTTCTATGAAGCCCAATCCAGATAAAGAGCCTCTTTATTGGATATAAAGAGTAAATAGGTAAGAGAGTTTGTTCAACAGCTCAGTATTAAACACGGTGGTTCGTGTGCGACCTATTTTACGCGGGATTAGGGACGTCAGATCCTAAGAAGCTACGTAGCTTATGCCCCTCTTTGTTTACAGAACATTGTTATTCCTTCACTACCAAAACAGAATATTAGACAGAACTTGGCGCTGCTGTTTTTTTTTGTTTTTATCACCAAGAGCGTATGAGCGGCTAGAATCCAAAGTAGCTAACACTAGTCTTGTTTTGTTTTTGAATAGATGTGGTGTTTTGTTTTTACATCTGAATCCAGGATTTTTGTCGTAATCTTTTTCAAGTGTGCAAACAGCATAAGCTCAAACAGCATAAGCTCAAGAGAGCATGGTTAGGCCTCTTTTAAGTACGCCTGAGCTAACTAGCTGCCGCTAGGGGCGTCTAGATGTCTTTGTGAGCTAATATGAGCTAACTGAAAAGCCTTGACTAAACTTCTTTTGTTCCGTTTTTTTTAAGCAGGGAAATTCTTCCTGCAGCCCGTTTAAAGTTGTCCTCCAGCTCCATGGAGCTGTGTGTGTCTGTGTGTCCAGAATGAATGAATGCGCGTGTGGGCCGGCCCTCTGTGTGTGAAATTTGTTTATTTCTTTATATGTGTTTGTTTCCATTTTTTGTTTCAAGTCCTTCTTTTTTTTCTTGGGTCAAAAGTTTTCACACCTTTTGCTATCTTATCTCACTGCCTTTGTTCCTAGCATCACTGTATTCTATAACCAACCCCCCAGCTTCTCCCCCATGGACACAAAAGGAAACTTCACTGGGGAGATATGAACCTAAGAGGAGTTTTAATGGGAAACCATTGTTGATTTCAACCATTTTCTTTCTTTCATTTGAGGGACATCTTTTGGGGTTAACATGTTAAGACATATTTTTATTTTTGCTTGTATGCCAATGGGAAATGTTTGCTACATGTTTACGCCTTGTTTGATGTGGGCAAATGTTCAATTGAATGGATTCATACCCACAACTTGAGTTTCTTTCTGTTTGAAATGACCTTTTATTTGTTTTTAGTTTGTATTTTTTAAATTTTTTTTGTTATAGTTAAGAAACTATAAAAAGGGGGAGATAGATGGTATTGACTTGAAATACCATCTAAGTTTACTGGTTTTATTGCTCAAATGGTCATTTTTTAAATGCCTACTGTTTTGTTTTACTGACCCTCACTTCTAATGCAAAACCTCTTTAAAAGACATGCAGGGATACCCTACCCACGTGAGTCTGTGGATTATTTTTTTTTCTTTCTTTCTTTTAAACATCTAAACTTAACCAAAAGTTTATTTATTTTCTTTATATTGGCCTTTTGCCAATAGATGCAAATGTGTAGTCTCTGTTTGGAGATAAATAGCCCTGCTATGTTAGAAGACCCATGCTGTAGGTGTGACTGTCTCCAATTGAGAAACTGAATACATTAGCATACTGTTGTTGACTTGTGAATCTGCATTCACGAGACACTGTTTGACTCTGTTTACACTCATGCTAATGTCTCTCAAAGTTGTTGTGAATCCACTCTCCAGAATCTCTTTCATGCCAGAAGGGACAAAGGGAGGTGTGACATGCCTTTGTCTTTGACTACCACTACGCAAACATCTCAAGAAGATCCTTTCAAGATGGCGAATGGCTCCACCAACCAGGCTCAGCTACCACGCCAGAGCAGCAGCCGTGGAGACCAGGCCATGCCACTGGACGAGATTGATGGACCAGACAACTCTGCCCTGGGCTCAGGTACAGCCAGTAGCAGCGGTCGGGGCTAGGCCATGTCATGAGACGAAACTGGACGAGGCTCAGGAACCACAGGTCCAACGGAACCTGTGGCAGAACCAACTGCCATGACTCTGGAAGCAACAAAACTGGACTGACTGAAAGCAACAAAAGGGGGTGCCGAAAGCAGCCTTTCACTCCCGCATCATCAAAGACACTCATGGCACATTGTTCACTGCCCGCAATACATGTGGACATATTTGGACTGACACAAGGGTGCACGCCGAACGCGGCCTGCATGCACACCCTTTGCACTCGCATACACTTACACTGAAACAATGCAGACACATTCAAGTTTCATATGAGGACCCTTCTTCAACGGAAGAGAAACGCAAGAAAGGATGTATGCTGAACGCTGCTTTCCTTGCTCACGCACACACTTACATTGATTATGGACTGATTATGGACTTTATAAAAAAAAAAAAAAAAAAAAAAAAAATGTGTAAAATTGTTCAAGAATGCTCATGTTTATGGAATCTTATGTTAAAATTCAAGTCATTCAGACTTGAAAAGGGGGAATTGATAGCAATAAATGTATGGTTAAAATGGATAATAATTTAACTTCAAGACTACTTTTAGTTAGCCATGTAACCCTTCATGGTTTTAAACAAAGACCCCATCCCCTCCCCCAATGGAATGCTAATGTGCTGGTTTAAGGCCTATCACTTACACAAGACAAAGGATGCTACCTTGATATAATGTATCCATGTATCATGAAATGTAAATGTATTCATGTCTGGTATCATTCTGATAGTCTCATTACAAGGATTGTAATGATGTGATTGTGAGAATGTTTGGAACATTCTATAAGTGATATTCCTGATATATAAGATATCTCTCCTCATGCTATTCTGATAAGAATTCATAGGTGTGAAGTGGGTGTGAGTAGGTGTGTCTGATGCCAACTGGAGAACCAATAGTGGGATTGTTCTTGGCGCCATTTTTGTTCTTTGTTTAAAGCATTTAAAAGTAACTAAACTGCAATGTTTGTCAGATCAGATTTTCAAGATTAGAGCATGGAGAACTGAGAGAGAGAGGGTGATCCTACAGAGGCCATGGCCTTGTGCCATGGCCTGGGCTAGGCCTACATAGACCATAGACCTTTTTTTTTGTACTCTCTCTGCCTGTAACAGAATAAACCTGATTCCTGAGTTTTTCCTGAAGTTCGCCAGTCTAAGATTAATATTAAGTAATTATTAACCACAATTACTTTCACTAGTTAGCCAATGCTACCAACAGTGTTTCGTTGTGGTGCCTCGGGCATCGGCCTAGCCATGCAAATAAATCACTGTTTTACACCATTTACAAGGCTCAAACTAGCTCCATACTTCATTGGTAGACTTCCGAGGGCCTTGACATTTAAAACGAGACATTGAGAAAAAGCACTGTTAGTTTATTTACAAGACGTTTATACAGACAGTACCTTAAGGAATTTTACCGTTCGACACCATCTTGAATTTAGTCACGATAGGTCGAGCGACGAGTATGAACGAACGGGTATGATAAGGGAGAATTGGACTCCCATGATTTCTGTCCGACTTTGGAAATTTAGTCGCCGACTGAAAACAGACCAAAATCGTACAATGTAAGGCTGCCATAACCTGACTCCGCCAGATGGATTGCTTCGGTATTTGCTCCGCATATCCATCTAGGAACTTTCCGTTGGAGAATGTTTGGGAAGGGGCGAAAATATTGGTTAGCTGATCGGATAAACCATCTGTCTATCACCACCTATGTTATAGATAGACGGCCCAAATCAACCAATCAGATCAACGAAGTGTTCTTCTAATGCCATATTTTAAAGCAACACTATAGAGTTTTTCAACCTTCATAATATATGTCCAAGACCCTTGTGATGGTACATTGACTTACAATAGGTTGAATGACACGTATGCCATAGCCTGAAGGGGTCTGTATCACTTTTACTGGCACTACGGAACTTCTGGGTACGGGTATTAACCCAAGCACGAAAAGAACTACAAAATTCGTCACGCATGTACGTTGTTGTCATGGCTGAAGCACTAATGAAACCGAAAAAGGCATAGGTTTTAAGAGAAAGGGAGTGACAAAATCAAAGGCCGGACAAGGATCAATATCAGCGTTCGCTCCCTGGCATGAGCTGGAGGAGGGGTGCCCAACCGATGCTGACTTGGTCGTCATGCTGTTGGACTAGTGTAGGCCTATTGCTCTAGTTTTTCAAATTTGTTGTCTGCCTAGCTATGTTACGGAAGCTATCTGGTCCTCCATTTATCTTCATGAATCTAATGCTAGTAGAGGAGCGAATTATCAATCTGGTAGATAGATAGCATTCTCGTTCTGACTTCAGCATTGCAATCGATGACATGCAAATCGCAAATGTTTGATCTAAAATCGCTAGCATTCTCGTTGTGAATTGAGCATTGCAATCGATGACATGCAAATCGCAAATGTTTGATCTAAAATATTGTAGCCTACAGCCTAATGTTGGAGTAGTGTTTTATGACGAAGCCCCTTTTTTTAGGACAAAAAAGTCAGAAGTAAGCCTATATGTCTAAACGGCGTGTACAAGTTCGGTAGGGACTACATTCGTGCAAGTAAATTAGACGGACAAAATCATCTTTTAGGCTAACTAGCATAAGGACTGCAGGCTGATAGTCATGTTTGTTTATTTATTTTTTCTGGTGAAAGTGACTTTTCAACTTTGCAAATTAATCTATGGTAGCTTGATATTATAATATTGATGATATATAGCTATTACCTACCACACAAACATTGAATTGAATTAGCAAATCCATTATGTAAAACAGTAGCCAATGGGCTAGGCTACTGTTGGCTTGTAAACGTGAGCTACGATCTTTTGGCGTTTGAAAAAAATAAAACCCATGAAAATTCATATGACATGCTGAAATATGTGGCACTGTACCTGGGATGAAGACATTTCACATGCAACGCAGGCCCGGGGGTATCGGCTTGTCAACAAATGCATGTGTATCCCCTAGTGTAACCATGACAGATTTTACGACAGTACTGTTTCCCAACTGTAGGGGGACCCCGAGAGCAAAACTTCCAGTGTTGCTTTAACATACAAGTAGGGTGACCAGATTTGAGTTTGTGAAAAAGAGGACACTTCAGCGGAGCGGGGTGGGGGGGCCTTTGGGGGATAGTTGCATATGCTATATTCATATGCAACTATGAACATGTGAATTCATACAAATCTGTCAACAGACATGGTGACTATGTATGATAATGAGCTTTATTGGCCAGCCCAACGCTAACAGAAAAACACTGCCTCAAAAGGCGATTTTGAAAACTTGAAAGTTTTAAATGTGCGAAAACAAATTATACATTTGTATACAATATAAAGTATAGTCACAACAATGGTAAAAAATAATAAATAAACTATTAACTAAATAAAAAATAATGAAATATTGCACAAAATAAGACATTTTTTTAAAATTGAAAAGTTGTACAATGGCTGATACTTTTCAGTCCTCCTCATATGGGGCATATTTTTCAGAGGACTGAATCTTTCCCAACAGTCTACGATTACTCATTAAGTAAGAATGGAAGTCTTTGCAGGTCATGTTCTTGTAATTGTACTGGGTGCAAAGAATCCCCTTCAGTGAATCAACAGACAAGCGATTCCTCTCCTTGGTCCATTGGGCTTGCATCAGTGAAAAGATACGCTCAACATTTGCATTGTGAGCAGGTATGGCAAAAAAAAAACTGTGCCATCTTAAGCTCTGAATGAAAATCAGAGCACTTTTGGATCTTTCAAAGAATCTGGTCCACCTCTGGTGTGCTTGTAGATCACTGAAGTCTGCATCACTGTTACTTCTCTCAATGAAATTCTTTAGATTGGTGACCTGATCAAAGCACTTTGAATCATCAATGTCCACCCCTTTCCCAGCTAGGTGCCTGATACAGCCCTCAACGTCATTCCAGTCAGGAATCTCACTTAGATCCATCCACATAAAAGTGGAAAACTCCTCCATGGGTGCCATCCATCTCTCTAGATAGTCCAAACATGTACTGTACAGGCCCTGTACTTGAGCACTGAAATGCTCACACCTTTGACCATACCCATCCTTGATCCCTGATGTTGTGCCAGCATACTCTTGACTTTAAGAGGCATGAAGTTGTTCCTCTTGCATTCATCAAGCATGCTATGGACCCTGTTTAGAATCCTCTTTACTTCCACAACTGATTTGTTCTCTCTCCATCTCTTGAATTTTCAACTGAAATACACACATGCATTTGCCAGAGGTAAATCTCACTGAACTCATCTTCAAAAAACTTCCTGATATGCATTGGTGGTTTTTCCTGTGACAAAAAGAACGCTTTCACAGCTGGATACATCTGTAGCAATCTCTCAATTCCTGGGAATAATGACAGCCATCGTGTCTTGCTATGAGAGAGGAGAGCTCTAAATTCAACGTCAGCAAACTCACAGTACTCCTTCAGACTCTCTGTGCGCACAGTGTAAATGTGGAAGTGCTGATACATTTTGAAAATTATTTGCTCATTTTCAACATCCAGTGTGTCTGCTCCGTGGTGAACACAATTGTTCAGAATATGTGCTGGGCAGCCTATACCAATAAGAGCTGTGTTCTGCAAGGACTTTTTTAAATTTGTAAAAACATTCTTTCCATCCTCATTACACCGGATTCCTCCACTTTGCACACCACCATTTTTCCAATCAAAATACTGAATGAGCAGAGGGAATATTTTCACTACTCCATGATTGCTGCCATCATTAGACACGCCACAGTAGGGGATATCTTCAAGTGCTTCTAGCGCAACTTCAACAGAATGTGGGGCTATCACGGCATTTACAATTGCTTCTGTCTTTGTTCGAGCACTTGATAATTTGAGCTGTTGGAGAATCTGTGAAAACCTTTTTTAACAAGCCAGAAGTGCAGTCCATTGACCTGTATCTTTCGTGGTGCTTAACCGTGTGGAAAGCATAGGCAGCCTCAGCAGCAGTGACAGCTGTACTTTCGTTTTTACTCACGAAAAACTCCATCACTTTAGCTGATGAACTCTCGCCCCTCGCCGCTGTTCGATGCTTTGCTGAACATATGTGTGCCTGTAGGTCGTGGGCACCTTCATTTGCGACCGACACGTAAGTGCCTGCTTTGCCGGTCAGGCACTCAGCTTCATGTTGATCGATCTCGACCGAGACGAAAACATGGAAATTTATGTTTTAATTCTTCAGTGAACTTACACTTGCGTTTCGGCATGGCTGAAGATGCCGGGTAGCCATGCGCTTTGCGCTATTGAGGTGACTGACCAATTATGTTTACAGAGAATACTATCGACCAATGACGGTAGCTCTAAGGTCAGGCCCTACACTTCCACTCAATGCAAAGCAAACTGTAGGGGGGAGGGCGTGACTCGTATGTGAATGAAAGAGAGAGCAATGCAAATTTGCTGTAAACACGTTTGAGGCTAGAATAACAAAATCCCGGACGATTTTGAAATTCCGCCCGGACACCTTTTTAGGTTTCAAAAAGAGGACATGTCCGGGCAAAAGAGGACGTCTGGTCACCCTAATACAAGTTAGGTTAGTAGCTAACGTTAGCATTTTTAAACTTACCATTTGTATGTGACATGAACCTAATCAACGACAAAAGTTTTCATGGTAGGCTACACTTCTGCAGAAAGCATATTCCTTCTTGTTAAAGTAACTAAGATTCAGAGCTAACACTTACTGGAATTGGCCGTGGAGGATGTCTGTCCTTCATTCCTCCCAGCTACATTGCAGAGATTCCTAGCTTCCCCAGGAATACTCGAATATTCGGATAAAACTTCAGCGATGCTCATCTCATCCGTGGAAGTCGCCATTTTGTTTCGATTAAACCGTAGCTTCTCCATGCGTCACACCTACACCCGCCACAAAACCAACGCTGATTGGACATTTGTTTGGTAAACTGCTCCAAATGTTCTCTATCGGAAAGATGCCAGACTGATCTGCGAGTGAAAGTCTGAAGCTCGCGAGATCAGGATGGCTATACAACACTTGGAGTTGGCCTACATTTCCCCAAGGTCTCCCATGTGGTCATGTATGTTACCAGAGGCCATTCTCCAGCACTTTCGAAGAGCAGGCAGAGTTGGCTCTACCGCTCATGCTGTTCTCTATGCCAACAAATAGGGGTGGGCATATCGATACCGACATTGGTATCGGATCGATACCAGTGTAATGGGATCAATACTTTAATTTCAGTTCACTTTCAATATCTCTCAATTTGTTTAAAATGCATTGTTCCTGTTTCACCAAGGGCTAGGCTACAGTAATGCAAACACCATTCCTTTCACACCTTGCATGCCTGCTTTGCAATGTTTCGTAGCTGAAATGTTTGTAAATTATTAACAGTGGAAATCATAAAACCATTAGTGGTCATGGAAATGTATCAAAATTTAGCATATTGATGGTTTATTCACGTCATAAATCATGACGCACTGTTCTCCCCTACATAAAAGTATATAAACTGCTTTTAGTTACAAATATCAGTATTGGTATCGGTATCGGCAATACTTGCCCTATATTTAATTGGTATCGGATCGAAACCAAATTTTACAGTATCTTACACCACTACCAACAAACAGCTTGCCAACACAGACAAAGCAATAACTGTCTGTTTTAGGAAGGCCCTATACTCACATTTTGAGACAGATACGTCCAGTGTTGAGCCTGGACATTCTTGCTGCACCTATCCCCTAGTGTAACCAAGGAATCCAATGGTACTACATCCAGTGTGAAATCTGTTTAAAATGCTCCCGCCATGTCTCGCAGGCCCTCAGTAACAACTCTCTCCGATAGAGCTTTCTGGTAATTAGCGCTCTCTCCCGCAGGTTAGGCCAAGCAGCCTTTATCGTCAGCTGACTGTGTGACGTTAACAACCTAATTACGTTTACGCAACTCGGTTGGATAAGCCCAGTGAAGACTAGAGATATATGTTTTTACTATAAAGAATATGGAGCAGTCCGCTATACCATTCAATACACAAGTGTAGCTCTGACAGTTGCTTTGTAGCAACACCCAATTACGAGATGCCAAAACAGATTCCATCACATCTCAAATGCAGACAAGTCACATTAGATGAGCAGGGTCTTGTAATCTTGTCTAATTCCACCAGATGAACACCTGCCTCATTCTGCAAAGGTTCAGCAATGTACTAATTGAGTCAGTTGTTGAAAGTGTTCACTAGTCATGTCATGCAGAATCTACCTGTATTCGACATAACCCATGGACTGGAAATCCTACAAATTGTTCACCAAGTATTTTAAGACTTTGATTTATGCAAGTTCCCAGACACTCCTGAAGAGCCATATCTGCAGCCAGATAATGACTTTACGGGGTACTTTGATGATGAGGATGATGAAAAATCATTAAGCAGCATTGAGTCAGGCTTATCTGTGCTTCCAATCTAAGATTAATTACTGAGCCACTGTAAATATGTTTGAATCTGAATAAATTCTATTTAAACTTCATGTATGCAGTAATGTGTGTCAAAATTCCTGAAGAACCAAAGTTACTTGTCTGGGTGTTCCCATGCTGCCTTGCGCGCGATTTGATTCACGCTGCTAAGGCAGCCTGGAGACCATGGAGCAAATTTTCGCCTGAGATAGGGGACCAATCACAGAACAAGGGGGAAAGCAAGACGATGATGAGCTATGCACAGACGCATTTGATAGACATCCGTGGCACCCAATAAACGGATCTGGGCATTTTTTTCAAATACGAGAAAATGGACGTTTGGTTCCCAGACCACGTCTCATTGAGAAGTGGTGGCGCTAGCCAGGCTACAAAGTTACAACAAGACTTCAAAACATGCATTTTTAATAACCCCAACGAGCAAGAGAAAATGTGAAAATTATATTTTAAAAACACAGAAAAAACAAATTTGTTTAAATGGGCATACAGCACAATGCACAATCCATGCAACAAGGGAACTTATTCTTTTGAATTGGTGTGGCAGATGGTTTACTTGCAGCCTCAAGGAATTTTTGTTATCGAGCTATTTGAGTTACTCGAGTAATCGTTGCAGCCCTAGACTCTACAGTATGGTCCACGTAGGAAAAACTTCTAAGATATAATGAAGAAAAAGAGTGGTCTGACCTGAACATTTTACTCTGAGGCAAACGCAAAGTTGAATGAGGGTGAGGCCATGTTTACACATGGCAGGGTATTCTTAAAAACGGCTATTTTTCCTTCCTTTGTTTTTTAAAAATAATCCTGTGTACACCAATGATAAAAACAGCCGGGAAAGGGTGTCACGAACGCTTCGAGCAAACAGGTGGCCAATCAGAAATGGGAAACAAGAGACCAACGTGTCACAATGCAAAAACGCCGGTTTCCCTATTTACATGGAGTTTCCCAAAATCTCCACTTGCCCCGGAGTTTTTAGAAATAATAATTTTCTGTGTTGAAAACGAGGTTTTCGTGTAAATGAGAGGCCAAACCGCATGGAAATATCTTGGCCTGAGAAGTAAGCTTAGGCGGCTATACATTGAAAATCATCTGATTGCAAACTTGATGAGGCTACCCAAAGCGTAAACTTGACAATGAAATCATGTTGCCGCATTGTTTACATTATTTTTAATCTTGTCCCATTTAAATTACCGGCACGTAAAGCACATTGCTCAACTTGACCCTTGCACTGTCGCACCGTCTCCCTCTCCTCTACTCTTGCTCGTAAAGCTAAAGACAATGAAAAGGAGGGAACCCCCATTAACCAGCTCAGGAGTGAGGAGGAGGGCTCCCCTTGCTGTTGAAAAACGACTGTGTGACTGAAGACAGTAATCAGTGCAAACACACACTTGCATAACTGAAACACCTTCCACTAGTACTAACTCTGACTGCAGAAGTAGCTTGGGGTTTGATGGTCATAGATGCCTTTCACACAGATGCTATTGAAACACAGACACACTGTTACGTCTGCATGTGTTCTGTGTTTCTGTCTGCTTGTTCTCTGTGTGTCTTGTGTTCTGTTAATTTCAGACGGTGGGCAAACTACTACTAATTGCCGTGAACAGTGATTGGGTTTCCGCCCTTTAAAAGGGGGCCTTCTACGTCACAGGGGGCGCATTCTTGGAATTTGGGTTGGCCACTACAACGCCCCGCTACACCGCTCTGCTCCACTGCGCAAGCCACGCGCTCTGTTTCTTGGCCGTTGCTGTCGCTCCTGCCTGGTCCCCGAGTGAGAGTCGAGGAGAAGGCTGGGGATTACTGTACCTGGGCCTACTTTTGGAGGCCTTTCGTTTGGGCAGCCTTATTTTTCGTTCATCCGTATTTTTCTTAGGCTTATAATTTTTTGTAAATAAATATTGTTGAATTATATTTTCATTATTGGCCGTCTCCTATTATTTGTCTATGTCCCACAACACCCCTAATAATTTACTACGTGCATCTATTGTCCAATATGCAGCACAGCAAATTAAAGTTAATCCACTACTTTACATTTTGTATACCAGTTGTATCTAAACAAACCAAAGCTTGACTGAAACATTGTAAAACCATTGTTTTGTTTTAAATTAATTAAGAGAGAGGTCCTCCTCGGATCCTGATGAAAACTGCTGGTTTCATCGAGCACGCAGGTATTATGAACGCACGTTTTTTTTTATGTAGCCAGTCGACGACAATCAAAAAAAATATGCGGTTATATTTCACAACTTTTGCGAAGTATGCCTACTGGGAAAGGCTGACAAGCAAGCTGCAGACAGATATTACAGGTATTATAACTTAGACAGATATTTTCTTCCCTAGGCTAGGCCAGCAACACACGCTGGAAAGATGCAAACAGATCAACTTAACATGTACAGTATTTCCTTCTGATTGCGAAAAGTCAAGTCAAGTCAAGTCAGATTTATTTGTATAGCGCATTTAACATGCACAGAGTGCAACCCAAAGCGCTCCACATATAAGACATTGTCATTGGCACAGACTAACAAAGACAATAGATGCCGGACGGAGCGGCGTAGTCGCCAGCGTACCCGTGACACCAAGACATACAAGACATACAACAAACAAATTAATATATAAAATAAATAAACATTAAAAATAAAATTAGTCCAATTTCCAACCGGCTGAAAATGTCCAAGGGCAAAGATGACCCGCGTGAAAACTGCGCACAGCTGTGTCTTCACGATGCAACACCAACAAAGTTCTTTAACTGACCAACCCGGAGAATTCACTGGCAGTCTGGAGAGCACTGGGAGGACAAGACAGTCCGAATTTGTGATGGGCGACCCTGCTGATTATCAACTCGGTGGTCCTAGACAGTGACCGTTTGTTGTTTCATGGTTGACGCTGTCATCAGAGTTTCTTAGCACTCAATCCAGACTCCAGGCACCGGTAGATGCTAGCATGGCAGCTCGCAAGTCAGCCGCAGCTCGGTGGTCGTGGCAGCTGCAGATCTCTTGCAGATTGACGTTAGGCCCCCTTGCTGAGCAATCCCTCCGTCCAGACATTGGATGTGCATCGTCACGGATGCATGAGGGACTTCAGAGACATAAGGCAGGCTAGCCAAGGCGCTCATCAGCCCAATGGAAGCTGGTTAACGTTAACTTGACGTTGATGGTGTCAGCCGAGTTTGTTAAACAGAAAAAAGGACTAAGAATAACACAAAAACGATCGAAAATAACATGAATAAAGAGTGATTACATTTAACTAGAAAAATAAATAAAAAAAATTAACAGAACATTACATAAAATTACGAACATTACATAAATACAAACAAAAACATGATGCCAGACGGAGCGGCGTGTCTCGCCAGCGTCCCCGTAACCTAGCAACAAGTCAGTCCGTGGTTCCTTCATAAATTGCGCAGCAAATTATCAGACGAGTGACAGAAGCACTGCGCATAATTTGACCAGCAGTCTTCGCGTCCATAGTTTGTGAAACCATGCTGCATCCGAACAAAGATTCTAGATGCCCAGCGCAACTCCAAAAAGGAGGACAAATGAGCGTCCGGCTGGAGGCTGCGCCGGACCGGCCTAAATTCGAACGTATGGCCACCCTATCGCTAACTGGCTTATCAACTTTCTCCCGCTCACGTAGGCTACCTGCGTATCTCTCAGGCCTCGGCTACACCACGAAAACGTCAGGCATATTTGTACATATTATTACCCTTTTCACACCTTTAACCACACCCGTGAAAATCATCTTCACTCTGCAATCACTACACTTCCTCCCGTAGCCTTATATAGTCACTTATGGGTCATTCCACGTCAATTGAACCAGGGCCCACGCACCTAGGTCTCAAAAAATTCTGAAAAAATTACCAGGTGTACCTATGTTATCCAGGAGACACACTGTAAAATTACTCTTATGTAAAATCTATACTTTCCAAGATACAGCCTATTTTACAGGGGGAGGGGGGTGTCGATTTTGGTCGGCCTCTTTTTTTTGTCAAAGTTCACAAGCCCACAGCGCAATAACTAAACCATGTAGGAGGCTCAAATTTTGCTTGCTGGTACATAAATAAGAATAGTATGTAGCAAAATCTTCACGCTTGGTCTGGATGATCCTGCATGGTCATAGTTGTCCCTCAAAATTGTATTGGAGTTTTTGGCTGGGCTCTGTTTAGGCCTTCAGAAGACATATTTGTACTCAACATAGGCTCTTGATTTATTTTCCTTACTGAGATAAGTAGAAACACTCTCACAAAAAGCAATGAACAGAAAATAAATCCCTTCAGGGTCTGAACAGCAGACCTCACAAGTCTGAAAAATAATTTTTTTAGTTATAATTTTCAGAGCGCCCAAACACCTTGTGGGAATATACAAATATTTTTTTATATGTTTTTCTTTATTCTCCATGATCCCTTCTTTTTAAAAACACCAATTTGACTTGTCTTATGAAAATCTTTCTTTTTTATTTTCCACCCTGAACATGGGCAAAATGCCCCATTGACATCAATATGTTTTGTGTAGAGTTACCACAGGGCCACCTGTGGTTGTATAGAGTAACCTGTGGTAGCTCTATACAAAACATATTGATCTCAATGGTGCATTTTGCCCATGGGTGGAAAGTGAAAAAGAAAGATTTTGGAGCTCCTCCACTCTCTCCTCATCCTCTCTCAAAAACACCAATTTTCGGGACCTTGTACAGTTGTAGCGGTTCCAGCTGTAGCTCCTCTTGTTTAGCCTAGAAATGTAGACGCACCCTAGCGGCGGCAAATTAATTTGCTCAGCCTGTACGTCTATCGAACCATAGGAATTTATATTGGCTTAACACCGTGGATGTTCACCAATCACAGCGCTCTATTTCGTTAGAGAGTCTTAAAGCAGGCTTAATTCTCTGCCCGCCCCTTGGATTAAGCAGGTGAATGATTCGATTCCAGACTATACATTTCAATGATATAGGATGGCCCGCCAGGCTACCTCTTGTTGACATTACACGTCTTTGTTGCGAGACGGCTCCGGTTCTCCGCGGTTATGCTGCTATTCCGACATGCCGCTACTTAGACATTGGCGTCTAATTGTCGAAGTGGCGGCATTAACATTAATTTTCAAGCGTCCCACTACTGCGACAATTTTTTTTCCATTGTCGGAGTAGCGGCACTTGACCTTTTTTCAAACGTCCTGCCATTCCGATATGAGGTCATTAACTTTTTTTTGCGAAGGGTGGCCTTTATTTTTTTATTCCAATATGGACAGCCTAGGCCTACAGTAATCATCCCAACTTTAAACAACACACGATTTCATCACAGCTCAGACGATTCATGGCAAAAAATCAATAAAAGGCTACATTGATAAATAGCAGGGGCAACCGGATTAGATTCTATAATAGCCTAAGCAAAAGAACTTCAGCCGAAAGGTTAGTTGCGTCTCAATGAGTCCAAGAGTGCGCCTTACACACACCAGCTCCGTTGAACAGTGTATTTTTCGTGTTTAAGAGCTAAAAAAAGTTGATTAGAGAGTCACATTTGAAATGTCGGGTAGCCTAAATTATATAGCGCGTGCATCTCAGAGGAAGAGATTTTGGAGAGAGAGAGGATTTAACCTAGGTGATGATTATTTGTGTCTGGTGGTAATTAGACTTATGAGTATGGATACCTACGAATTGTTTTGAATAAAAAAAAGATGAAGACAACGAATTAAATGTGACCCTGCAAGGCGAAACCAGTCGTTTTGGTAAAATTTACAAAATTAAGTTATGTAGGCTACTCACACAAACGGTCATAAGCTTTCCAACCAGGCCCGGAGTGGGTAATCGGGAGAATCGGGAGAATTCCCGGTGGGCCGTTTCACTTTTGGGCCGGTCGAGGGAAAAATATTAACATTTGCCACGTTAATCTATCTTCTCTTAAAGTTGGCTACACACGTTCGCATCCTATGCCTAACACCGCAGCCTCTGCATGTGTTGTTTTCCCCTCCCAAGAAGAGTTAATTGGTTGGGTCCATATAGCCCGTCTTTTCTAAAAAGTTTTCTCAGATACCAGCTGGGCCGGCCCTACCGTAGTGATAAGCGTCAGGGAGGATGGATGGTAGAAAGAGGCCATGAGGGACTGGAAAGGCCAGGTAAAAAAGACGAAAAGTATTGGAGGAAAATGCTGCCAAATGTGCCAAGCTTCCAGATTTTTTTTTGAAGAGGACAGAATAAGTGGCAACTGGTAAATTAGCCATGATTATAGCGCCTGAGCAGCAGATCAGACAGTCCCCCGCTGAAAATGATGAGCCTGAAATTAGCTATGACTACAGGGACAAGTAGAAAGGATAATAATAAAGTTAACCATATTAATTAAAATTATTTTATGTAAGAAAGAACAGTATAGGCCTAGGCTATATGACAGCAGTAGGCTACATGATCAACCTATATGCCTTGTTGCTCAGAAGTGGGTGTAGTAAAGGAGCAAATCACCAAACAACAACATGATAGCTGACCCATGCAGAAAAAACATGTAAACAATAGTTCAATATGCCTCTTAGTGGAATTGTGGGATACATTTCAAATGCTTTATTTCTTCCTTCCTATTTTTGTTAACTTATCAACTTATTCTTGTGGAATAGTGGAATATTGGTAGCCTATAATGAAAACTACAGGATAGTAAGAGCTGAAATCTTGCCTTATTCATCCAATTTCCACCACCACTAAAAAAGTGGGCCGGTCTTGTGCCTGAAACTCCCGGGCTGAAAAGTGGCCCCACTCCGGCCCTGTTTCCAACAATATGTATATCGAGGGTATTGCAAATAGTAGGCTACTGGGTATATTGGATAGTTGCCGACCTTTAATTAGATGTGGATATTTGGAGGTAAGGATAGCCTTCAAGAAACAAGTTGCTGTGAGACATACGGCCCTCTTTTGCCCAAGAACCCAGACTTGAGGGTCAAATGGCTTCAGTTTATTTTTTGGAACAATGCCACAGGCTTTGCAAAAAGATTGCTGTTGAAGCCTGGAGCAGTCTACGACCAGTGCCTGTAAGTAAAACGTAATTGTGAACTCAAGGAAGTGCTATGTTATACAGGTTTAATGAACTCGCTAGCTTAGCAGGTTTTATTTATGTACATTTGGACACTGCTAGCACTCGCTAGCCAAGCTAAGTTCATGCCATGAATAGGGTTGCCAACCGTTCCGTAAAATACGGAATCGTCCCGTATTTGCAAGGAAAAAGATGTGTTCCGTATTGAACTGATACGGAACGCATTTTGTTCCGTATTATTGAGAATCAACTCGTGCAAATCCATGACAGATCAGTATTATAAGTTAGACTATGAACGAAAAATACACAATTTGTATGAAATAAAGGGAAACTTTGCTGCTGTCATTTATCCCTCTCAGTTCGTCTGTCATCACTATCCCAACAGAGAATGCACTTTTCGTTTGAGCCACTGCGAGTCACGTACATTACGCTGATAGCGTAACGTGAGATGACATGTCTTGTCATGAGTTTTACAGTGCATCTGTGCAAGATAAACAAATAGGCTAGCCTACTTGCTGCAGAGACAGAAAAAAGCCAGAAATAAAATAAGGCTTCACCAAATTCAGAGCTTCTGGAGCTGCTTGTGATGTTCAATATATTTTTTTCTATGACAGCATATCCGCCAGTTCAGTTTTCAGAGTTATTTGGTTTGAGTATAATAGGCTACAAACAGTTATTTCTTTATCATGTGTTTTTGCATCGAAATAATTCTTGTTTTGCACCAGATAGAAAATGAGTAGGCTAGTGGCTATAGAATGTAGTATATTATGTGCGCATTTTAGTAAATAATAGCTCACAATTTTGTAAAATGATGCACTATTTAGTAAAATAATACATACATAATTTCAATACCCCCCCCCCCCCCCCACTAACTGAAGTGGATGCCGGTGTACTTACTGAAGTGTATTATCAAACCCCCCCCCCCCCCTTCCTTATTTTCATATCAGAAAGTTGGCAACCCTAGCCATGAAGCTAAAATTAGTAATGGCTGTCATCATGTTATGGACGAAACCTACTAGCTGTTAGCCAATCAGAGTCAAGCAGCTTAGCTCCTTGAAAATTAAAGGGACAGCGATCACTCAAGACATAGGCCTACACCACGAGTGATGAACGTGAAATGCTTTGAGTAGCCTACTACAAAACACGAAAAACAAGCATTTATATGACAACTGCGTATAGAACCATTCTAATATAGCTAATGGTAAATTAAGTATATTGCATTCACATATAAAGGATTCAATAGCCTGATGAAAACTTGTTCAGTCAGTTAAATTGCTCTCATAAAAGGAACAGCAGGCCTACAGAATACTCCAAATAGGCTAGTTTCCTTTCACTTCGACTGCAAACCATGTTAAATTCAAAAGCATCTGGCAAGTGACAGGAGGTTTTAGGGGAGGAAAAGAGAAAAAAGTGTGTTACTTGATTCCACAGTCAATGTTCAGTATTTGGCCTATAATTAAGCCTATAATATTTGCCATTTTTGAATCCATGAAAATTAATCAAAATCTATAATTTCCTATGAACAACAGACCCCAGTAAGACATGGAATTGTAAAAATTTTGAAGGATCGAAAATAATCAAATCATTGGCTTAAAGAATCAATATTGTATCGAATCGTGATGAAACTTGTGATTTACACCCCTATATGGCATCCTTACAATTAGGGAAGGTTTTTGGGAAGTATTTCTCATGCAAGCACTGTGCAACCATGCTGAGTAATGAGTTGAGTAACCTCACATGTGTTTGCATCACTGCCAAGGAACTGGGACAGTGCATTTTCATATAAAGAACACTTTTGTGTGAATAGGGTGAGCCCTGGATGGCAGAGGTGGTGGCAAAATGTAATTATATGATATTTCCTGCGGGGGCGTGGGCTTCGATAATCTCACTCCTTTTTGACCATACCTCTGTTTCAGGGTGTCCGCGGAGTTGTAAAAAGTATTAAAAGGTAGTAAATGAAATTAGCCAAATTTAAGGCCATTTAAAAGTATTAAAAAGTAATAAACGTCATCTGATTAGGTATTACATTTTCGAAGCACTAACTATGATGTTTTCCATTTGTGTTAAGTGCAGGCCTATCTCCTAAAATTCACGTGAATTTATTTATATTATATTAATTATATGTGCGAGTAGGACCTGAGCGATATGTCAGTGTGCGTTCGCGGTAAAAACTTTTAGCGCCCCCTCAAACTCTATGTTCAAACTGGATATACGGCTGGCTTACTGCCTAAACTTGTTGCCAAAAGTTTGCTACCATTGACGATGTCATGGGAAATTAAATTTTTTCAGACATTTGGTTAGAGGACTTGAGATTCAAAGACTGGCTTAGGCTAGTTGGCAACAGCCAAGAGGCTTATTACCACGTCTGTAAAAAGACAATAAATGCCCCTGGATGGGAGTGAATGCCGTCAGGTCACATATGGAGTCTACCAGAGCCGTTTTTCTACCGCTCTGGAGTCTACTAGCCAGCAAACAAGATGGGCGGACATAATCAGAGGTGGAAGAGTCAACTGCCTGGATCATCGGCCACGTAGGGCTACTGTCTCCACATAAATATGCGTCCTTGAATCGATTATGTCTACGCTACCAGCTGTCATTGTCATCCAAAAAAGTAATCATTTGCGCCATCGCGTTTTCAATGACTGTAAGAGCAGCAGACATAGCCTAAACTAGGCCTAGCCTAGATACAGTATCACAATAACCCATTTTCAAATTAAAAGTCCCCATAAAGGCAGAAGGCCTTTTCATTCAAACAAATATATAATTAAATGAAAGGGGAAAAAAACAAGAATATAACATGTAAACATATGCACATGTTATAAGGGGTTATTTGCAATGAGCTACCCCTGCCTTGACTACAGAATAGAGGTTAAATATAGGCCTGACAGTGTTGCTTTGTTTAGGCTATAAGATAAGGTTTAGGCTATAAGATTTAACATTTTCTACCCTCAGTAAATGTCATGTTAAGGTTAGTTTAACAGGTGTTACCTTTACATTATTCAAAGCTTGCTCAGGAGCTATAGGGTTACTCCCTTGATGTAGTATGTGATGAGATCAAAGTCCCAATAGACTTGCTTAAAATTAGTTGAATATAAGAACCTGTGTAGGTTTGTATAGGCTGTATTGTAATATGCTATCAATATATTATAATATAATATTTTAAGTCAATTTGTCAATTAGTTTCCACAAAATTCCCCAGAAGTCACCATTTAAGGGGTTATTTTTCAAAAGTTTCGTCACAGGGAGCATGCAGGCCCAAAAGTATTTTATCACATGGGGCCCACATTCTCCAGCAGCACCCAATTAATAATTAGTATTTTTGTAAAATGTGACAGCCTATTTTTGAATGTGATACCTTGACTGGCAAATTATATGAGACAGCAAGGGTGGGTGGGTGTGTGTGTGTACTGCGTATGGTCGTGGGCCTTTTTAGAAGAAAGTCCAGTATACCTTTTCTGATTTTCATTTGTCATTTTGTCTTGATTGAGATAGAATTATAGTGAAAGAAAGAGTGTAGTGCTGGAGAAGTGGTGTGTGCTCCTCCTACACATAACAATGAAATGACTTTTATATCTTGGGTAAGGATTAAATAACAAATAACTGTGTATAGGCCAGTGTTTTTATTGAAGCAAAAAAGGAACAAAGTATCCAGTAACTGTAATAATAGATACTTGATTTGAATTGTAAGCATTGCTACACTTTCTTACTCAGAAAGTTAAGTAACAAAAATGACAGTGATCTGTTACTTTATAATTAGTTACCCCCAACACTGAATTTCGAAAGGTTGCCGCTAGTTGCAGCTCGAAGTCATGTTGGTATTAAACAATATTGTGAAGGTATTAAAAAAGGTATTAAATTAAACTTAAGAATTTATGTATATACCCTGTGTTTGCATCCCTGTACTTTACAGCTCATTATTTATGAATAGCATCATTACAATAATAACCAATAACCTAACATGTGACTTTTTAACCAAATCAACCAATGCATTGTCACTCTATGACATTTCCAATTCTGCCCCCACTTGGGTGTGTGGCAATGACATGGTCTAGCCAGCTACATTTGAGAAGATGAATAGGCCTAACAGTTTCCCAAGAGAAAGTCTGAAGCTGAAGTTCCTTTACATAGGATTCACTGTAAAACTAAGCAGACCAACAGAGTATATGCAGTTATTTCCTTCTATGTTTTGTTTAAGAGCACTCATGTAGGCTAGCATACAGAATAGAAACTAATGCTTTAACTCTTTTATTTACAAAAGAGTTACTTGAGAATAGTTCTTTGTTTACAACTAACTATTAAAATACTCAAAGGCTAATGTTTTCTCTCCATAGAATACTGTGGAGGAAAAAACGTGACTGTCTCATCAATGCTACTTGAACAGATACTTGACAAAAGTAGCCGCATAAAATCCCAAGTAGGCTACTCTCGCTGCACAAAATAAACATTAGTTGTGACCCACTAGTAATCACGTGACACTTGCTCTACTGCAGCCAGTGGCTTCTCCCGCATACACCTCCTGGGAATGTATGAGTATTCAATGCGTGATTGAGTGTTTTTTCCCCATAAGTAATTTAAATACTCGATAATGTCAAATTGCACATCGTTAACTCATTGAGTGCCAAAAACGTAATATTACGTTGGTTTTCCCTTCCCATGCATTGAGTGCCAAAAACGTAATATTACGTTTTTAGCTTTTTTTTTAAATTCCGAAACTAGACACTAACACACCTTATATGTGATTTTGGGAACTCTGTGATGAATGGAAATGATAAATATGACGATCGAAAACTGATAACGCACAATCTGGACATTTTATCTGGAAATTTTATCATAACTCGGTTGCCGCTTTGGATCGAATCAGTGACGCATGCACGTCAGCTCAAAACCAGGCCATTTTTGTGGGTCTATCACTAGGTGGCAGTCTCGCCAGGTCACTTCCCGGAAACTTTACAGTCAACACTTCATATTTCATGAAAGACGTTATATCTCCTAGCCTGGCGGGCCATCCTATATCATTGAAATGTATAGTCTGGAATCGAATCATTCACCTCGCTTAATCCAAGGGGCGGGCAGAGAATTGTCTTTCAAACTGCCTAGGCATGCAATAGGCCAGCCCTACGACCATCCGGTCGGCAAAACGGCAAATACATCCTTCTTCGAAAGGAATGATTAAGTGCATTGTGTTGCTCAACTTTCAAAGAAAAGCACAAGTCCAACTCCTCCAAAGTTGACACCAACGCCGATTCAAACAACCGCTCTTCGTTCGCCATAGCCACCTTCCTTGTTGTTCACCGTCGCAGGACTGTCGTTATCCTGTTAAGCCCACCTTAAGACTCTCTAACAAAATAGAGCACTGTGATTGGATGACGTCAACGGCGTCAGCCAATAGAAATCCCTATGGTTTGATACTAGACGTACAGGCTGAGCAAATTAATTTGCCGCCGCTAGGGTGCGTCTAGATTTCTAGGATTTATATCTCCATTTCTAGAAAAAAACCCAGCAATTTTGATGAAAACTAGCCACTGTTTAGCTTGGGATTTCTCAGGAACAGAGGCGTGTAGAAATACACGGTTTGCACCCACTGAGAGCTTAAAGTCCCACCTTTCAAACGAGCCATTGTATGTGTTCATAGCTATAACACAGAATATTCTGTGCCTGTACAAAAATCATCAACAATGGTCTAGATTGCTGGCACTCTAGGACTAAGCTTCCGAAAACAGCTTGGCATTCAATGAGTTAAAACAACAATTACGATATTATCGCAGACAATATATATTGCCCACCCCTATCAGATAGCTTCGTGAGAGATTTTTTAACATTACTATTCAAAACTCGACAGTCCTTTGGATGTACATCAAACAAACATATTCCAACATATTTCAACATTTTAATATGCTTCTTCGTGAAAATATATGAGCAATGCAATTGTTCCTTTGCAGCAGTGTCAGCCATCTTGGTTGAAAAATTTGGCCGGCTCGCTGAGCTGGCACGGTATCCTGGGTAATCTCATCTCCCACTTTGTTTGAAGCCTGCATCGGTCCTGGCTATATTTTGAGGGTTGAGAGTTTCCACACACTGAAATTTTGCGTCGCTCTCATTGAGGTTGAATGGAGACAAAATTCACCCTGGTTGGGCAAAGAGCGAATCGCCGAGGCAGGCGAAACAAATTTGGCGAAAGTTTAACTTGAGGACCATTCGAGAACCAATCAGGTCGTTCGAATATTCTAAAACAACGATGTTTTTCAATACTTCAAAATAACATTTTATAAATTAACCATACATTTTTCAGTAGCCATAGGTGTGTAGATTTGAACAAAATCTGTTTTGGTTCTTAATGGGAACATTCACTGCCTGAAATATCTAATATCTAATATTTTGTTTACCACGCTCGGAGGTTAGTATTTACGCTGTTTGAACAGCACATGAACAGACCGAGAATTCTCGTCATGAAATTAAAATTCCACTGGAGCTCCAAGCGGATGTGTACGCCTTACAACACTGTTTACAGCTCTTCGTCACGGTAAGATGTTATTTTTGGTACATAGCTAATTTAGATACACCTATGGTGTGGGTGCTTGTGTTTCTTTAGGAATCCGCCATCTTGGTTTGTATAGAAATTAGGGCTGTCAATAAAAAATTAATCTAATTAATTACATACTCTGTGATTAATTAATCTAAATTAATCGCATATATATTTTTTGCTGTGAAAGTATTTTAAATATTTAAATTCTAATGAATCATTGAATAATCAGCATTAGTGACATTAAAGTTCAAAAACTCTTTTATTATTATTTTCACTGTTCAAATAATTGCCATAATAATCTATGATATGACCTAATATGCTAAGGAAATAAATTAAAAAGTGCTTCGGGAAGAAGTTTTTTTTTTTTCACATACAAGCATTTCATTGCAGAGGACTTTATTTTCAACACTTTATTTTTTATCAACACCATCAGGCCGTTTTTAAAAGTAAATGTTCCAATCAATGATCCAGGCAGCACGTTTTCTTCTCTCTCCTTCATATTACAGTCTAAATTTTACTGACTAGAACGGCTCGGGGTCAAAGGTCATACGGCATCGATTAATTAATTTTTTTAATCAGTTATTTTTTCTCAAATTAATTAATCGAAATTAATCAGTTATTTTGACAGCCCTAATAGAAATGCACAGTAAGTGACATACACACAAGACGGCGGAAATACCGGACCCACGGTACGCGGGGGAGTTCTGATAGACAGCTAGGCTACATGCTGCAACACAGGTATGAAATATATTTTGTCTTATTGACCTTGTTGTTTCTATGAACATGAATTGTTGTTTATAGGCAACATCAATTTAGTCGAGACATAATGACCACTGGATATCTTCATTAAGTACTTAAACGTTTGAACTAGCTGATTAGCATAATTAGTTCGCTTGGTAGGGAAGGGAAGTTTGGTCTGGCATTGCTCCATAGACCTCTGAAGTTCGCCTACAAAAAAGAACCAAAACGGCTATCTTTGCCCATATTTGTTAATTGAAGCTAACTACCTATGGCAAGTTGCATTGCAAGTTAGCTCTGGGGTAGCAAAAATCTAGGTGTGCCGCCTTCACGTACCGGAGATCACAGTATCCACTCGAAGGCAGAGAACAAAAGTGTGTTCAGGAAAACGTCTGCATTTCAGACTTTTTCATCCCTGCAAGAGTTTAACAGGTGCGATAATTCAAAATCCCCATGTTATTTTCCCATAGGAAAAATCGCCAGATACCGGATGTCAAAGATGGCTGGTTTTTTGTAGGCGAACTTCAGAGGTCTATTCATACTTTGCAGTCACGTGATTACCATGGATACCTGGCGGGCAAGAAACGCTAACAAAATGGCGGCGAACAGTGGCCAGCCAGGGGAATTGCAGATTTCCAATACTACAATCAATGAACTATTTAGACCATATGTCACCAAATGTTCAAATAGATATCAAGAAAAGATTAACATACTCGGAACGTGTGATCCATAACGTTACACAGCACCCGCTGATGTTTTCATTGCTTTGAAGCTGGCAAAGTCTCTACCAGACTTGGAGTTTGGAGATATTTAGATCTACATATCTTGTAGAGAATCCGTCACCTTACACCGCACAAAATATGAAAGCCTACAAAAGTACAGATGACTATCTTTTTATCAAGAGTGGATGGGTTAACAACGCTGTCTTATGGGAGGTGAAAAACAGGAATATCTTCATAAAAGGTGAGTGTTACTAGTTAGCTAGCTAACATTACCCGTTTGCTAATGTTTGCATGTTTGTAGCTATAAGTTACACAAAGTGACATCTGTTTCATCGTGTGATGAAGTCTTCATCTGCATATGTACACCCTGCCTGCCGGCGAATGACAGCTTGATCAGTAGTTAAAAAAAAAAAAAAGTATGCCAACTGTATCATATATGGCTAGCAGGATGTCAACATTGTAGCCTACCTGCTTATCCACTCCACATAGCATCAGACAACAGACAAGAGCAGTTGGGGCAGCGAAATGCATATAATCCTGTTAGCAATCTGTAATGTAGTAGTAATAAGTGTACGATAGTATGCATGCAAAGTAACTGTAAGTAATAAGTAGACGCAGTACAACAGTAACGTGTCATTCATTCACCATGTACTCTTCCTCTCATATCATATCAAATCACGTACAGATGATAACGCGTTCTCGCCACCTACTGGCGAACGTGTAAGCACGTTTAGATAAGATTACACGATTGACATGAAACATAACATCAGCGAATCATAAATCTGAAATGATCCATTATGTCAACTGTCTCTATGACAGGAGACTTCATGACCGTCACTTAGCTTGCAGTTCGTCTGATTTGTCTACCCACGTGTTGCCACATGTAAACATATATGGTAACCTAATTAAAAAAAGGAAAGAAATGTGTAGCTTTAAAAAATATATGTTGTAGCTTGTGAATGATATACTTTATCTAACTAAAACCTTTTTATATGTTAGGTACATCATTCCTACAGCTTGAATGAATCGCCTCTGACAACTTGGGTTGCTGTGGAAAAGGAGGGACTGATTCAATTTGGCCACTGCACCTGTATCGCCGGGTGAAGTGTGCTCACATGTAGTGTACATCAGGAATCTGTAAGAGACTGTACATGCACAGAAGTTGTTTGCAGACTACTGATCTTAGTGTTTTGAATTGGAGGTGCAGTGTCTGCAAACAGGAATTGGCAAAACGCAAGTGTGCACAAAGAAAACAAATGAAAAGTGCTAAATTTTGAATTGCACTGTTAGACAGACAATTACAGATTTATTCAATAAATAAATAAAATGCACATACATAGATAAATAAAACAGATGAATACAAATAAATACAATGCACAAAGGTATTTAAAGTGAAAATGTAATACATGTATTATTGTAATATATAAAATGTCATATATTCATTATTATTATTATTTACAGTGTGTGTTTGTATAAATAAATCATTGCATATTTACATTGTATTATTGTAGTATTTAACCAGAAGGAATGATTGAGGGTGCCACATTTGTAAGGGAACAACACACATGGACTAGGCTACTTTGTCTAAAACTGTTGTTCGGCCTCCCCATCCCTTAGATATGAATATGACTGTTCCTTGTGGGGATATGCCTATTAGGTATTTCATGGTGTGATGATGTTTATAGGTTGAATATGTTTGTGCTCTTGCTTCTAAGTCTTTGGGTTTTTCTATAAAAACATCTAGGGTAAGTTTGTCTAAATATCATTGACAGCCGAAGCTCTTTTCTCTGTGGCCAAAATAAAAATGATAGGACAAGCTTTCCATGTCTTTCTCCCTTTTCCTCCTTTTGGTGGCAGGGGTGTGAGAGAAGACAGACGGAACCCAATCAGGGGAGCAGGTCATCAGATTTGGCACCTGAAATAATAAAATAAGATAATATAATAGATAAAACACGTTATTGCCACACAAGGTTTTGGGTATTTTCAACATTGAGTCTTGTAACGTTAGTTCCAGGTCTTTCAAGTAACTATCAAGTATGTTAGCAAGCTAGCTGCATAAGGGACTAGGATTAACTAGCTAAATTGTGTGAAGCAGACAAGTTTTTTTTATTTTTTAAATAATCGAGCAGTAATAATTCCTCCGTAAATAATCTAGCTCTACTGTTGGGTCATCTCTGGTTCTCATTGAAAACCATAGATATCACAAACCTCAACACAACCTATCACACAACTTTTGTTGTTGTTAGCAAAAGACGACAGCTGTTAGCCTAGCTTAGACTCATAACACAAACAGCTGACTCGCGGAACCAGCTGGTGGCGTTGATTGACGAAACTACAGGGTAACTTAAGACACGATTAATTACATGATCATACACCCATTGTATTCAAATGTTGAAATTACCTTTGATGAAATGATCACTGCACAGACGTGTAGGGCCTGTGAAGGTTGCCAGGTCCCATTTCCTGAAACGATTTCACGTCTGATAGCCTGTATCTCCATAGTTGTCTTCTCTCTGAATTCTCCTTATCAGATCCGGTAAAAACATAACCCCGGCTTATCTCCTCGGCGGTTAGTGCATCCAATCGCACAACGACTATCTGCCATGTTATTTACACCTCAAAAAAAACAACTTTTGTATAGTAAAACTGGCGACGTCCTGGCCAGATCCTAGACTAATTTACTGGATTTCCTAGCTGGAGAACGACGTTCTTGCCCGCCAGCCAGTGGTTGTGACGTCACGTGCAAAGTATGAATTGTAGAGCAAGTATGCTCGCCCTAAATCGGGCGGACCAATCAAATCTGGCTTAACAATGATGGACAGGTGAGCAACAGCGGCTGGTCTATCACATCATCTAAGCACGCATAGATAAGGCTTATGTTTGAGACAAAAACGCTGTGGTTAGGAGACATGGCTTTTAAGACCCCATATGGAAAATGCATATTATTTAACAAGGTTTTTATCACTAAAAACATTTATTTCTGAAAACTTTGGCCAAAGTTGAGATGTGGGAAAACTCGTGGTTTCACTTTCATCAAGGGAAAACAGCGCTGTTGCATTGTGACATGTTCCCTCGTTCGTTTGAAATCTCTGATTGACCACCTGTTCGAGGGATTTGCGACAGCCTTTCCCAGGAGTTATTGACGGCACTAACCTTTACAAAAGACCAGAAAACAATGGCATTTGTGGAGAAGAAGGATGGTTTGTGTGTTTTCTTCCTACACCTCACAGTAAGCAATTTCGTTGCTCTGATTGGTTAGGTCTATCCAATTGAGTGCAGACGCATTCTCCCCCTGTATCGGTTAAAACACGTCCCATAATTACGTCCCAATGGAGCAGTATCAGACTCATATTCTGACTAGAATTGAGTATGACTACATCAGGCTAGACAACAATGACCCGATAGTTACTTTTTTTATTGGATTGAAAATGGTTTTTTGGTCTGTTGTCAGGAGATTTACAAAGTGGTATTTTGATTTTCTAAAAATTAAGAGATTGCAAGTTTCACACTTGTGAAGCTATGAGAATGCAATATTTAGGATGACTGAGTTATTCGATTGTCAATTATTTAAATGCAAATTCCGTGGGATGGTTTTGCTTCCCAATCCGAGTACAGTATGGCTGACTGGATGAATCTCAGGGTATTTGACGTGCATTTGGGATAATCGAGATGTAAAGCGTATGTGAGGCCAAACAGGAGGCAAACAGCCAGGGGCAAGTCTGGAATATTGTCCATCACAATACTTCCCTCAAGGATAATTGCATGGGGCCTGGGCTGGAATTGCAACGAGCTTGGACCCCGGAAATGATGCTAGCTGTCAATCTTCCCAAGAGCATTGAGCACACCAACAGTCACCGATATGATGTTCCCAGCTGTCACAGTCCTGAGAAGACACATATGCAGAAGCATGGAAGACACAGTGTTTAGGGCAGGGCTCCTGGAGGAATGTTTAATTATTCTAATACTAAAAATAAAATATCACAATGAAAATAAAGAATAAGGAATTAAAAAAAGAAAACAGGTTGCTCACTGGGCCTCATCATGACTTTGGCCTGGGTCAGGCCACAGGACTTCCGCCAACATCACAGACAATATTCTTCCTTCCGAGGCAACAGGGGAAGAAGGCTCTTGTGTGGCGTATCCAGTCTCGACACAACTCTTCGTTTATGACTCTTCCTTGCCCCGCAGGAGATCAACCCTGATATACAGTTGTCTGTCATACACCTTCCATCTCCAACTCGAGAAAAACTCCTCTATCGGATTGCGGAATGGGGCTTTCCCTTATTTGAGCAGCACGATGTAAATCAGGTTTCTAGGCCAATTAGTGAAACACACAGAGCACACAGTGAGATGAAGCACACACTAACCCGGAGCAGTGAGCTGCCTTGCTACAGCGGCGCTCTGGGAGCAGTAAGGAGTTAGGTGCCTTGCTCAAGGGTACTTCAGCCATTCCCACTGGTCAGGGACCAAACCGGCAACCCTCCGGTTCCAAGCCCAAAGCCCTACCCAGTAGGCCACGACTGCCCCACGATTGAAACTGACATTGTCCCAAATTATGACATGACAATATTGGTCATTCAACTCATTCTGCCGAGCTACCAAAGCATCCTGAAGACCTGCAAGAAAAGTAAGAAGGTGCTGAGTGTTATATGACCCCAGTGTGACATGGTGGTGGAGAACCCCATGGCTGCTTATGGCAGGACAAATGGTCACAGATATGCTGGTGGACCCAAGAGCAAGACTCCTTCAGACCAAGGTTCAAGCGAATACGTTTTATTACTACAAACTTACAGTTACAAACTTACTACTTACAGTAGTGATGTGACATCTGAAGCGAGGCTCCGGAGCTTGTGTCGAGCAAAAAGGGGCGTTGCAGATGAAGCCCCGTTTCAAGGCTTGTATCGTTTCCGTGAAAATCACGTGACGATGACAAACGAGGCCTCGGTTTGTGTTGAATACGTCATTGCTTCATTCTAAGTATCGTTTCCGGATAAAAGTGGTTCGAAACCTCGCGCCTCTCGTGGGTTTTGCAGTAGGCGTTTGCATTGGTGTTGAAGTGTTGGTTGTACGTAGTAGTTGTAGCGAGTTTGTAGTAGCATAGTTATCATTATATGTCATAGCCTGTATTATATATTATATTACATTATACTTAGTTTATTAGATTATTAGAGTAAATTAGACATAGTTCAGTAGATTATTAGAGTAAATTATTTTAGTAATCTTATATCGCTGTATAGTCACAATGTGTATTATCTGCATGTTGAAGGTGAAATGTTTGCTGTGCCATAAAGAGCTGACTTACAGCAACAACACCTCAATGCTTAGGCATTATTGTGCAATGCATGAGGATGCTCAACCTGCTGCAAACAGACCAGACACTAGTCAAAGTAATATTTAATCTTTATTTCATTATTTAAATCATGTGTTAGGCTCCTACAATACACCAGCATTGTACTGTGTTATAGATTACAGAAAGAAAATGGTGGATGAGGCTTTGGTCAACATGGTCATCAAAGACCCCCAACCCTTTTCTGTTGTGGATGATGTGGGGTTTAGGGAGCTTGTGCATGTGCTGGATCCATCCTATGTTCTCCCAACAAGAAAGGTACTGTATGTGAATAGACTAAAGTAGTTTATTGTTATAAAGTCAGAATGAATAGTAACAATTAATATTTTCGTTCTCAGGCTTTGAAGTCCATGGTTGACACCCGGTATGAGGAAGCTAAAGAGAAGGCCAAAGAAAAATTAGACAATGTTGTTGCTGTTAGCCTTACGTACGACATGTGGACGTCCATCAACATGGAGGCTTACCTGGCTGTAACTTGTCATTTTATTGATGCCAATGACCAGCTTGGGACAATCTTGCTTGGGGTGCAGCATTTCCCAAACACCCATACGGCAGACAACTTGGCTATTGCCCATACCATGGTCATGGAGGAGTGGGGCATAAAGGATAAGGTGAGGTGCCTTGTCACGGATGCTGCTGCCAATATGATTGCCTGTGTGAGGGCATTGAATGTTAGGCATGCAATATGCATTGCACATGCATTGAATTTAATTGTGAAGAAATCTTTCGATGATGTGCCAGGCTTAAATGAGCTTCGCACCAAATGTAGGAAGCTTGAAACCTACTTCAGGACCAGCACAACAGGAAAAGAAAGACTGGCCCAGGTGCAGATGGGGAGGCCTACTCTGAAAATGATTATTGAGGTGGACACTCAATGGAACAGCACTTACAGCATGCTGGAAAGGCTCTATAACCTGAGAGAGCCAGTGGGGGCAGCTCTAGCCTCTTTGAGGACAGATGTAAGCCCTCCTACTTCATTGGAGTATGATACAATGAAAGATGCTCTCGACCTACTGGCCCCATTCCACCAGGCCACAGTAGAGCTTTCTGCAGAAAAAAGAGTGTGCTTCAAAGGTTATTCCCCTAATGAAGATGCTTAACCACACAATAGCAAGAAAGTCCGAGGGCATAACATCAAATATGGCAAGGCAACTGGCTGACAACCTTGTCCGTCGCACCAGAGAGCATGCATTACAAATGGAATCCATTAGTGTGATGACGATGCCTGCATTGCTGGACCCTAGGTTAAAAAAACTTGGGTTCCTAAGTCCAGGGAAGCTCCAAGAAGCCATTACAAGACTAAAGTCAGAATGTGTCAATGTTATCAGAAATTCTGATACAACACCCCCAGCTCATGTACCTGCCTCACAAGCTGAGCCATCTACAACCTGTGGTAAGTAGTCTATGTCTTATGTGAATTTTCACATTTGTAATGTCATGTAATGTGAACCATTGAGAAGTGAGTGTTTTCCCTTGTATAATTATAGGTGACCTTTGGCATCTACTGGACAGGACAGTGGATAACAGCAGACGGAGCTCCAGTGTGACCGCAGATGCAACAATTGAGGTGGACCGTTATTTGTTGAGACAAATCTGGCAAGGACTGAGGATCCGCTGGGTTATTGGAACAAGCAACAGCTTCAATATCCCAATTTATATAAGCTGGCACTTACGTTCTTGTTGTCCAGTATCATCGGTGCCCTGTGAAAGGGTGTTTTCTAAGGCAGGAGAGGTGGTTTCCAAAAAGAGAAACCGCCTCAATCCAAATACTGTCAAAAAACTTTTGTTTCTAAATAAAAATCAGTAAAAATGTTCCCATCCCTGTTGCAGTTTGCTGCTCCACACTCCCAGTTCCATAAGCACTAGGCCTACACAATTGCCCTCCCAGTTCCATAAGCACTACACAATTGCACTCCCAGTTCCATAAGCCCTACACTATTGCACTCAGTCAGCACTGCACTCAGTGATTTCTTTACACTCATTTGGGGCATTCACTGTCATCACTAACCCAAAGAACTACTGAATAGTTGAACATAGTTCTAGAATAGTTATGTGTGTGTGAGTTGTGTGTGCACAGGTAAACACAAGCAGAGTAAAATACTTTATTTAATACACAGGCAATAGAAAAAGGGTGTGCCCACACCATGACAATTTGGTTGCTCAGGATGAATAGATTTGTGTGCGATACATTGCTTTGCACTAGTGATGTTACGGTTGATACCGAGGCTCTGAAGCGTGTGTCGAGAACGTCAAGCCATTGCCAGCAAAGCCCCGTATCGAGGCTTGAGTTGTATTGGTAATTTGACGTCAGGCGTGACGTTCGAAACCTCGTTTGATGTGACGTTCAAAGCCTCGTTTGACTCCACTGCTTCGACTGGTGGTTCACTTTTGGCGGGACGCTCCAAGTATAAAGATGTCCCATACCCGGATGATACTCGTGGGTTGTTGTCGTTTGAGGATTTTTTGCGGTGCGTATAGTGAGTTGTCTGAGATGGAGCAAGCTAGGAAGAGAAAGTATTCACCCGTTTGGGAGCACTTCGATCTTATTTCTTCCAATAAGATAGATAGTCTGTAAGGTTAGGATATTATTTCCTTCCTAACATTAACATTGGGCTATATAAAATAGTATGTTGTTGTTTCACGCTATGTCTACGTTATGGATCATTTATTTTTTATTGTTTATTTTTACTTTACTGCACGTTGGTATGTTTTTATTTAAGGGGTTTTGTCATCCATAGGTGAGATGCTTGATCTGATCCAAGGTGCTTGGCTATAATAATAACACCTCCTCCATGTTGAGGCATTACCGTGCCTTACACGAGATAAGAGAGGATCCTGGAACTAGCCATGGTGTGTTTGCAACATTTTTCTTTATATGGCATTATAAGTATACTGTATATACCAGGGCTCTTCAATTGGGGGGCCGGGTCCGGCCCGCGAGGTCATTTGTACTGGCCCTTTAAAAAAAATGTAATCTCTAGCAAGCGCATGAGCTGTTGTCCACTCTTGCATCTCTCACTCGCTTTAGTCCTGCAGCCACTGCACCTCAGCCCATTGAACAAGTTAGGCTACATTACAATTCATTACATTTGTACATTTATAAGCTGAACGTAAGTGCCATAGTTTAGTTTCAACCTAAATTGGCACGTTGGAGTTTATCTACTAATATTTAACAGGTTGCACCACACAAATAGTTTCTGTCAACAATATCGCAAAAAAACACGAGCACAATTTCTGCAAAACTTGGTGGAAAGGTGGAGCAGATCCGACTCAAAGGGAATTTCAAAGTATTTCTATATAGTAGCCTGGCAATTGCCGATGTCCTTCATTTCTTCACGTCTTAACATAAACAAATGCAATTATAGACTAGCGAAGTTTGAAATGAGCCTGTCTAAAAGCCTCTTGGAAATCATGTGGCATGTTCCATTAAATGCGCACTCAATTGCGATTCGAAGCAAAAAGTAGGCTAGGCTATGATAGCCTAACGAAGGTAAATTGCATATTTGTAAATGGCGACGGCAAAACATTAAAGTGAATCGTAGACTTTATAATAAAGAAAGTAAAGGAGATGATTTGCACCTCCGTTCACCAAATAAAGGCCATGGTTGTGTTTCTACAATATGTTGGCACAAAACGTCATTTCTGTCAGAAACCAAGTAGGCAAAACGTTTTCATTGTCATTGTGAATTATGACGATGCCCATGTTCAGTAGGCTATGTGTTTCATTTATTCAAGCAGTGACATTTGGTTTAATGCATGGGGTAACGTGAGGTGCGTCAGAAAAAAGATGGGCCTGTCCCTCTCAAAACATGTTAAAATAGCGTGATTAGCAACCAGAAAAAAAAAAAATCCCGGGGGACACACCCCCGGACCCCCGTGTTATTATTATTAGGCTATTATGACTGGCCTGCCCCCACTGCTAAAAAAATCTAGGGGTCACGGTCATCTCAAAAATGGTGGGAACGTCAAATGTAACAAGTAGGCCTATTCATGGGTTTCTTCAGGTCCCTTTCCACAGCTGTATAAAATCAAGCACCTTGATTATCAATGCAGGCTGCATGGTGCTTTGATACACCTGTGGAAAGGGACCTGATGAAACCCATGAATAAGTCAGAAGAGCTACATATGCGACTGATTACACATTTAATTCACCTGAACAGTGTTTGAATCCTGTTTGTACTCACTGGAAATCTTGGACCTAGCAGTACTGTGCAAAGCACAGATTCCATTTGTTATCTGTTATCACAGATTTCATTCCATATTAGCCACCATCAACCAGCCAATGATGTTGTTATGCATGTACAAAATACAACATTTGAACACCCATATTGCTGCTGTTGTAATTCATTGTATATACAGCTGTTAATGTGATTACTCATATTTCAAGCCGCATTTCTCCGGCCCCTCAGTTGTGATGCTTTTCATGAACTGGCCCCCATTACAAACTAATTGAATAGCCCTGGTATATACTGTTTTTGTGATTTGTTAAATTGTTTTGTCCTCCTGTTGTTTAGTCCTAGATTCCACAAAAAAAAACAGCTGGATGAGGCCTTGGTTGATATGGTGGTGAAGGATAGCCAGCCATTCACCTTGGTCGAGGATGAATGGGGTTTGTAAACAAATTGAAAATGTTCTACCTACCAAACAGGTATATAGCCTATTTTATTATTGACATTTGCTCACAAAATATATCTTCAAAACTTTTATTCAACAAGTGTACTTATTTCTTCAGGCTTTGAAGGCCATGGTTGCTGAGAGATTCGAGAAGGCTAAAGAGGAGGCTAAGGCTCGTGTCCAGCAGGCTACTGCAGTGAGCCTCACTGCTGATATGTGGACATCTATGAACATGGATGCCTACCTGGCCATAACTTGCCACTTCCTTAATGAGGGAAATGTACTAAACACGGTATTGCTTGGAGTCCGTCATTTCCCACAGTCACACACAGCTGTGAACTTGGTAGCAGCCAAAGCTGCTATTATGGAGGAGTGGGGCATTAGACACAAAATTACTTGCCTCGTAATAGATGCAGCAGCAAATATGCTTGACTGTGGCAGGGAGCTAAACCTAAAACAGACTGTATGTATTGCACATACTATGAATTTGATGGTTAAAAAAGCTCTTGAACAGACTGTTGGACTTTCAGAACTGCGGGCAAAAGGTAGAAGGATTGTTAATCTGTTCAGGTGCAGCACCACTGCTAAGTTATGTTATGTTATATCTAGTGTTGCATGCTATGCACTTAGTTTCAGGCATCAAATATAACGAGGTTGTATTGTATATGTGATATTTGTATTGTTTTGTCCTGTGTAAAGGAAAGACTTGTGCAGATTCAGGAGCACTTGGGACCAATACGGAAGTTGATGAAAGAAGTTGACACCCGCTGGAACAGCACATTTCTCATGCTGGAGAGGCTTCACTTAGAGAGAGAAGCTGTGGGTGCAGCCATGGCCTCCATGCAGACTGACACCACGGCACTGACGTCATCAGAATTGTTTGACATTGAGGAGTGCCTGGGTGTGCTTTCACCATTGAATCAGGCCACTATTGAGTTGTCAGAAGAGAAGGTGTGTGGCTCCAAAATTATTCCACTGTTGAAAATGTTGGACTTTGCCATTGGGGAACAAATTCCCCAAAAGAAATCCGAGATGGCCAAACAGCTGGCAGAACTCATGTATCGGCAGGTCCGAGGAAAAATGCAGCAATTTCAAAGCATGAGCATCCTAACATTGCCAACTCTGCTGGACCCACGCTTCAAAACACTGGGCTTCCTCAGTCCATCCAAAGCTGATGAGGCGGTGAAGAGACTCACTGCTGAGTGTGCTTTCATCATATCACAACAAACACCAACACCTCCAGCAACACAGCCATCAACAGCTGGGGACGATGAGAGACCTTCCACCTCCTCTGGTATGTTCTTAGTGTTGTAGACCGTGTTGGTGTGTAATTATTACATGTAATAACCTTTTTGCCCATTTTCCTTAGGTCAACTGTGGCGCCATTTAGATCGCACTGTGCAGCACACCAAACAGACACAGTTCTACTGCTGATGCTATGGTGGAGGTTCAGAGATACCTGAAGGAACCATACCTACACAGACTAGAAGATCCGCTTAAATATTACGAGCAAAGCTTACGAGCAAAGCCATGTATCCAAACCTGTTTGTACTTGCCAAGACGTTTTTGTGTACACCGGCCTCATCAGTGCCTTTTGAGCGTGTTTTTTCAAAGGCTGGAGAAATAGTTTCTAAAAAGAGGAACCGTTTAAGCCCAAAGGCTGTGGAACAGCTACTGTTTTTAAATAAAAAATAATTAAGGCCCCCCTCCCATGTTACACCAAGCAATGTACAGTTAATCATAGAGATGTCCGATAATATCGGTCCACCGATATTATCGGCCCGATATTAGCATAAAAATGTATTATCTGTTAATATCGTTATCGGATTTTTTTTGCCTTAAAACCGATAAAATAATGCTTGCGTTACACCCAAATAGTGCCTATGCGCTCCTGAAGCGTTTACCGGCGCACAGATGATGACCTCATCAAGCTGCGTCTTGAAGCATACAAACAAGCGTGGATGGCTGCAGTAACAAACTTGCTCGCTCTGTTTCAACATTATGTCTGTGGTTTGGAATTGGCCATGGCCGTCGTAGCCCCTTGAGTTGGCCGTGACGCCTCTTTGAAAATCAGAGGTTTAGGCCACGGTGGCCTTGGTGCCCCCTTCTTTAAATATTCTGCTTTGCGTCCTACTAATAGCGATATATATTTAGCCTATGGCCAAATTACGCAGTGGAGAAAGTGACAGCGCAAGAAAGTGCGTCCAAATTAACCCATTCTTCTCAGTTGAACTACTCGCGAAGTAGCCTACTCATCATACAGACATCACAAGTATCTAGGGTTGCCAACCGTCCCGAATTGTGCGGGACATCCCGTATTTTGGGTGATTTTGATTTGTCTCGTCAGGGACAGCACCACTCCCGATTTTCAATCACAGCTCATCGGCCTTGTTAACTTGTCAATAGTAGGCTACTGTAAACGCACCTGGAACAAAGTGTCCAGTGCCGCCGCTACCACGCGCATCTCGCACTGTGCGCACGGCACCAAGGGACAGAAGGGGCACCATAATTTAGCCAGAGAAGCTTTACTGCAAACTGCTTTTCACTCTTCTTAGAGAACGATTACAATGTCAAAATGCAGCAACAGCATCTTACATAAGGATGATACTTTTTGGGTCCTCTCAGTCTCTCTATTATGCAGCAGATCTAACTTGAACGTTATGCTACTCGTTTTAATTGGGAACGAGAGGGAGAGAGGGGAAGTTTCCAGCTGGCTTGTGATTGTTGGTAATTGATTTCACCTTTTTAATATAAGAAACTTTTAAAAGGAAATCATGAGAACAACAAAAACAACGCGAGGAGATTGCGGAATTATCCGGTTCACACTATGCTACTGACCATTTACAAAATGTGAGGGCACTTTGACATAGGCTGCACGCACTCTGATTTGGACTGATAGAATATGAAGAGTGGTCAATTGCCTTTGTGTAATGGAATTGGCGAGTCTTGAAGTCTTCAATAATCAATTTCCCTTAAACTAAGCATTTACATGAAGCACATGATAGGCTATGCCAATTGAAACACTTTCAACTCAGATAGCTAGGTGGCTACCAGGTTCATAATTAACTTTTAATTGCAAACAGAAAATATCTACCTAGCATCATTACTTCTATTTCCACAGGAATGAAGGTTGTTTACACCAACTTAATATACTTATCATTATGCTATAGGCCTAAATGTGGCACAAACAATGTTAGAGTTTGTGGAATGACCATAGGCTATATTTGAATGGAGCTGGCAAAATATTATGAATACCGTGTAGACAATGCTCTTAAAGTGACAGTACACCATTTGTTTTTTTTTTTGGGGGGGGGGGGGGGGGGTCCCGCATTTGAAGTGAAGTGTCCCTCATTTGGGGTTGAGGAAGTTGGCAACCCTACAAGTATCACATGAAAGAGCTTTTTCTCAACTTTTAAACGATGTTAGCCGCTAATTGCTGTGGTGAACGGTTCGCGAGAAAAGTAAATAATATCATTCAATCATAAATTCTACTGAAGGTTTTGCGTCCATCTCCCTACCCATTCATCTCGGTGGAATCCTTCAGAACCCTTCGTTTAACATATGACAAACCATATATCAGAATAAACAGCAGACCTTACCTAACAGAAAGGTGTAAATCAGTCCCCTGTAGGCTACAGTTAGCCGTTCCAGACTAATCCCGTTTTGAATTTGCAGTAAATTTCAACATACATGGATGTCTCCAAATTTGGGATTAAGTTTTACACTGTGTTTAAATTGTTCCACATTATTTCATAACGGGCCAAATACAAAACAAATATTACAAATGTCGCCTAGATATCGGTAAATCAGAGGACAGCTGACTGTAAGAGTTTGTGAAAGTAGCCTTAATGATCACAAAATGCTAAGCATACATCTAGGCTATTTGAGTTTCTTAAAGCTGAGCTGTGCTTAAATTGTTCAATACATGATTTCATAACAGGCCAAATATAAAATAAATTTTAAATATAGCCTAGATATCTGAAAATATTAGATGATCAGATGATTTACAGTTATATGTAATATGTCATGTTTTATGTTTTTGTATACAGTGATGCAGGTCTACTGCAGTGAATACAACTTTGATCATTTTTATAGCCTACAGCCTATAGCCTATAGTTAACTTTGGCCTTGGTGCCCTGACATGTGGCCTTTGTGCCCCCCACCAAATATGCCCAACTGAAGGCCAAGTGGCCTTGCCCCTAAAATGGTGAAATTCCAAGCCTGATTGTGGGTATGGCCCGTTATGTACTTCACCTCAAGCCTGAAGTATTTTTTGTAGCTCAAACAAATGTTTTCAAAATTGTGCAGTATAGTTGCTTGCCACATTGTAATTGACTCATATTTGTGCATTCATTCAATTAAGGTGATTGAGTTTTAGTTAAAGAAACAGTTCATGAAGCATCCTACAAATGCAGGCTGATTTAACACAGAAAAAGGGTAGCCTGTCATACACTATGCCTGTTATTTTAGTTGGCTTTACATTCTGCTATGTTGCACATAGTTGTTCAGGTACAATGTTTTATCATTTGTGAAGAAGTCAAATTTGCCCTATTTGTTGTGGGCATTGTCAAGATTATCTCAGGGAGAGTGTAATCCAAACTGTTGTTTGAGACAATTAAAAAATAAAAAATAAACATGGCACTTTTTCCCTAAATTAAGTTGAAGTATTTTTCTTATTTTGCACAGACAATGTTAACATTTGGAAAGCCTTGTTGCATTCAAGAATGCATCCAGTGGGGCATCACAATAACATTAAGCATGTTGTGTTAATTCCACAACAGGAGATATATGATGTTACCTAAATTAGTTTTGAGGAAAAATAACCCACATATCGACATCGGTATCGACTGATATCGGAATCGAAATTTGAGAGTTGGACAATATCGGCATATCGGATATCGGCAAAAAAGCCAATATCGGACATCCCTAGTTAATCACAATCACCTCATCACTTCCAGTTACATAAGCACTTTCACCGTCCTCTGTTCATGAAAAACACTACCCAGTTACCAAACCACTTTCACTGTCCTCACTGCCCACTGTTCATGAAAACACTACCTAGTCACCAAAGCACCTTCACTGTCCTCTGTTTATGAAAAACACTACCTAGTCACCAAAACACTTTGTTCATGAAAACACTACCCAGTTACCAAAGCACTGTTCATGAAAAACACTACAGTTAAGCACTTTCAATGTAGCCTGGCGAGCCAGACCCACATTAAAATGTAGGGTCTGGGCACTCACCGTTCGCAGTGCTCAGTCCGAGGGGCGGGATAATCAGTTGTCTTTTAAATTCCCTCTGCACGCAATAGGACAGCGGCAGCGCTATGAGTCCCATGCGTTTCCCACCAGTGGAGCTAGTTGGCTAGTTCAAACGTTTGCCAACATAATAAAAGCTTAACTCGTGTCACACTGTTCGCCAGCAGCAACATCCATCTTATTTGTTTTCAAGTAGCAGGGAATTCAAGCCAAACCGTTGCAACTCTGCCATCAATCATTATGTTAAGCCCACCTAATGACTCTATACACGATTTCAATGGCCTGATTAAGTTTCGATTTCTGGAGCTCACAAGCCAACGGAGAGTTGCTAGACTAGCCCTGGCAGCAAATTAATTTGCTGCCGCTAGGGGCGCGTCTAGATTTCTAGGCTACTTTCAATGCCCTCTGTTCATGAAAAACGATCAGTTACAAAAGCACATTCAATGCCCTGCTCTCTAGTAGCCTAAGTCATTTTTATCCAACGTCACACTGGAATGCACTACCATTAGGCCTTACATAAGATTTAGTAAAGCGTCGAACCGTTGTTGAAGCATTGTTTAATAGGTTTAATTGATTTTCACACATATTTATGTCAAAAAGACTTTAACGTGGTGCACTCCGTAAGGAGTTCGTCTAGGAATCTTGCGACCCGAGTTTGAATCTTTCTTTGAGTAGGCTAAAACAAATTTTCACAGATCGCCACTAACTTCTTTTGTTACAAGTGCATACAATATTTCTTGCAGGAAAGCTAGACCATGGTACATTACGTAAAGTGTAAGCCTTTGAATCCGGCGACCAAGGTTCGAATCTTGCCTTGTGTTAAGTTAATTTTCACATATCACCTCACACTTCATTTGTAACAAACGGCTAATATTTCAACAGAAAGGGTTCGCTTGTATTCCTTAACGCCTGTGTAGGCTAAGTATGAATGTATCGGACCAAATGGCACATTTTTGGTTGCTTTTGTGTTTGGAATTTTTCTTCAGTTTTATTTTTATTGACCAGTAGTCCATCACTAACTTACAGGCAGACAGGACTTCAACAGGGTGAACAGAGAGACGAACCAACAAGGAACAGAGAAACAGGAGGGTAGAAATACACAGACCAATTAACAGAAAGACAGAGGACTGTACAAGACCAACGAGACAATAACGGGGACCAGGTGTGCAAGCAGAAAGGGAGGGAAACCTAACAAGACAGGAAGCACAGACCAAATAAGGAGATGGGGCGGAGACAAAGACAGGTGACAGGCAGGTAAACACAAAGCACATGGGAACAGGCAAAACTAAACACAGGACACTACACAAAATGGCCACCAGGGTGGCACAAAGTCACTCCATCCAGGCAGGATCCTGACAGCCACCAGGGACTTCAACAATGGCTCGCTGACCAACTATGTTCCGGCCCCTCCTTCTTCTCTTGGCTAAATCAAAACCCGCTTCATCCACAAATATATATTCATGGGGTCTTTCTATTGCATCCAATTCAAATATTCTCTATATGAAGAAATAAATTGGTAGTTTTGTAAGTGAACAGAAAGACAGGCTGATACTGTACAGAAACTGAACAATATTTCTGAAAATAATAATAATAATAGTAATAATCAAGCATGCTTTATCAGAAAATGTGTTTTGTCAAATGTGTTTTACAATGAGTACATTAGTGTGTAACTGATCCAAACATAATCAGATCATATAATGGATGTGTTTGTGATTTGACATTAATTGTGTTTTGATAAATAATTGTATAGTTTTGATTGAAGTGTTTCATTTTGCTAGAAAACTTGACAGGAGCAGCACTTTACTTAACTTTACTTAACTAGAACATTACATCATCTTAAAAATGAAGCAGACAAAACACTGTCACAAACCTTTCACAAGAAACCATAATAAAAAAATAAATATTCCAGTAAGGTAAAGAACACAAGACAGGGGCTGTTTCTCAGTCAAGGTGGGATTCTTCAAGGCACAGTTCTACCAAGCATGAATGCTTGAGGATCCTCGACTTTGAGAAAGAAATAGAATAAGGCTAAGGTGAGGGGCAGAGAGACAAGGATAAAAAAAAAAAAACACATGTCAAGGGTAAACAAAGGACGATATGGTGCAGGACACAGGAAGTAAACCAAAGTACATGCGGATGTGATGAGAGAAATAAGTATGAGACATGGCAAAGCACATAAAACATCACTACAATGTAAAACATGGAAAAACACAAAACCCATTATCCTGGATTTCTAGATCATGTCACACACACAATCTTTGACTCACTGTTGCTTCCTAGTGGACAATATGTGACCCATACAGTTGCACAAAAATACACCACTAGGTGGCGTGACAACATCAAGGTTTCAGCAAGCAAAGAGAAATTCATTAGATGTATGAAGAAATGTTCAGACATTATTTTCACCCATGACAATACTCTGAAAATCACTTACACAGTAATTTTGCCCATCAGTTGTTCTACCATGTACACATCTCAAGAAGCCACAATAAGATAAAAAAATAATAAATAAATCCCTAGAAGCAGCTCACCAACATCACTCAACATGAGCATTGCCATCACCACACAGGCTCATAGAGGACAAATACATGGCAGATTTATGGGGGTGCCACATCATAGCACTATTCAAACTGATACAAACCCCAATCCACTACTTTTACCACTGCTAAGTACTGAACATTTGAGCCAGGGGTGGCACAAGGGGAGAGGGATGTTAGGATGATTCTAAGGGCCCAGCACTAACAGGGGGCCCCCAGAGAGAGCAATACTGAGCCAACTAAATGACAATATAGCTTCACTCTAGACGTAGCGTACAAAAGAGGTGGCCAGTACAAAACATAGTGCACCCCTATTCTGAATTTGTGCTATTCCAAAGGACATTTTTCACAGCAGCCATAGTAGGCCAAGCACAGGTGTTACTAAATACCTTAACACTCTGATTTGACAATTTAAGTGAGTCACAAGCAACACTAGCAGTGCTATTTTATAACTGTGTGGTGTTACTGTAAAGCAACACCAACACTCTCTATTCAACACCGTCCCTGAAATGTCAAAAATCATCTATTTACTGTGCATGCTAATCTGTATTTTCAACATTTAGCTAACCTCTGGTTATAGAACTGTGGAAGGTGTCTTGGTCAAAGTCTGGACTGGACATGGATCCATAATGTTCATTCTGATGGACATGTTAGACAAGAATTAGTTACTGCAATAATCAATGGTGTGTGTGTGTGTGTGTGTGTGTATGCATGTGTGTGTGTGAATGTTTCTGTGTCTGTGTGTGTGTTTGGCTGGGTCACTAGGACATGCTGCTACTTTCAGACCTGTCAGAGAAGGATCATGTTCACTTTCCATCAGTAGGGAGAAAAATGTTCCAACCACAGGCTTAGTCTCATGCTGTCATGATGTTATTATTCGCTGCTAAACACACACACACACACACCTGAGCATGTGGTCATGCCTGAAGAATGAACAATGACGTAACTGCAAGACTCTACCATAAGTGTAGCAGACTGAATAGACGTCATCTGCTGAGTACAGGTGTGTACAGTATGTGTGTGCGTACAGTACTGTATGTGTGTGTGTGTGTGTGTGTGTGCGTACAGTACTGTATGTGTGTGTGTGTATGTGTGCGTGTGTCCAATCTATTGTTTTTAAATCTATGATCTGGACTGTATTTCAGACAAAAGCATAAGACGGGTACCTTTGGCATCAGGGGGAGTTGTGAATTAACCATAAACACTCAGACTTTATAACTAAAGGCATAGGCCTAGATCAGTGTTTCTCAAAGTGTGGTCCGGGGACCACTGGTGGTCCGCAAGCTATCCCAAGTGGTCTGCGGGTAGACGTGGTAAAATATAATATAGATGAGTTGTTTGCAACATTGAACCAACTTGGATGTAAATCCAAACAGTTCTGCAACACTGCCTATGTAAGCTACTGTACACCAGTTTAAATCATGAATCATCTGACACAATAAGTAAGGTGCCAAGACAATGAGGTTGTTCAGTGAGTACGCTTCTTGTGTAATATACTGATGAAGTAGGTCTACTGTTTTTTTTATTTTTTAGCTAGGTTGTCCGTGAGGTTTCTATTTATTGGTTAAGTGGTCCTTGCTCTGAAAAAGTTTGAGAAACACTGTCCTAGATAAAGGCAAAGCATAGACAAATGTACATCCTGTGTTGTAAAGGAGTCCCATAGACTATATTTAAACTGAAAAGCACATACTACCACTCCACTTTCTGTATTATAACCTGAACGTTTATTAGATTTGCCAGAACCCTCCTTGGTATTAGGAGTGACAAGTAATGCAATATTTGCTTTATCCACCAGAGGGAGCGCTCGCCATTCAATTTTTTTGCTCTGTCCCTCCAGGGGAATCCTGGTGCTTGTTACAATGTGTTGCACAATGCCCTGTGAGAATCTAAACAAAATGTGCCTTTGCTAAACAGATGACAAACAAACAGAGGAGGTCAGGCAGGAAGAAAGGATGGGGCTCAGAGATAAAGGAAGTGACCTCATGTCCGCGGTTTCGGAGCCAAAAGGTGAGGAAATTAGAGTTTTGATGCAGACTGCAGGCCACTAGTCCTTTGTTAGGTCTGGACAGAAAACAGAAGTGTGTTCTCTCTCTCTCTCTCTCTCTCTCTCTCTCTCTCTCTCTCTTTTTCTCTTTCTCTCTGTGTGTGTGTGTGTGTGTGTGTGTGTGAATGCCATCAGCTGCAGATGGGACTTGCAAGGCTATCAGCAGAACAACTAGTGAATGTGGGGAATACAGTAGAGCTGGATTGAGAGTGATTCAATAGATAGACCATTCAATAGATAGATAGATAGATACTTTATTGATCCCCATGGGGAAATTCAAGGGTCTCAGTAGCAAACAGACATCACACACAACATGCACTTACAGCAGAAATGGTAAACTTAAGTATAAGTATAAACATATAACTAAACTCCACTGTACAATAAAGACAGTACAAGATAAGAAAGATAAGAAAACTAACAAAACTAAATACTAAATACACTATATAAATTAAATTAAGAAAGTCCAATGTGCTTGAGGGTGATCAAGCATAAGACGCTTGTAGTGACAGGGCCGGGACTGGTAAGGTGCTAAAGGGAGTGAGTGTCATGGTGAAGGTGCAAAACATGGTCCAACATTAGTCCAACAGTGCAACAGTGCAAGAGTAAGGTCTAGAGACCAGCATAAATAATATGGACAAATAGGAGAGTAAAGTATAATATAGACAAGGTAAAGTAAAAAACTATTTCAGTACAAGAACAGGTTGAGGTAATAGGGTTATAGCCATTCATTCATTCAGTATTGTAGCAGAAGCCTGACCGCAGCCATTGATCATGTGTGCTAATATAGCATGAAAAACAGTGTAGCAGTAAAACAGTAGTGAAAAACATTAGGCTGTGTACATTAGTAAAACAGTAGTAAAACAGTAGTAAAGCAGTAGTGGGCAGTCAGTACTCAAACATGGAGAGGGTGGAGAGGCAGACAGACTAAACAGAGAAGTCTATCTCTCCTCTTCCCTTTAGTGAGGCATTGAACAGTTCACTGGCCCTAGGAACAAATGACTTCCTCAGCCTTTCAGTTGTGCATAGCAGTGAGCGAAGTCTCCAGCTGATCAAGCTCTTTTGCTTTTTGATAGTGCTGTAGAATGGATGACATTCATTGTCCAAGATGTTGATCAGTTTGATTAGGGTCCTTTTGTCAGATAGTATACTGTAAATCCCATGGCAGTGTTCTGCAGTGCTTGCTAATCTTCGGAGTCTGACTGTGTTACTGATGTGAATGGTGAATGGGGGAGGGACAGCACGTCTTTCATGTCATTTCATTGTACCAAATGTGTAGATGTGCTCATGCATTTACTGTATATGTGTGTGTGTGTGTGTGTTTGTAGATGTGCTTATGCATTTATGTGTCTATATAAAAACATATATATTTGTGCATCTGTATGTGTGTGACGTGTGTGTGTGTGTGTGTGTGTGTGTGTGTGTGTGTGTGTGTGTGTGTGTGTGTGCGTGAGTGAGTGTGTGTATCAGTAAGAGAGATAATGATTTCCCAAGGGAATAGGACTGGGGGTTGTGTAAACGACACACACACACAAACAGCAGGAAGATAGGGAGAGTAAAAAGTCTTTAGTGTTCGCTCTCATGCAATCACACCTGGATACTCAAATGCTGATTGGTGTGGTTTGTGATGTTGCAGTAATCAATCAGGTAGACCAGGCTGATGGGAGATAACAGGAAGGGGTGAAATTAAGCTCTGCCTGCCTCGAAGCCTATACGACCTTCATTTAACATTCATGCGGAATATATTATCTAATACAATGGCATCTTCTTCTGCATGAATTACTTATACATTTTAATACATAATGTTTAATGTATTTCTATCAGCTGAGATGGTTTTGATAAGGGGGGGTCAGAGAGCATTCTCAACTGCGGTGGTGTCACATGGTAGCACTTCCTCTTTTTAGAAGTGTGCCCTTATGCTTCACACACACACAAAGGCGTTCCTCATGCATCGTCCTACCACACTCTCCCATCCCAGGGTGCCCCACTTACTACTGCTTCAGAGAGAGAGAGTGGAGTGAGTGTGTGTCTATGTGATAGACAATGATGACCTTATTTTGAATTTGTCATAATGTTCAAACACTTGTGTGGGGTGGGTGGCAGGGGTCGAAAGAGCCAGGGGTGCGTTTCCCAAACCATAGTTACTAACCTGTTAGCAACTTAGTTGGTTGGCAGTGTGAAATTGCATTGCAACCGACAAAGTTGCTAACTTGGGAAACGCACCCCTGGCCAGTAGTAGACCACTGCTTCCCTTTATACACACGTCTGTGTTGTTATCCTCATCACTGATGACATGAGCCCCCCCCCCCCCCCCCCCTCTCCTCTGGTGAAGGAGCTCAGAGCTCACAACTGTGCTATTCTCCCTCCTGCTCCTGTAGATACAAACATACTGTAATGCAGACAGCCATCTTCGGAAGCTGACATTGTCGCTTTATACATTTAATTGTGTATGACTCCCTTTTAAAAAGAAAATAAAATAAAAAGAAAGCATAGGCTTTGATTCTGCCAAGAGAAGCTGTGATACATTAGCTGTTGTGATATGGTAACATGCTCTAATGTCAAATCCCCAGTCACACACAAACACACACACACACGCGGAGACGGGAGGAAGGGGTGTGAGGACGGGGGAAAATGGTGAAAATTGTTAACCCCGCCCTCCGTTCTCTCGCGCTGTCTGCATTCCTCGCTCCTTGCAGCACGCGGAAGAAAAAGGAGGAGGAGAATTGGGAGAGCGCGAGCAAAAGCGCACGAGACAGGGAAGGTGGTGATCATGGCACCAAACCAAACGCCTCTGCGCTTCCGAACTCCACTCAGACCCAAATACACGCCCGGGCAAGCAACTTCAGCCGATGTCCTGCTCTGAGAACTGAGAGAGAACACTTGCGTTTGGATAACTATGAGGGTGATCTACATCCTGAACGCCGGCTTTGTTGCTGCCTTCTCAAGACAGGAGTCGCTTTAGACGATTTGTAGGCAAGCAAGAAATATTATTTATTTATATATATTTGAACACCTTCGACGGATCTCTGTATTTTATTTAATCTGAAACACGCAGAGGAAAAGACGATTTGTATGGAGATCATGCAAAGATATTATTGTATTATTCCCCTTATAATATTGACGTGCGCATATTGTTGAGCGCAACTTTCTGAGACTTATAGTTACGACTTTTCTTTTTAAGATACAGACTATCTTCAAAGAAAACTGATTAGAAGTAGGCCTATACACTGTTTGTTTGTGTATTATAGCGTTTAGTCCGTATTTACATAGATCTTCGGAAACGCCAGCGAAGAACTATTGTTTTAAGTTTCTGCATGGCCATGGAGACTGTGTCGGTTCTACAACAGCAGCTGTCCCATCCCGGGACCATGGTTGAGCGGAGCTCCAGCGAACACTGCTCGGGAGACGTGCCACTGCCGGTGGACTATCCCGCCGGCGAGGTACCACCGTCCGGACGTAGGGGCTCCAGCGTGAAGAAGCACCTCCACAAACACAACCTGAAACATCGCTACGAGCTTCAGGAGACGCTGGGTAGAGGGACTTACGGCAAAGTGAAGAAAGCCATAGAACGACACACCGGCCGGGTGGTGAGTGACATTATTCGACTTAACACTTTCTGTGGTTATAGACTGTTAAGACTGAGCTATGTCCTTTAGACTGGCACATCGCAGAAACTGTGCTTCTAAGTATTACAGCAAACAATGACTTAGGGAATTACAACCTTCCTTTCACTATGTTGGTGGTTAGGTTACGCAATATTGAAGCAAATTGAGTGGTGAGGGTCGTATAATTAAAACCCCCAACACATCCCTCCCGCTGCGCGTCTGTGACATCCGTTGGGGATTTCCCCTGTCATGACTCGATCGCGGAGGTCACCGGAGCTGGACTCAGCACGCGTGTTGATGGCTCCGCTGGGGCTTTGAAATGTGATATTTAAATGTTATGCGCGATAGAGGTCACTGACCACAATCACACGCTTCGCTGCAGACGGCAGAAGCTGCTGCTGCCGCCGCCTACTCATTGCGAGACCAATCGGGTAGGCGACTGATTTCCCTGAACTGGCGCTCGAGTCAAACACAATCACGCACTCGAGCGAATGTGGATGAAACACATGTTTTCTTGTCTTGTACTGACCCTCATTAATTCAAGTGTTTACTGACAACAGACACTCGCATTCAGGACTCAAATTATAACATAGCCCAAATCCAATTTTCTGTTGGGAAAGCGCAAGTTAAGATAGCTACGTTTGGCTTATCGTTGAAACAGAAGCAGAGTGATAGCTGTACTTCTACCCGCCAGGTGCTGTCTTGCTTGCTGGGGCTTTGTAGATAACGCTGATTAACCGGCATGATTTGAAAAGATTACGAGCGATGCGCATGTATTTCAAGGCAGAATTATTCAACACCGGCTGACATTGGAGCAGAGATAGGTCAAAAACTGGGATAACCCAATTCTTCTGAGACTGAAGTAGGTCAATGCGCTAATCCTGAGAATAAACTCCCCATCTTGGGCCGAGAGGCGAGCAGATTCTCCAGATTTCTGGGTCTTTATGCATGGGCGGCCTCAGCGAGGATGCTGCTGCCGCAGAGTCTGTGGCTGGCATGCCAACATGTCATGCAGACTTAGCGTGTAGTCTCTGTGGCTATGCTGGCAGGCTAAATACCCCCCCCCCCCCCACACACACACACACACACACACACACAACATAAGCATGCACACAAACAGTACCAACTGAATGGAAAGTGGTGATCCGGTTTCACACTGTTTGTTTTGGTCACTATAAATACTTGAATTTCCCCTAGGGATCAATAAAGTATCTATCTATCTATCTATCTATCTATCTATAAATGGAGCCTGTCCTGTCCTGCATAGATAGGCTTCCAGGAGAGTTTCAGTCGAGTGTGCTGGTGGTGCTGACCAGTCTGCCACGTGCTTGTGTTGTTGTCCAGACTCACTTCCATCCAGGTCCATAGACTCACAGGCACAGATAGAATGGACCTGGACCTCACATTGTTTTTTTTTTTCATGTTTGAGGAATGCCTCCAGAAACACACACACACACATAGAGAGAGAGAGAGAGAGAGACTTATACACTTATACTGTGTACACTTATACAATGCGTACGCACACACGCACACACGCACGCACGCATGCACACATACACACACGCACGCGCGCACACACACACACTTCTAACACACTAGTGCTAAGCTGACAGTGAGGCTGGCAGACAGGAAAACTGTGAGTGTTATAGCGTGAGAGGTGTTTAAACTGCTTCAGTGCATTCATACAGATGTGTTAGGCTTGTGTGTGCTTGGTAAAGATAGACAGGCTGTTTGTTTCCATAGGCACACTCTCTGTCTCACACACACATACACACACACACACGCACACACACACACACACACACACACACACACACACACACACACACACACACACACACACACACACACACACACTTGACTTGATTCAAGCAAGTGTCTCTCCAACTTATTTGCTATGGCTGAATGCGCTGTGTCCTGTGAAAAGAATGCCTGGAGACATGTCTGGGGTATGACACACACACACACACACACACACATATGCATGCACACACAGAGTGACACAAATGCCGACTGTCAGAAGACCACTTCACACCCTCATTCACAGTCACAGGGACACAGTCACTGTCTGCATGGAATGATTCAGGGACCCTAAAAGAAACCATGACTCACTCAGGCAAATCAACACAGGCGTACATACACACACACACACACACACACACACAAGCAAATTTTCCATGTCATACATGACAGACAGCAGGCACAGACACACACACACACACACACACATAGACACACACGCATAAGCCTCAGCGCAGACTAGCTGAGGGTGTGATGTAATCTTTCACTGTTATCTCACAGCCACCTATTTCCTCTCGTCTGAGAACACGGAACCAAGTAATGAGTTGACATACGGCTGGAGGGCAGAGTGTATCTGTGCTGAGCTGATTAGCTGTGTGTGTGTGTGTGTGAGTCTGAAGGAAAATAAACTGTGCATACACATTATGAAAGTGCACATCTGTATGTTTGTGTGTGTGTGTGTGTGTGTGTGTAGGTGAGAGAGAGCGAAGGGCTGCAAATGAGAAAAAAAGTGCATACAGATCATCAAAATGCACATCTGCTTGTGTGTGTGTGTCTGTGTGTGTATGTGTCTCTCTTTGTGTGTGTGTGTTTCTCTTTTGTATTCCTCTCTCTGTGTGCGAGGCGGTCATCACCCTAACTCGTAGTCCAGGGTGAGAGTGGGGGTAGGCCATGTGGAACGCCAGCTGGCACACGGATCAAACACAGGGCCAGTGATCCGTGGCCCAGGGACGGGCCATGGTGGTTGGGATGGTGTATTGGGTACCCTCCCTGGGATCATCATGGATCATCATCTCCACAATACGCTTTTAATGAGTTTATGCTTTCACTGTAATTAGGCCTAAGGAGCCCAAGCCAGTGATTATCACTGTGCTTAGTCACTATGGTTTAGAGGGTAAAGAGCACACACACACACACACACACACACACACACACACACACACACACACACACACACACACCTTAGACACAGATAGACACAAACATGTATATGTTAGTACAAACTCATATTATACCAATTACTTTAGAATTTAGAAAAAGAGAGTCAGTAACATAGCACTTACAAATTACATATGAATCACATAGTCAATCATATACTTTCTCCTCACCTACCAATTTTCAGTGAGTCAGGGACATTTTAGGGTTTCAGTGGGACACAAGTAATTACCTCACATCCTGCCTGTCCTTTTCCTGAGAAGTCAAGGGACTTTTGTGCCTTTTTTTGCCTCTCCCAAACATGTCCATTTTCTCCCTAAATGGACTGTGCGTGTGTGTGTGTGTGTGTGCATGTGTCTGTGTGTATGTGTGTGTGTGTCTGTGTGTGTGTGCGTGTGTGTGTGTGCGTGCGTGTGTTTGTGGGTGTGTCTGTGTGTGTGTGTGTGTGTGTGTGAGAGAGAGAGAGTTTAAGGCCACCAATGACATCACAGATGAGGAAGTCCTTCGACGTGGAACCGTTTCCTTGCGGTATTCCCAGACTTATTCTGGGAAGCGCGCAAACAGTCCGCGCTCTTCCTCTGCATTTCCTGGTGTATCTGGTGTTTCTGTTTCCCCACCTCAGCTATTATGGGCCTTCCTAA